>NC_090655.1:239418365-239723365 GCF_040937935.1 Hyperolius riggenbachi
ATACATCAGATTTCCATTCTAATAGGATTTATTTTTTGTTATACAATGCAGAATCCTTTTCCAGCAACAGCTTCCATCATTTGTCTATAGCATATGATTGTAACACAAATATAAAAATAAACTTTCTTTCCCCCCCGCCCTCCAGAATTGCTGTATCTTAACTCAAGCCCCACACAGTGTATCCAGTTGTCTCCTAACTTACATTTGGGTGCAGTACTGAGGCATTGTTGTATATCAGCAATATTTGTGCTGGAGTATATGATCTGGGAATAAAGGTGTGTGCACACGTCTGATACTTCTGAACGAATTGTCATTCAAACCGGTCGTTTAACCACTTGCCGACCGCCCACAGCCGATGGACGGCGGCAAAGTAGCCGCAGAATGGCCGCAATATGCCGATTGGCAGAGGCTCGCTCTGCGCTGTCCTGCCGGGGATTGAGCGCTCGCTGCGCGCGCATCCGTCGGCAATAGGCTCCGCCCACCCACGACGTCAACCCGCTGGCCGTTCGGAAGCGCCGGCAGGTTGTTAACCCCCGATCTGCCGCAATACAAGCGTATAATACGCTTTGTATTGTATACAAAGCGTATTATACAGGCTGCCTCCTGCCCTGGTGGTCCCAGTGATCGAGGGACCACCAGGGCAGGCTGCAGCCCTCCCTGTGTGCACCCAATCACACTGATCTGCCCCCCTCCCCTGATCGCCCACAGCACTTTATTTTTGTCACAAGTTAGCGGAAAATGACACTTTGTTAAAAAAAAAAACAGTAAAAATCTATTTCCGCTAACTTGTGACAAAAAATAAAATCTTCTATGAGCTCACCATACTCCTACCGGAATACCTTGGGGTGTCTTCTTTCTAAAATGGGGTGATTTGTGGGGTTCTTATACTGCCCTGGCATTTTAGGGGCCCTAAAGCGTGAGGAGTAGTCTAGAAACCAAATGCTTCAAAATGACCTGTGAAATCCTAAAGGTACTCATAGGTCGTTGGGCCCCTTAGCGCACCTAGGCTACAAAAATGTGTTACACATGTGGTGTCGCCGTACGCCGAGAAGTAGTATAACGTGTTTTGGGGTGTATTTTTACACATACCCATGTTGGGTGGGAGAAATCTCTCTGTAAATGGACAATTGTGTGTAAAAAAAAAAAAAAATCAAAAAAAATCTCATTTACAGAGATATTTCTCCCACCCAGCATGGGTATGTGTAAAAATACACCCCAAAACACATTATACTACTTCTGAGTACAGCGATACCACGTGTGACCCCTTTTTTGCAGCCTAGGTGTGCTTACAATTTAGCACCCCCCAAAATGCCCGGACTGTAAACACACCCCACAATTAACCCCGTTTTGGAAAGTAGACACCCCAAGGTATTCAGAGAGGGGCCTGGTGAGTCTGTGGCAGATCTTTGTTTTTTGTCACAAGTTAGCAGAAATGGAAACTTTTTTTTTAATTTTGTAATGATCCATGCCTGTGTCATCCTGCTGGTGGCAGCACTGAGGAACTTGAGGTGGACTTCCGCTGTCTACCAGCAGATGGCTCTCATATTGCTGGGAGCGGTGCAATTCCCCGGCTCACCAGCAGATGGAACTGTGAAAGATTCTGGCCAGTCACCTGAGCAATGTGCGGCTTATAAAAGGATGGACTTGCTAGCAGCACATTGCTAGGTCATTCCGTTTGTGTTCTTGCAGCAGTTGTGACTCTGGCCTTTGATCATGTGTTCCCTAGTTCCTGCCTTGCCTTGTATTACTCTGAATTCCTGGTATCGATCCTTGCTAACCTGACCCCTCTCTGTCTGACATTATTACCTGATGCTGATCTCTTGGTTTGACTCCTGCTTGTATGACTTCCCTTTATGTATGATGATTCGGATTATGCACTGTTGTAAATATTCTGTCTGTTGCTGTATATATTGGTATAGATAGATAGATAGTCAGGATTCTGGTATTTGTGGTGCACCACGTGTTGTTTGTATGTGTATGGTGATCTGTATTTGTACACTTTGCATTATTGTAAATAAAGCACATTTATTATTCTACTCTGTTGTGCAGACGTCAGTATTTCAATTGTGATCTTCCGGTTTTGTTTAAACCAAAATGATTGCCATGCAGAGATCGTGGATCTGCCAGTCTGGTTCCAGTCACGACCACGATCTGCATGGCCAATCGTTACAGTTTTATTTTTGTTTCAAAGTGTCATTTTCCGCTAACTTGTGACAAAAAATAAAATCTTCTATGAACTCACCATGCCTCTTAGTGAATACTTTGGGATGTCTTCTTTCCAAAATGGGGTCATTTGGGGGGTATTTATACTATCCTGGAATTTTAGCACCTCATGAAACGTGACAGGTGCTCAGAAAAGTCAGAGATTCTTCAAAATGGGAAAATTCACTTTTGGCACCATAGTTTGTAAACGCTATAACTTTTACCCAAACCAATAAATATACAATTATGGGATTTTTTTTTTTATCAAAGACATGTAGCAGAATAAATGTGGACAAAAATGTATATAGAAATGTTACTTTATTTGAAAAATGTCAGCACAGAAAGTAAAAAAAAAATTTTTTTTTTTTTTACAAAATTCATGTCTTTTTTGATGAATATAATAAAAACTAAAAATCACAGCAGCAATCAAATAGCACCAAAAGAAAGCTGTATTAGTGACAAGAAAAGGAGGGGAAATTCATTTAGATCAGGGGTCTCAAACTCGCGGCCCGCGGGCCATTTGCGGCCCTCGATACAATATTTTGTGGCCCTCGCCGGCAAAAGCTTCCTTATAGTTCGCTTCAGTGCTCCCAAGTAATCCACCGCATCCCCGCATCTAAACGAGGGCTGCAGAGCCCCCAAATCGCCCGGGGGGGCAATCCGCCGGCATTTCCTGGAAGGGGCAGAGCTTTCAGCTTCAGCTCTGTCCCTCCTGACGTCAATCGCCGCCTCTCCCTGCCGCTCTCTGTAAAGGAAGAGTGAGAGGGGCGGGCAGAGGCGGCCATGCGCCGCGATTGTGAAATTCCTTATGCGGCCCAGCCTCACCTGACTTTGCCTCCTGCGGCCCCCAGGTAAATTGAGTTTGAGACCCCTGATTTAGATAGTAGGTTGTATGACTGAGCAATAAACCGTGAAAGCTGCAGTGGTCTGAATGGAAAAAAAAGGGTCTGGTCCTCAAGTGGTTAAACAGTTTGGCGTGTGTGTGAATGATCGTTAGACTGATAGCAGCAGTTTTGACTGATCCGCTTGGCGGATCCGTGGACTAACTGTTATTCAAACAACAGTTAGGTCCATACATGTGTACAAACGACTTGTTGTTTGAAATTCTATTAGTTTCACACTAAAAGACTTTCAAACAACAAGTAATTTAATCAGTCATTTGATCTAGTCCATTGACCAGTCAAACAACATGTATATCACCTGTAATTAGCATTTCAAACATTTTGTTGTGTGTGTGTGTATATCTATCTATCTATCTATATATATATATAGAGAGAGAGAGAGAGAGAGAGAGAGGGAGAGAGAGTCTGAACGACTTTTTGTTTGAATGACAAGTCGTTCAAACGTCCAGTTAGAACGACAATCGGGCATAAAATCGACGTGTGTATGCACCTTAAGTGAGTCTGACTTTTGATACTATAAATATGAAAACAGTAAAAGATAAGGTATTATCATATATACATACTGCATATATCATTATATACATCAATAGTTGCCAATCTTCCTTTGAGAGGGTGTAACAAGATAGATCTGTAATGTTATCTCCAAAATTATGTTAAGAAGTAAAGAGATTCCTGGAAAATCCCATCACAGTCAAAGTGATCCAATCCTTCTGCATATCAGTCCTGTGTGTGTCTCTTAGCACTGCTGGAAGATAAATCCCTCCCTTCTTATTTTACCTGACTTTGTACATTCAGCTCAAAACTCTTCACAGACAGACAAACTCCTTTCCGCAGCTCACTTTGGATGAATTGGAACGTCTAATATTCCCACATCTGCAGCTCACAGTAGGTAAATAACAATGGTACAGAAAACTTTCCTTGAGTCTCAGCTTCTTATTTTCACTGTAAATGGTTAAATTCTGACTTTGAATTGTGATTAAAATCTGGGTCTTTCAGCTCCCAACAAGAACAAATGATTTTCTTTCCAGCACTCCCTTTTGTTATTTGGAATGTTTCTTCATCCAGATAAAAGTGTTTACACTGAGCGCTGAAGCTGATCGCCGTCATAGAAACAATGTTATGCTGCGCCCCCCGCGTAAGGCTTATTCAGGGCGATCGCCAGACCCCAAATTACATTTCCCTCTGAGTTGCTACAACTGGGAGGGGGAATAGTATTTAACGCCGCCGGGGAGTTTAGCGGCAGCAGGGAGAGCCGTTATGTAGCTTACCCAGCGCCAAACTGCCTGGGGCCTGGATACTATGTATATGATACTTAGTAACCCATTAATTGGGCTTCTTACCAATGTGAGAGCTTTCATGCCTGACAAGATGTGATTTACGCCCAAAACATTTCCCACACTCAGCACATGAATATGGATTCTCACCAGTGTGAGATCTCTTGTGTTGAACAAGATATGATTTATCCCCAAAACATTTCCCACACTCAGCACATGAATAGGGCTTCTCACCAGTGTGAGAGCTTTCATGCCTGGCAAGATGTGATTTAGTCCCAAAACATTTCCCACACTCAGCACATGAATATGGCTTCTCACCAGTGTGAGATCTCTTGTGTTTAACAAGATATGATTTATCCCTAAAACATTTCCCACACTCAGCACATGCATAGGGCTTCTCACCTGTGTGAGTTCTCTTATGTGAAACAAGATGTGATTTCTTTAAAAAATATTTCCCACATTCAGCACATAAATAAGGCTTCTCACCTGTGTGACATCTCTCATGTGTGACAAGGTTTGATTTAGTAAGAAAACATTTCCCACACTCAGCACACGAATGGGGCTTTTTGAAACAGGAATAAGACCCTCCAGCCGTGAAAGAACTTTTCGGGGTATGAAGCCCCTCAAAGTTAGACAGGTGAGGGAAGTCTGGGGAAATATTTGTGGTAATCAGGATATTTGCAGGAGACTCTTGCCCAATGACATCATCCTCGGTTGTACAGTCTGTGGATACAGATAGACGAGTCTCTGAGAGGTTCCTGATCCCGGGACTCCACCCTGCAAATAGAGAAACACCATCACTTCCTGTTAGAGAATTCTGAGGTGAGGAACAATTATCATTAGGGATGGTTGGTGAGTTGCTGATAATTCCAAGTTGATGCAAAGTATATTCATGTTGGAAATGGGCCAGATGCAGCAGCTTAATAGCTTTGCATACAATCGGTGCCATCTCAGGTTTATTGGCATGTCACTGACCATCACCAGTTTTCAGCCTGACAGAGAACTGCAGAAGGTTGTGCTCATTACAGGCAGCCAATCACATGACATAGACTTTGGTTTGCATACAAATTGTATGTAGCTTGAAATTCAGCCAATCAGATGCATTTCCTGAGAAATGTGATTAGCTGCATGTCATTTGCATACAAGTCAGAGGTATTCTCATTGAGCATCCCTACACCTAAAGCATTGGCCATACATTGAAAAGCAGTAAACTCCAGCTTGATGAGACAGTGGAAGCTATATGTACTGATAGCAAGAAATCTGCCTTATGTTTGTAGAGCAATGTGGTTTCATTCTCATTACCATTTTCTACACGTGTCACTCATATGCCCCTTATGGAGTCGGTACAAAAATCATCCGCCTCCAACTCCACGCCTCAGTTTATGAAACCGCTGACTCCGACTCCAGGTACCCCAAATTGCTCCATCTCCGCAGAGCTATGGTGCTACTGTATATATACAGGCATCAATTCACCAAGCAATTGGTAATGCTAATAACAGCTGATTTTACCGATCACTTCATCGTGGCCGTTACCACATGGAAAGCTGAAATTACCAAGCAGTGAGGTCATTACCGTCTTGTGAGGTAAACACCTCAACAAATGTCGGTAAATGTCAATTCATCAAGGTTACAGCATGCAGTAAAGCCCTGGATGATTACCGGCAGTTCTCCTCTGTCAGGATCAGTGCAAGACTCACATAACTCACACAGAAGCAGAGATGTTTCTCTATGACTGACAGGAGCAGAAGCCAATAGGAACAGCCTGTCTCCAGCAAATGATTTTGATTGGACCCGAAGCCTTCTTGGGTGGGGAGGGGGTCATCACGCTTTCCTACCCCCCAGGCAGCGAGCAGAGAGAGATACAACAAAAGACGCTTCCCCTGCCTTCCTTTGCCAGTTTAACCTCTTCTGTTGGTGTTTGAAGATGCAGAGTTGCTAGTGGGGAAATCCCCTAAGCAGGGCATGTTTAAAGTTTCTCGGACGTTCATCTAAGCTGTGGCAAAGAAATAAAATGTTAAGAAAGACTAATGGAGACTGATAGATTAAGAGCAAGCAGAGGCATTATAACAAAACATGTACATCTAAAGGGATGTCAGGATGCCTCTTACTATTGTAATGTTGTCTCTGCACGGAGAACAGATGTAACAACACAGACAACTCACACTCTTCTGCTGTTACTGACAACTGGGCTTCGGTAAATTACCAAACTTCTACTGCATCTGTGAAAATATTGTTGAATTAGCACACAAAAGTCTTAAATACCGAAAGCGGTATTGTATAGCGGTAAATAGCGGTATTTTCCGGACTTTTTGTTTATCGAACAGCCTTGATGAATTAGCGCCTAAGTGTAGCCATATCTCTCCTCCCAGCCTTCTGTCCAATGAAGAACTGACCCGCTGCACACTGCAGCTCCTATTGGACAGGAGAACAGTGGGGGGTGGGGAAGGGTGAGGACTAGAAATCTCTGTCCTCCCCCGCAAAACGTGGGATACCCCAGCAAACCTGATATGACCAAATATATTTTTTTGAATGAATAGTTAATGTCCATAGAATTGTGTAGCTTTCACTGGCTTCCTCTGTCCCTCCCGTTCCCGGTTGGTAAAAGTGGTTATGAATCCTGTATACTGTAAGCGGACATAAATGGGCGGATTCTGGGAACTTCATGAACCCTGTCTGCCCAGTAACAGGATTTACTCATGCTGTCTTCTTTCCTCCATACACAGGGACTTCCTGTTACTGGGCATGTGCAGCTCAGGAAGCCATGCCTGCTCACAGGAAATGCATGTTCACAGTTTCTTCCTGTGCAAAGGATATGAATGTCCTCCAGAATAAGAGAGGAAGTAAAAGTGCCAAGAGCTTCCATACTCATATACAAACACTCCCAACTATTCAATTTAAAAAAAATGACCTACACTTTATTGACTCATCTTCACCTCCTGTGTGCCCCCTTCAGTGCTTTCTCTGTACTTCCTGTGTGCCCACTTCAGTGCTTCCTCTTTACTTCCTGCGTGTCCGCTTCAGTACTTCTTCTGCACTTCCTGCGTGCCCGCTTCAGTACTTCCTCTGCACCTCCCGTGTGCACCCTACAGTGCTTCCTCTGCACCTCTTATGTGCCCACTTCAGTGTCTCCTCTGCACTTCCTGTGGGCCTCCTTCATTGTCTCCTCTGCACCTCCTGTGTGCTCCCTTCAGGGCATCCTTTGCACTTCCTGTGTGCCCCTTTCAGTGCTTCCTCTGCACTTACTGTGTGCTCCCTTCAGTGCCTCCTCTACACTTCCTGTGAGCCCTCTTCAGTGCTTTCTCTTCACTTCCTGTGAACCCCTATTAGTGTTTCCTTTGCAACTCCTGTGTGCCCCCTTCAGTGCTTCCTCTGCACTTCCTGTGTGCCCGCTTGCGACTCTGCAGGGAGGAAGGGGGGAAAAAGAGAGGAGGAGGCCAGGAATTGTAGGAATGCGGCCCGCGGTCCTCAGAATGCGACCTGGGTCAAGCAAAGTTTGCTCCGACCTGAACTAACCACACAATTTTTTTGGCCCTGCTTTGTTATACGGGGGCTGGGTGAGATCATCTGGAAAAAAATTATTGCTATTAAAGCAGCACAAATCCTAATTTTTACAGCACAAGCAGCCATACGTGCTTCATTTACCCAAACAGGATGCATTTTTTATATGTGCTGATTGTAGGGGGGCCAGCCTCATGGATCCCAGCTGAGTTCATGAACCATGCATGCCCAGTAACAGGAAGCACCTGTACATGAAGATAAAAAGATGGGTCCATCCCTCCGCCATGTGACACAACCTCTCAGCACGCTTCCCCATGGGTGTGGTGACACGTGTGGGAGGCAGCAGCAGCATTACCAGGCTGCTCTGCTTATAAACGCTCCCCCACACACATTATTAACTGCAACATTTTTGACTGATGGGCCCACCTGATAACTTTTATGAATATTGATCTCTTGTTTCTTAGGCCCTCCCACCCACTTTACTTTTGTGGTTTGGCACGTAACAGTCTGAGTAGACAGGCCCGTGTGTTCCCATGATGAATGAATGTTAATTAATTAAATATTAATTAATTAATATTGTTTTATTGGCAGCCCAAAGGAGTGCCATCGGCTGTGGTGTCTTTTACATTTGCAATACTGTATTTTTCAGAATATTGTCCCCCATGTGGTGACATGCGGGGGGCGGGGGGGGGTGGGAGGAGGAGACACAGGGGAGCGGAGGAGACACGTGGTGGTGGGGGCAGGGGGGGCACAGGGCAGCAGAGGAGGCACATGGGGGTGGGGGCAGGGGGGACACAGGGGAGCAGAGGAGACACCTAAGGGTGGGGGCTAGGGGGACAAAGGAGACACGTGGGGGTGGGGGCAGGGGGGACACAGGGGAGCAGAGGAGACATGGGGGGCCAGGAGGAAACACAGGGGGACAGGAAGGGACACAGGGGGACATAAGAGGGCAAAGGAGGTCACAGTGGGACACACAGGAGGACACGGGGAAAGAAGGGGACATACAGGGGAAGCAAAGGATGACACAGGGGGACAGAAGGGGACACATGGTGGATGGACAGAAGGGGGAACAGGAGGACAAATGGAACACAGGAGGACAATTATTGGGGAAACACAATATATTCCCTGTTTTTTCCGTTTCTTCCCCTCTAAACCTAGGTGTGTCTTATATTCCGGAGCGTATGTGTTGGTTTTGTATTATGTGTCATGCACAAATGGTTAATGATGGAGTGGGCGGGGAATGGATGGAATGGGCGGGGAATAGATTGGAATGGGCGGGGAATGCGATTATGTAACCTGGGTGTGGTTGCACACTTCAGAGCCTTTATATGCATTATGTGTGATCAGTTGCTGTTGTACACCTGGGAGGGGCCGTAACATGTAGTGCATCTGTTCCACCATACAAAGCATCTTTGCAGCCAGTGGTGTGCTGCCTCTTTCTTGCTTTTGTTATTGTGGGGAACAGTTTCAACAGCCTTTGCAAAGTCCAGGTATACCACATGTACTTCTTTCCCCAGATCTAAATCTGCCTTTACCAAGTAACCCCAACAAAGATCTGTGTACAGAAATGTACAGTGACCATTGTCAGCTTGTTACAGTCTGATAGAACTCATTTAATTTGTGATTATAGCTACATGTGACACAATAATCACTCTCAGAGTTGGAAAGTCCTTGTCTGATCAGCATTGTATTACTGCTGTGAGATGTAGTGGGATGCTTCTCACTCATCCACCACCTCCCCTCTCCACACACCAGTACAGGGCCCTCCAAAGCCAGCAGGGAGCCTGTACTGTTACTGTTACTAAGCTGCCACCAAATACAATCATAAATGATAGTTTTACATGGCAAAGGTCTAACATGAGTATGTAGCATATCCCGTAATATGGCCAGTCTGTGAGCAGTGACAGTCATAACAGCAATAAGATACACATTTATTCTATATGTAATGCAGACTACTCACCTGCTCTGCCCTCTGTAACATTGTCTTCCTCTTTACTTGTCCTCATTATGTCTCCCTCCTCCATAGTCTGCTGATCACTCTTCACAGAAGTCTCTTCTTCTTCCTCTTTAATAGTCGTCATCCTATCCCTCTCCTCTGTACACTGCTGATCACACCTCACATATGTCTCTTCTTCTTCCACTTTAATTGTCCTCTTCATGTCACCCTCCTTCACAGACTGCTGATCACACCTCACATATGTCTCTTCTTCTTCCTCTTTAATAGTCGTCATCCTATCCCTCTCCTCTGTACACTGCTGATCACACCTCAGATAACTTTCCTCTTCCTCATCTTTAATTGTCCTCATCATGTCACCCTCCTCCACAGACTGCTGATCACCCCTCACATATGTGTCTTCTTCTTCCTCTTTAATTGTCCTCATCATGTCAGCCTCCTCCATAGACTGCTGATCACTCCTCACATATGTCTCTTCTTCCTCTTTAACCACAGCATGTCCATGTTCCCCACCCTGAGTGCACAAAGGGAGAGACCATTTTCAATGTGAACACAGATAACAGCATAAGCAGAAGAAAGACATTTGTCGTGGTTTAGAGTCTCTGGGGACTCTCAGCCCCACCTACCTGATAATGGTGGGGGATGGTAAGATATTTCTGCATACAATCCTGGGAATAAAGAGGACCTGTACATCTCTGGGGTGGGTTTCTGTTACTGGATCCATCCGCAGAAAAACACACACTGACTAAATACAATGTCTCTATGTGTTTATCAGAAGACTGGGGGAGAAGGGGGGGATCTAGGCGGACTCTCTGTACTGCTTCATCCCTCACTAGTAATTAACATCTCCCCTTACCTGGTGATGTGAAGGGCAGCTGATTCTCCATTATTGTGTTCTTATTGAGGTTCGTGTGTCCTTTTAAATACTGCCCCTCCTCCATGGAGAGACTGATGGTGATATCTTGACACCTTTTAGGAGCCTGAAACATACAACGATACAGTTACCAACCAGACACTTCTCTTGTTGTTATGGGATAATGTGCCAACATTCCCAGCACCACTCACCTCTCTTGTCAGCAGCTCCATCATCTTCCTGGTGATTTCCAGAATCTTCTGCTTGTTGTGTCCCTCAGATATCAGGGAGTGAGGTGGGGGCACCGTGATGGTCACATGATTACCAGACTTCACTGGAGGAAAACTCTGTGTAGAAAGTCCAACAATAATGTCACAGAGCTCTCAAAGAATTCTTCTCACCCCAACAGTCAGCTGTGTTTCATTATTAGAAATAAAAGTGGCATCATGTGACCTCCTACAATGCTCCTCAGCTCTCCAGTCGTGTGTGTTTTATTATTAGAGATAAGAGTGGTTTCATGTAACCTCCCACAATCCGACTCACCTCTCCAGTCATGTGTGTGCTTTATTATTAGAGATAAGAGTACCTCACCTGTCCCATCAGCAGATAGATGATCTCTAGTGCGAGGTTGAATATCTTCTCAGTCATGTGACTCTGGTCCTCCTCCATCCTCAGTGATGTGGTTATGTGATCTGTTCAAGATTCCCCAACCTTTTGATAAAAATTAAGGGGGGGATATAATCCAGGTTGTACAGTTGTCAGTGGTGAAACTATCCATACAGGATCCCACCAGCACTCCCCCATTGGGGTAAAATGTGGGTGGTAGGGCCATGCAGTATATCCCAGGAAAGCATAATAAGTTGGTTTATAGCTACCTGTGCACTACACTCCCAGCTTGCTGCAGTCCTGTCCTCCCTCTGCCTCCTCTCCAGCTGGCCTTCTCTCCTCACATCTACCTCCCACTGTTACCATTCCTGTGATGTTACAGCAGTGCTGGTAGTGGTAGATGAATGAGAATATGAGGAGAGAAGAGGCAGAGACTGAGGCTAATGGGAGCAGAGGACTGGAGCACACTGTGACAGGTAGCGATAAACCAATGTAAATCTTTCCTTTTACTACTCTGCATGGAGGTGGGGGAAGAGAGCAATACTGGAGTGTGGACATGGCTATACAGGAGGAAAAGTGGCAAAACTGCAGTGGGGGGACATTACATACTGAAGGATAATGGCAATGCTGGGGGACACAGAGAGGATATGGGTATACTGGAGAAGAAATGGCATTACTGGGGTGGGGGAACATTACATACTGGAGGATAATAGCAATGCTGGGGGGATACAGGGTGGACACGGTTATACTGGGGAATAAATGGCATTACTAGAGTGGGGGTCTAGCATACAGGAGGATAATGGCAATGCTGGGGACACAGGGTGGACATTGCTATACTGGAGGAAAAATTGCTTAAGTGGGGTGGAAAGCAAAAAAAAAAGTTGGTTTATACCAGCATCCTGTATTCCAAAAATTGCTAAATTAGTGTTAAGTACTGTCCCGGAGACCAGATTTTTCTTGACTCTGTAATGAGACTGAATTATTACTAGTAAGGTGAGATTAAAAAAAAATGAAAAACAAGTCACAGGTGTAATGTAAAAGTCTCCTGTATGGCAATTACTTCAAGATGGATGATCACGATAGTGAAAGGTGTGCTATAATAATTCCAATATTTGTTTAGGGCTTTTCTCCTGTTGGACTCAAGGCACTTGCGAGGCAACCACTAGAGCACACTCAGCAAGCAGTATCAGTGTTAGGGAGTCTTGCGCAAGAGCTCCTTATGGAATAGGTGCTGTCTTACTGAATAGAAAGAGTTTAGAACTTAAAGGGGTTCTCCGTGTCTTTTAAAAAGCAAAAACTGACACTTACCTGGAGCTTCTATCGGCCCCCTGCAGCTGTAATGTCCCGCGTTTAGGGTTGCCACCCAGCCGGTATCTGGCCGGCTCAGCCAGAAATTCCAGTATAAAGCTGGCACCGGAAACTTTTTTTTACTGGCATGTCCTTTCCCCTCTCTTCTAAGATTGGCATAAATTCCAGCCAATCATGAGCGAGTGTTGCCACGCCCCCTGGCTATGTTGTTCACTACTCATACAGGCTGGTGTAGTAGGAGGAGGCAGCTGACAGTCCTTGCTGCCTGCGTGAGCAGCATGTGAGTGTGCCCGGTCTCTGCAGGCTCCACAGCTTGGGAAGAAAAAGGCAGAGACACGATCAGCAGCAGTACAATGTGCTGCTGCTGTGTGAGGAACAGCTGGGATGTGAAGGAGAGGACAGGGAGGACTATCAGTCAGAGGTGAGCAGACAAGCCTCAGAGGAGAGCAGGGATAGGATCAGCAGCAGTACAATGTGCTGCCACTGTGTGAGGAAAGCTGGGATGTGAAGGAGAATACAGGCAGGTATGTCAGTCAGAGAAGAGGTGAGCAGAGGAGCCTCAGACTAGAGCAGGGAAAGACACGATGAATCATGCCAGTGCTGCCGCTACACAGGTCAGGGAAACAGAGCTATTCTTATAGTGCACCAATGACTTAATTTTGTGTTCTATATTAGGAAGTATGTCATTGTTGCATTATAGGAATAGCTCTCTAGTTCCCTGAGCTGTGGAGAGAGATTGGGGCTGTTTGAGAGAGCAAGGCAACCCTGCCCTCCTAGGTGCATGTCAAAGATATTTAAAGTAATTCAAAGTAGGTTCCTAACCTGCAGAGAGGGAAGCCTCAGCATCCTATTGAGGCTCCTCACGGTGGTCTGAAGTTCCCCATTGCTGAGTGGTACACACACACACACACACACACACACACACACACACACACACACACACACACACTTCCTGGATCGTGGCCGCACAAGCCTGTCTGAAATTGCGCAGTAGCATGGAGCCCGAGACTCCGGCTTACTGCGCATGTGCGAGCTGCCTCACGTGGCCATGGTCCAGGGAGACGTGCTGCGGCGTCCTGATAGGATTAGTGACAATGCATTGTTGGTAATCTTCCAGGAGGGCTGCGCTCAGCGACAGGGGACATCAGAGCAGCGAGGGAAACCTTAATAGGATCCTGAGGCTTCCACCTCTTTAGGTAACTATCTAAATTTGAACCTGAGTTGTGAGGTGAACTAAGCTTTTTGTATCTTACCCTTGGCTACTTCCAGCCTGTGTCCTTCGCTGCAGCTCCGGTCTTCTCCAGCGTGCCGCCCCTCACAATTCCTCTAAGCTTTGATGGTAACATACTGTGTCTACGGCAGGCTTGCTCTCACTAGTAACCATGATTCAAATGAGGATTAATTGCTGCAGGTGCGCAGTGAAGATATAAGGTGTTAATTACCTATAATTCCGCCATGCGATCCAAACAGGCTGCATGCGACCTATTAGATGCGTTGCAAGCCTCACTATGGGCACTTCCTCTTTCCGGCTTGAAGGAAGAAGTGCCTGTAGTGAGGCTTGCAACGCATCCAATAGGACGCGTGCAGCCTGCTTGAAGCTCAGGGCATTATTGGTAATTAACACCTTATATCCCTGCTGCACAAATCCTCAATTGAATCACGAGTAACCACGATTGGTTACTCGTGAGAGCAAGCCTGGTCTATGGTAGAGGTGAGATTAGGTTGTGAGCTCCTCTAAGGACAGCCATGACATGACTATGTGCTCTGTACAGTGCTGCAGGAGATGTCAGTGCTGTATAAATATATAATAATAATAACATAGGAGGACATTAGACTATGACTATGGTAGGATTAGATTGTGAGCTCCTGTGAGGACAGTGACATGACTATGTACTCTCTAAAGTGCTGCATAAAATGTCAGTGCTATATAAATACATAATAATATGGTAGGACATTTGGAGTATGACTATGGAAAGGATTAGATTGTAAGCTCCTCTGGGGACAGTCAGTGACATGACAATGTATTCTGTAAAGTTCTGCAGAAGATGTCAGTGCTATATAAATACATAATAATAATTTGGTAGGACATTAGACTATGACTATGGTAGGATTAGATTGTGAGTTCCTGTAAGGATGGTCAGTGACATGACTATGTACTCTGTGAAGTACTGAAAAAGATGGCAATGCTATATAAATACATAATAAAAAATATGGTAGGACATTTGACTATAACTATGGTAGGATTAGATTGTCAGTTCCTCTGAAGACAGTCAGTGACATGACTATGTACTATGTAAAGTGCTGCACAAGATGCCGGCGCTATATAAATATGCAACAATAATGGCTGGCTGTATGATAGATAGGACCTTTTAATTTCTCTTCACAGGTTGGGAGTCCTATCTATGGGATGACATGGATAGGTTTTCTATATTTTAATGTTATGCCTATGATCAACCATAATCTGTTGTAATAATGGCCTCTTCTTCCTGTTCTTGTTCAATTTTGGCAGTCATCTTCAGCGATTTTGAGAAATAAAGGGCGTAACAGACCACACCTACTTTTAGGCCCAAGCCGGTGTTTTTTTTACCCAAAAGGTGGAAACCCTACCCGCACTGTCCTCCTCCGATCACCGTGATTGGAGGAGGACAGCGTGGGACATTACAGCTGCAGGGGGTCGATAGAAGCCCCAGGTAAGAGTCAGTTTTTGCTTCTTAAAGAGAATCTGTATTGTTAAAATCACACAAAAGTAAACATACCAGTGCGTTAGGGGGCATCTCCTATTACCCTCTGTCACAATTTTGCCGCTCCCCGCCGCATTAAAAGTGGTTAAAAACAGTTTTTAAAAGTTTGTTTATAAACAAACAAAATGGCTACCAAAACAGGAAGTAGGTTGATGTACAGTATGTCCACACATAGAAAATACATCCATACACAAGCAGGCTGTATACACCCTTCCTTTTGAATCTCAAGAGATCATTGTGTGTTTCTTTCCACCTGCATCTCTCATGCACTGAAGTTTCAGGCTGCTTGTTTCTTCCTGCCAACAGCTTTGCCCTTGTCTGTAATTCTTCAGTATGTGAAAGCCCAGCCAGCTCAGAGGACGATTTATCCAGCTTGTAAAAGATAAGAGAGAAGAGAGAAGCTGCTCTAATCTAAATAACACACAGGCAAGTGTGCATAGAGGGGCCTGGAAAGGGGATTTCATAGCAGAACCACAACACTGAAGAACTTGGCAGCCTTCCAGACACAGGCCAACAAGTCTGACAGGGGAAAGATACATTGATTTATTACAGAGACTGTGATAGTACAAAGTGCTGCAGTAAGCCAGAACACATTAGAATAGCTTTTGGAACTTGTAGGATGATAAAAAACAGGATGCAATGTTTGTTACGGAGTCTCTTTAAAGAGACACTGAAGCGAGAATAAATCTCGCTTCTTGTCTCATAGTCAGCAGGGGCATGTGTGCCCCTGCTAAAATGCCGCAATCCCGCGGCTAAACGAGGGTCCCTGACCCCCCAAACCACCCCCCCCCCCTGCAAAATCAACCGCCAACTTGGTCGTAGATTTTGCTGCTCTTCAGGCAGGGCTAACGGCTGCAGCCCTGCCTCTCAGCGCCGTCTATCAGCGGCGCATCGCCGCCTCTCCCCCGCCCCTCTCAGCGAAGGTAGACTGAGAGGGGTGGGGGAGAGGCGGAGATACGCGCTGACAGACGCGCAAGAGGCAGGGCTGCGGCGGTTAGCCCTGCATCTATGCGGAAGAGGGGAAGCGCTGTTCGGAGAGGATTTCGGGGGGTAAGGGACCCCCGTTTAGCCGTGGGATAGCGGCGGTTTAGCAGGGGCACACATGCCCCTGCTGACTATGAGGTCTGAAGCGAGATTTATTCTCACTTCAGACTCTCTTTAAAAGACACCCAAAAAACCCTTTAACACAAGTCTCCTATGTCAGAGGCAGAGCCCTTAACCATTACTATGACCTCCTCTGCAACAAAGTATATCCTCCACCCTGACCTCTGATCTACTCAATATATAATAAGAATTACCTATTTCAACAACAATATCTCCTCGCCACTTACTCCAACTTATCTTCCTGCCGTTACATCCCTTACTACTGCCTCTGTTAGACCACTTCCTGCCCGTGTCACATGATCACTTTCTGTCTTTGGTTTATTTTCGTCTTGTTCGTGCTTTTCACTTAGGAGAGGTAAGATTGCCATCTTGTGGTGAATAAGCTAACTGCAACCTCTATTTGTAGACGCACCTGCACTTAGCCATATAAAAGGTAGCCATACACTTGGGCTTCAGAGGAGCCGAAATAAAATAAAATATTTACAAATAGTTTAAAAAGTGAAAGTAGATATGAGCTTACCTTCTCTCAGGGAAAACACTGAAGAATAAATTAATTAATTATAGCAAGCCCAGTGTCTCAGTGAGACTTGTTTTTCTTTAGTTGTTGGTTACCCAATTAGCACATTCCGTTCCTCTTATTAATTGAATGTTATTAATAGGATGGTGCTTATCCACATGTTTGTTTAAAATAGGAGGGAGGTAGGGAGGGAACTGAGGGGAGCTCAGAGCGGGGCACATTAATCAGAGGGAAGCTGTGCGGCGGGGAAAACACTTTTATCGGAGGGAGGGAAGCTGAGTGTGTGGTCTGCACGTCTGTATTTGATCTGTGTGTGTGTGTGTGTGTGTGGTATGAGTGTCTGTGTGATCTGCATGCATGTGTGTGAGATTTGAATGTGTGTGAGATTTGAATGTGTGTGTGACCT
The DNA here is from genome assembly GCF_040937935.1 of Hyperolius riggenbachi. Lineage (NCBI taxonomy): Eukaryota > Metazoa > Chordata > Amphibia > Anura > Hyperoliidae > Hyperolius > Hyperolius riggenbachi. Next base: position 239,435,731 of record NC_090655.1, read on the forward strand.
GCAGGTGCGTGTGTATTTAATCTGCATGTGTGTGTGATCTGCATGTGTGTGTGTATTTGATCTGCATGTGTGTGTAATCTGCATGTGTGTGTGTGTGTCTCTGTGTGCGTGAAGAGGATGAATGGGGGGGGGGGGGCACCAAAATCTGGTTGCGCTCAGGGCGCTGTGAAACCTAAGGCCGGCCCTGAGGAGGACAAAGTGGACAGTCAGTGCGGCAGCACAGAAGGACCATGGCAACTCACTGATAGTACCACAGTTTGATAGTGCTGCCCAAAAAAATGATATGCTTCCATGGACCCGGGCAGTGGGAATGCAGATTTTAGTACCTAAACACTCGATACAACATGGTCCCGATCATCATCATCGAACTCTTCTCCTGACCCCCCCCCCCCCCCCACACCACCACCACCACCTCTGCCACCCCAACATCCCCAGACACAGACCCCTCATCGTCCTCAACATGAACTTGGGATGCTGGCCTGAGCCCAACCTCCTCCTCCACATGAGGCCCCATCATCTCCTCAACGGCATCCCTCAATAATCGCCCTGGCGCCGGCCCGAGAAACACAACGCTCTTGTCCGGGGAGGGCTGCTGCTGACCACTGGCTGCTGGGGTGGATGTTATAACTTGCGTGGGGCGTTGGCTGTTTCTGCTGTTGGGAGTGCTGCTCACAGCGGAGGTCTGTGAGGAACTCATGATGGGCTCACGAAACGTGGTGAATGAACTGCAATGGCAGTCTGACTGTCTGTAAATAGTAACTGAAGCGAATCACTGGCTAACGAGCTGACTAATACCAGTGAGCAGTACAACCTAACTGAAGGGTATCCCTGCCAAATGAGATGATTAATACCAGTGAGCAGTTAGCACAGTAGAACGTAACTGAAAGGTATCACTGCCAAATGAAATGATTAATACCAGTGAGCAGTGAGCACAGTAGAACGTAACTGAAGGGTATCACTGCCAAATGAGATGAATAATAACAATGAGCAGTGAGCACAGTACACAATGTCACTCACGAAACTTGCTGAATGACCAGCCCTGGCAGTGGCAGTGTGACTAAGTAGTAGCTGAAGTGTATGACTGGCTAGCTGAATACAAGTGAGCAGTACATTCTGAACCTGCCAGCCTGCACTACACACACTAATCAGTAATCACCAGTACACTCTGACTACACTGACTACAACTAACTACAGCAATGACTCACTGGCTAGCTAACAGAATACAAGTGTAGTATGAGAGCACTGTTAGCAGTAAAAACGCTGGGTTTTTCACACAAAAATGCACTTGCTGAAGCAACAATGGCCTGGAGATAATCCTCTCAGTACCAGAGTCTAGCAAGGACAGAGCATTTCATGATGGCCGCCGCGTTATATATAGGAGGGGAGGGCATAGCCTCCCCTCCTGTGATTGGTTGCTAGAGACTGGCTGGGGGCCTCTGATTGGCCAGGAAAGTCACTTCCGCCCATTTGTACGCATGTCCGCTAACCACGGCTTCAGCGCGGGGTTTTACGAGCGTGAATGCGTTCGAATGTACGCATTCACGGTCTGTCGAAGCGGATTTTAGTGATTGAAAACTGATCCATGGCGACGAATACCTGCGGCGGATAGCGTGAAAATGGTCGTGAAATCACGGCAACTCGTGATCACGACCTCTCGGTAAGCACCACTGGTTGACAGCCCACTTTTGTTCAACCAGACGTTCCAACATTGCCAGGATGGAATTCCAGCGTGTTGGAACGTCTATGATGAGCCGGTGCCGTGGGAGGTTCAGCTCCAGCTGCATGGCTTCTAGGGACGCTGTGGCACCACCCGAGCGCCGAAAATGACCCACAGTTCGCCTTGCCGCTCCCAAAAGAGTGTCCTTCCTCTGGTAGGTGTGCAGCAATTTCTGCACCACCAGGTTCAGGACGTGGGCCAGACAGGGGATGTGGGTGAGGTTTCCCTGGCGAATGGCGGCAACCAGGTTGGCCCCATTGTCAGATACCACCTCTCCGACTTTCAGGCCTCTGGGGTCAGCCAACTCCTCTCCTGCTCTTGGAGTTTGGCTAGGACATGGTCTGTCGTCAGTCAATTCCTCCCCAGAGTGACCATCTCCAGCAGTGCTTGGCACTGGTGGGCCTTCACGCTGCTGCTGAGGCAGGGGTGTTTTGTGGCGTGTTTGCTGGAGGATGGAACCGGATCAGAGCTGGAACCTGCTGTACTTCCCCTGACCCTGCTGCGGGGTGGCACCACCCACTGGGGAGTGAGGTACCAGCCTGTCCCAAACTGGCTTGACCATGAGTCCATGGTCACATGGACGCGTGCACCCGACGCATGGTCAAGCCCACGTTCCACATTGGCCTTTACAAATTGGTGCAGTGCAGGGATGGCCGTACCTGCGAAGTAGTGCCGGCTCAGGATTGGCCAATCCGGCGCTGCACACTGCAGGAGCGCATGCATCTGGCTCCCCTCCTGCACAAACGAGTACTGGAGGAGCTGGGAGGACATGGCCCATGTAAGCAAGCCATTCAGCTGGCATATGCGTCGGCTGCCGGGAGGCTGAGCCCGGAACCACGAAGACTCACTCAGCAGGGTCTGGTGGTGGTGGTGACATTTTTGGCTTACACGGGAAGCCGAGGACTGCGAGGAGGGAGCAGAGACCAGTGTCGGCAGGAGTGGCAAAGTGGATTATGGTGTTCTGACCACAGCAAGGGCCAGCGCCAGCTTCCTTCAGCCTCTTGAATTCCTCATGCTCAGGTTTGTGCTTATTGGCCAGATGGTTTATGAAGCTAGAGGTGCCATAGTTGGAGAGGTTAGACCCTCTGCTCATCTTCACATGGCACACATTGCAAGTCACAAACTTGCTTTCCAATGAGGGCAGATGAAAAAAGTACCTTATTGGGAATTGCAATTTTCCCTTACATCGCCCAGAATGGGATGCTGCTGCTGATTTTGTCCCTGTGGAGGTTGGGGCCTAGGGTTGAGTGGTGCGGCTGGTGGTAGCAGTGGCAGTTGAAGCAGCAGGCATTCCATGTCCACTGCTGATCCTGCCAATCCCTGCAATGCTGATCCACCATGCCAGACCCACTGATGTCAGAGCTGACATTATCCCCCTCCTGTGGATGGTAGTCCTGGTCCTTCATCTCGTCATCAACATCAAACTCCCCCTCCTCGAACAACTGCTGGGATGATGATCAGCCCACCTCAAACTCCTCTTCTGCTGACACATCATGGATGGACCCCCCCCCAACAATCACCGTCACCATCTCAGACTATTCCGCAAAGCCCATTGTGCACAGAATGTGTTTTCTAGGGCTGGTGGTGGCCTGCTCGTCATCCACCATCATCTGCATCACAGGCGCGGCGTCTTTCTCCTCCAATTTACGCCGCTGACCCTGGTTGAAAATGGCCGCTACACGCTGCTGCGTCTCTGCAATGTGACTCCCCCTAACAGCTGGCTAGCGGCGGAAAGGAGACTGATGCAGCAGAACTGCTGACGGAGGCCGCGATGTTGCTCCCTCTCGTCTTCTTGGCCTTGCTGACCCTCCCCCGGCTGCCATTGCCAGACATAGTACAAGATATGTGATGTCACAGATGATGTGTGGGGTGCTTGTACTTTATTAATAGCAGGCGTGGACTCTGAATCCGCACGGAGTGACAGACAGCAGAGTAGAACAAGACACACTGACACTGCTCACTGCTCAGTCAGCACTGCAGCACTGCAATAATCTGTAGTAGCTACTAGCTAACACAGTATTACTCAACAACAAATTACACAGGCTAGATAACTATAGCACAATGTAACAGTGGTGTAGTGAAGGTGTTTCCACTCAAAAACGCTGGGTTTAACAGTGTGATAATGCACTTGCTTAGCCAAACAGCACAGTAGTGTCTCTCAGTGTGCAGTCACAAGCAAGGACAATTTTTCATCATGGCCCCCATCCTTATATACAAGAGGGACTGGCCAAGGTTCCCCTCTGTGATTGGTTGTTTGGGCTTAGGCTGGGAGCCCTCTGATTGGCCCAATGACGTCATGGAGGTCATCTCCATGGTTACAGTATCTCAATATTCGGATATCCGCATTTCCTGCCAACTATCCGCGGTTTGCTATCCGGATTTGGGCCCAGGTATCCGGAATCCGATCGGATAGCTGAAAAATATTTGGATATCCGGGTTACCCGGATATCCGGAATCTGGATGAGCAGCACTAATGTGGCCATGTGATCTACTGGAAAGGCCTTTCCCTGTGGAGGGATAATACAGAATAGGTGGACAAATCATAGATCAGAAAACCACACACTTTTCTGTCCTGACTTATAGAGGAGGAGTCCCAGGTCGCTATTCTGGTGGCTCCTATGTAGGAGCCACTTATGAAAGTTTTATACCTACTTTCTGTACTTCAGTGACTTTGTCTCAGTCAATGTGCAGAAGAATATTGTTTTTATTGTAGTATGTATGGTGCTATATGAATTTATATATTTCTCTTACTACACCATAAATAGCCCAACTCTTCTTTTGGGATATTAGGATTTCACTGTTCCTTACATATTGCTGGTTATGTTTTTTAGGATAGTGATGATGTTTCAAGTGACATGGGGGAACAGGAGGTGACATAATGGTCCCAGAGCCAGGGACTCACTAATTGGTAATAAGGCATTATCTCTGTGCCTGGTCACTGCAGAGACATGCTTCTCACCACCTATCACCCTGTACTGGCCGCACATAGCAGAAGCAGTCTATGACCAGTCACACTGACTAGAGGCATCCCAACAAGTCTTCTGTCCAGTATCGTGTGACCTGCCAGCTCATGCATCTACAATGGAAACTGGAGGAAGGACACCTTCCCCCTTGACTGCTGGATGCCACCCTGTGCTGATATCTGACAACAGGACTGAGAGGAAAAGTGCAATGACTAAAAGGGGTACTGACTAAAGGGAAGAGTATAGTAGTGTATAGTATTGTACAACAACAATAATAATGAGCGGCTGTTGTAGGGACATTAGAGTGTTATCTCCTGTGGAGCAGGGATGATGGGAAGGTAGGGTGTGCGTGCGTGCGTGCGTGCGTGCGTGCACAGTGGCTTACAAAAGTATTCAGCCCCCTTGAAGTTTTCCACATTTTGTCACATTACTGCCACAATCAATCAATTTTATTGGAATTCCACGTGAAAGACCAATACAAAGTGGTGTACATGTGAGAAGTGGATCGAAAATCATACATGATTCCAAACATTTTTTACAAATAAATAACTGCAAAATGGGGTGTGCATAATTATTCAGCCCTCTGAGTTGATTATCACTCTAACCTTGCAGCGCTGGGTCCCCGGTTCGAATCCCAGCCAGGCCAACATCTGCAAGGAGTTTGTATGTTCTCCTCGTATCTGCGTGGGTTTCATCCGGGCACTCTGGTTTCATCCCAAATCCCACAAACATACAGATAAGTAATCCACACACTGGAATGCAGGGACAACAGCTCCTCAGGTATACTAAACCTGGTCACAGGCCAGTGCCAGGTCTCAGGCTGGATTGCTTTCACAGCCCTGGAAGCGTTGTGTGAGCAATGACTATGGTAGGGACTAGATTGTGAGCCCCCTCTGAGGGACAGTTAGTGACAAGACAATATATACTCTGCATTAGGAATAATCACATATATGCAAATTCTTCTGAGTTGATGCAAATGTTTATGTAAATATAAGCAGCTTGACCAATCAATTTAAACCTGGGTTTAAATTGATTGGCCCATTTTCAAACAGCATACATTTGCATAATTTTAGAAGAATTTGCATCTTATTGATCAAACCTACTCTGTGCAGCGCTGCGTAATATGTTGGTGCTATATAAATACCTAAATAAATAAATATAAATGTATACTAATAGTGTTCGACTGTGGTGAGGACATTAGAGTGTAAGCTCCTGTGGTGCAGAGACTGATGGGAAGGGATCAGTGCTCTCTGTACAGTGCTGTGGAATGTCAGAGCTATATAAATGTATAATGATAATAGTGTGTGACTGTGATGAGGACATTAGAGCAGAGGCGTATCTAGAGAGGTGCAGGCATAGCTTGTGCCCTGGGAACCAAAGCACCATGGGCGCCATTGCTGCCTCCTCCTCCCTCGTGCTTCACCTTCATACTCTTATACTGCAGGACATCTCGCACTACTTATACTTGGGGGAGGGGGGTGTAATTATACTAGGGGGACACCTGTCACCACCTATACTGAGGGAATCTTTGGGGGGTACTTATACTAGGGAAACCCTCCCACCTGTATTGCATATGCTGGGGGTCAACTCTCAGCACTTATGCTGAAGAAGTACTTCAGGCTATCTATACTAGGGGGCAACCTCTGGCCATCTGGCTGCTTATACTGGGTGACTACCTCAGGGGTGCAATTTCAGTGTTTGCCATAGGCGCTATATTACCCAGATATGCCATTAGAGTGTAAGCTCTTGTGGTGCAGAGATGATGGAAAGGGGACACCTGTCAACAACCTATACTGAGGGAATCTTTGGGGGGTACTCATACTAGGGAAACCCTCCCACCTGTATTGCATATGCTGGGGGTCAACTCTCAGCACTTGTGCTGAAGAAGTACTTCAGGCTATCTATACTAGGGGCGACCTCTGGCCATCTGGCTGCTTATACTGGGTGACTACCTCAGGGGTGCAATTTCAGTGTTTGCCATAGGCGCTATATTACCCAGATATGCCATTAGAGTGTAAGCTCCTGTGGTGCAGAGATGATGGAAAGGGATCAGTGATCTCTGTACAGTGTATATGTCGCAGCAGCTGGTGATGGGGAGGAGACACAGGGGTGTTATGTGTTACAGGGTATATAAATTCTTCCTGTACTATGATATCTAAAAACAAAACAGATAAAATAAAGTTCTCTGTCCTTACCTCCTCTGCTGCATGCACCAGCAATGTCTTCTTTCTACTTTCTCCTGCCTCCTCTATAACTTCCTGTCTGTGGCTCCTCCCCTTCCTGGCCCTGCATTGCACTGTGTATGTGTGTGGGATGAGGCTGTGCAGAGATCACAGGTCTCCCCACAACCAACAACAGTTGAGGCTTGTGGTGAACATCTCTTATCCTATATAATAAAGTGCCTATCCTGCTTTCACCTGTGTCCCTGCGTTGTGCATGTGTGGCACACGGACAGACTCAGGACATCTGAGGAGGTGCGGGCATACGTGTGGGTCGCGGAAATGCAAATGCAGGTGTCGCGCGCATGCACATGTTGCGGGGGGGGGGGGGGGGAGGGTTACATGGCCAAGGCATAGTGCATGTTTATCAACGGGCAGGCCCTTTAACTAGTAATAATTATGAGATCTCTCCTTGGACTCCCATTATCTGTTCCAGGATCATTTCCAAGATATGCCTGGATAGTGTACTGGTCAAGAGCACCACCCCTGTCAACCAAGGTTTGAAGGTCTTCATATTCCGTAAGCCAGTACCTACGTAGTAAGGAGTCCCTGGGCAAGACTCCCTAACAATGCAGGTTGGCCTATTGAGCACGCTCTTAGTGGATGCAGCTCCCAAGTGCTTTGAGTCCAAGAGGAGAAAAGGGCTATAAAAATATTGGTATTATTATTCAGATATCTCACTGTAAGGTCACAGCACATATACGTACGGTCTGTGCACAGACTGCTGTTACTTGGGTAAGGGCAGCACCGCTGATTGCGTACGAGAGGAATCAGAGCAGGAGACTTGGGTGGTATATGGCTGATCCTGCTACTGCACAAGTCTCAGCCTTGTTAAAGGGGCACTTAAAGGGAACCTTAACTGGCGAGGAAAAAAAATTCACTTACCTGGGGGCTTTCCCAAGCCTCCTGCAGCCGTCCGGTGCCCGCGCCGGTCCTTCGGTGCCCTCCGGTCTCCCTCCGCCGCTAAGTTTCGTTTTCGGACCACTGCCAGTCGTCCTCGGGCCTCTTCCGCATTCCTCGTCGTAAACAGCCGTAAAGTGCGTCCGCATGACGCCAAACGCGTCATGCGGACGCGCTTTATGGCTGTTTACAACGAGGAATGCGGAAGAGGCCCGAGGACGACTGGCAGTCGTCCGAAAACGAAACTTAGCGGCGGAGGGAGACCGGAGGGCACCGGAGGGCACCGAAGGACCGGCGCGGGCACCGGACGGCTGCAGGAGGCTTGGAAAAGCCCACAGGTAAGTGAATTTATTTTTCCACGCCAGTTAAGGTTCCCTTTAAGTCTGTTAAAAAAAATGAATTCCACTCACCTGGGGCTTCCAGCAGCCCCCTGTAGCTGATCGGTGCCCACGTAGACTCGTTCTGATGCTCCTGGCCCCGCCGGCAGCCACTTCCGGTTTCGGCGACAGGAGCCGACAGGCCAGGAACGCGAGTGATTCTTCGCGTTTCTGGCCACAATAGCGCCCTCTATGCTGTTATATGCTATGTGCTATATGCTATAGCAGCATAGAGGGCACCATTGTGGCCGGGAACGTGAAGAATAACTCGTGTTCCTGGCCTGTCGGCTCCTGTCGCCGAAACCGGAGTGAGTCTACGTGGGCACCGATCAGCTGCAGGGGGCTGCTGGAAGCCCCAGGTGAGTAGAACTCATTTTTTTTAGCAGACTTAAGTGCCCCTTTAAATACTATTCCCCCTCCAGGCCGCCATGGATGGTGGGGAATGAAATAAATCGGCTTCCAGCAAATGCTTGAAGCCGAATTATTGTGTTTTAAAAGTAACTTCAGCTCAGTCTTCTGACGTCGCCAACGTTACTCCCTGTGCGCCCAAGTCTCCTGCGCTGGATTCACTGTGTTCGCCGCTGTTTTGCCTGAAGGCTGTTGTCCCATTTTGTGAATTGTAATAGGACTTTGGACGTCTACCTGCTATTGTTGCCCTCTGTTTTTTTTTTTATAAAGGTAAGTCTAAGCGGGAGATTATGGCTAGAATCTCAGAACACGTATATTGGTGATATAAAGAATCACTCCTCTTCTCCTGTCAGCAGGCGCTTCAACCTACTGAATGGAGGAGACTTTAGCGGTATAGGATTTGTGTGCTGGACCAGATACATTAAACCATTAGAGGAGGTTATTTTGATTGCCTCGTCTGGGAAAGAGACATGATGGATTTTTGTGCTGGGGGCCCCCAGGTATTAATCACCCCATAGGGTTTGCCCCATTGTTACGATTTGAGTGTTTCTCTGCAGCCCTGCCTTGGGGCATACTACGTCCCTGACAGCGCGAGTGATGCGGCGTGATCTGAATATGAGCTCCCATTAAAGCTGACTTTATGTGGAGCTGTGATCCCTCCATTGCCGCTCGCTCTGCACCTCAGCTGGCATCAGGACACAAAAGAGTGCTGCAGGGCTTACATTTGAAAAAACTCTCTCTACTCTCACACAGAACCCTCTGCTAGCAGTGCCTAACACTTAACCCCCCACCTGGTGGTGCCTAACCCTTAATCCCTCACTGGTGGTGCCTAACCCTTAACCCCACCTGGTGGCGCATAACCCTTAAACCACCCTCCCCCCAGTGAGCAACTAACCTGAACCCCCCCCACCTAACCTTAACCCCAACATCTTGTTTAAAAGGGCACCCAAATCACAGCTACAAACAGCAGTGACATATAGTAGCTACAAATAGTAGTGGCTACACATAGAAAATAGCAGTTACTAATAGCGGCTACAAATTACAGCTACAAATAGTGGCTTATCGCAGCACCAGTTTAATGTAGTTAGCGCCAAGATTTCTGTACAGCCGCTACAATCAATAGGGGAGATAGCTGTGATCTTCTAATCATGTGGTGTTTTCAAATGATCCTTGCTGCAGGACAAGGGTCCATGCTTTCAAACCTGGGACAGGCCCGGCAAAACCGAGAGGGTTGGGAGGCAGGACTCTAATAATGTGGTGTGTGAGCAGCGTGTGTGGACATGCATCAGGGAGCTCTTCAATCTGGCTCTAGACGATACTGACATTAGAGCATTTACTAAGGGTAAGTATGTATTACAAATAAGAATAAAATAGATATAAAAGCTGTGTCTGTGGGATTTTTTTTACTTGCAACCCTTTGTAGGAATGGAGAAGGGGTATATATCCTGGTACATGCATGGCGGCAATGGAGGGCTTAATTCCTAGCCACTTAAGAGTGGACAGCCCACCAATAAAAGTTTCTGGACTCCCCCCCCCCCCCCCCCCTTTACTCTTTTTGCCTCTGTCACTCAGCATGGACTAGTCTACCATTTACTCTTGTGGTTTTTTTCTCCTTCTCACTGCTGGGCACCATCGCTCTCCTCTGTTACTTATGTCTGCTAAATTGCAGACAGGGATCAGTGGGCTTTGTGACTTTCTCTGTGGCTTAAATAGCTGCTCTGTAGGCTAGCACTGCTCTCTGCTGGACTTTTTGGCCTCTTGCAAGATGGCGCAGTCCACCACGAGTCGCCAACAAAATGGTGTCTAAGATCTCACGAGACTTGGTGTGTGACTTACTTTAAAGGGAAAAGTGTGTTCACTTGCCTATCCAGCACTACGAACTGGCATCAATAGTTCTAGAGCAGCAGCAGACTCTCTCTCTCTCTCTCTCTCTCTCTCTCTCTCTCTCTCTCTCTCTCTCTCTCTCTCTCTCTCTCTCTCTCTCTCTCAACCGTGGCAGTTCAACCTTGCTTATGCACTTCCTCCCATTCCTTTGATTCTCAGGTTTCTAAAGAAACTTCAGTCAAAACCAACAATGGTAATTTCAATAACACCAATCTGGTACAAAAGACCATGGCTCGTTCTATTGCAAACTGGCTATTTGAAGACAATCCAACGAGCCTACAAGCAGAAGACTCTTCTGATACCACAAGAAGTGCATGCATATTCTACAAGGGGGACTGCAGCATCATGGGCTGCGTTCTCCAAAGTCTCCATAGAGACAATATGCAATATGCAAAGTTGGGGGCTGGCCATCAGCCACTACTTTCCAGAGACATTATCTGGTAGACCCAGCATCTTTATCTACCCTTGATATTGGGAAAAATATAAATGTACAATCTATGTCTAAAAATATCTGATTAAAGGTTTTGTTTTCTCTCTGGCCTCCCTTGTGAGAGTAAATTAATTCCCCTCCATTGTCGCCATGCATGTACCAGGAAATCGGAAAATTCAATACTCACCTGCCAGTAATTTTGCCTTGTGCCTGCTACAAAAGCATGCGGCAGGGGTTCCCACCCTTCTTGTCTATTTGAGTTACTATATACAAGAATGGGGGGGGGGGGGGGGATCCTGTAACTTTTATTGTCCATTGTTAAGTGGCTAGGATTTAACCCATCTATTACCACCACGCTTTTGTACCAGGAAAGGAAGATTACCAGCAGGTAAGTATTAAAATTTTTCAGATATTTCCTATGGCAGTTTCACCTGATGGGGAAATCTTTGAGCCCTCTTAATGTTACATCAAGCAGGCTTACAGACTCCACCATTATAGTCACCCCCTGGGGCCACCTGTAGCGACCCCCACCTGCTCCTGAGCACTGGAGGTGGGGCTCTGTCTCCATATCTCCCTCACATCAGGTTCCCTTTCCTAGTACATCTTACATTGCATGCAGAGGATAAAAAAACTTCTCACAGTGAAAGAAATATACAGAATGATCATACAGTGTCTCCATCACACACGCTATGTACATACACACATTACATGCACACACTACACACACAATGTACAATATATATATAGATACACACACAATGCATCTTTGTCCAATTTAATCCATTTATACATCAGATTTCCATTCTAATAGGATTTATTTTGTTATACAATGCAGAATCTTTTTCCAGCAACAGCTTCCATCATTTGTCTATAGCATAGGATTGGGGCTTGAGTTAAGATACCAGAATTGCTGTATCTTAACTCAAGCCCCACACAGTGTATCCAGTTGTCTCCTAACTTACATTTGGGTGCAGTACTGAGGCATTGTTGTATATCAGCATTATTTTCGCTGGAGTATGATCTGGGAATAATGGTGTGTACACACGTCTGATACTTCTGAACAAATTGTCATTCAAACCGGTCGTTTAAACAACAGTTCAGCATATGTATGAATGATCGTTAGACTGATAGCAGCAGTTTTGACTGACCCGTGGACTAATTGTCATTCAAACAACAGTTAGGTCCATACATGTGTACAAATGACTTGTTGTTTGAAATTCTATTAGTTTCACACTAAAAGTCTTTCAAACAACAAGTCATTTGATCAGTCTTTTGATCTAGTCCATAGTCGTATATAGTCCATTCACCAGTAAATGACATGTAAATTACCTGTAATTAGCATTTCAAACGTGTGTGTGTGTGTGTGTGTACACACAGTGGCTTGCAAAAGTATTCGGCCCCCTTGAAGTTTTCCACATTTTGTCACATTACTGCCACAATCAACCAATTTTATTGGAATTCCATGTGAAAGACCGATACGAAGTGGTGTACACTTGAGAAGTGGATCGAAAATCAAACATGATTCCAAACATTTTGTAAAAATAAATAACTGCAAAGTGGGGTGTGCATAATTATTCAGCCCCCTGAGTCAATATTTTGTAGAACCACCTTTTGCTGCAATTACAGCTGCCAGTCTTTTAGGGTATGTCTCTACCAGCTTTGCACATCTAGAGACTAAAATCCTTGCCCATTCTTCTTTGCAAAACAGCTCCAGCTCAGTCAGATTAGATGGACAGCGTTTGTGAACAGCAGTTTTCAGATCTTGCCACAGATTCTCGATTGGATTTAGATCTGGACTTTGGCTGGGCCATTCTAACACATAGATATGTTTTGTTTTAAACCATTCCATTGTTGCCCTGGCTTTATGTTTAGGGTCGTTGCCCTGTATTTGGCTCCATCCATCCTCCCATCAACTCTGACCAGCTTCCCTGTCCCTGCTGAAGAGAAGCACCCCAGAGCATGATGCTGCCACCACCATATTTGACAGTGGGGATGGTGTGTTCAAAGTGATGTGCAGTGTTAGTTTTCCGCCACACATAGCATTTTGGCCAAAAAGTTCCATTTTGGTCTCATCTGACCAGAGCACCTTCTTCCACATGTTTGCTGTGTCCTCCACATGGCTTGTGGCAAACTGCAAACAGGACTTCTTATGCTTTTCTGTTAACAATGGCTTTCTTCTTGCCACTCTTCCATAAAGGCCAACTTTGTGCAGTGCACGACTAATAGTTGTCATATGGACAGATTCCCCCACCTGAGCTGTAGATCTCTGCAGCTCGTCCAGAGTCACCATGGGCCTCTTGATTGCATTTCTGATCAGCGCTCTCCTTGTTTGGCCTGTGAGTTTAGGTGGAAGGCCTTGTCTTGGTAGGTTTACAGTTGTGCCATACTACTTCCATTTCTGAATGATCGCTTGAACAGTGCTCCGTGGGATGTTCAAGGCTTTGGAAATCTTTTTGTAGCCTGAGCCTGCTTTAAATTTCTCAATAACTTTATCCCTGACCTGTCTGGTGTGTTCTTTGGACTTTTTGCAGCCTAGGTGCGCTAAGGGGCCCAACGTCCTATGAGTACCTTTAGGATTTTACAGGACACTTTGAGACATTTGATTTCAGGGCAGTATAGGAACCCCACAAATGACCCCATTTTAGAAAGAAGACACCCCGAGGTATTCAGGTAGGAGTATGGTTAGCTCATAGATTTTATTTTTTGTCACAAGTTAGCAGAAAATGACACTTTGTGAAAAAAACAGTAAAAATCTATTTCCGCTAACTTGTGACAAAAAATAAAATCTTCTATGAACTCACCATACTCCTAACAGAATACCTTTGGGTGTCTTCTTTCTAAAATGGGGGGATTTGTGGGTTTCCTATACTGCCCTATTACGGCCCTAAAGCGTGAGGAGTAGTCTAGAAAACAAATGCCTCAAAATGACCTGTGAAATCCTAAAGGTACTCATAGGACGTTGGGCCCCTTAGCGCACCTAGGCTACAAAAATGTGTTACTCATGTGGTATCGCTGTACTCTGAGAAGTAGTGGAAGGTGTTTTGGGGTGTATGTTTACACATGCCCATGCTGGGTGGGAGAAATATCTCTGTAAATGGACAATTGTGTGTAAAAAAAATGAAAAAAAATCTCATTTACAGAGATATTTCTCCCACCCAGCATGGGTATGTGTAAAAATACACCCCAAAACACATTATACTACTTCTGAGTACAGCAATACCACGCGTGACCCCTTTTTGCAGCCTAGGTGCGCTAAGGGGCCCAACGTCCTATGAGCACATTTAGGCTTTACAGGGGTGCTTACAATTTAGCACCCCCCAACATGCCAGGACAGTAAACACACCCCACAAATGACCCTATTTTGGAAAGTAGACACCCCAAGGTATTCAGAGAGGGGCCTGGTGAGTCCGTGGCAGATTTCTTTTTTTTTTTTGTCACAAGTTAGCAGAAATCGAAACTTTTTTTTGTTTTATTTTTGTTTCAAAGTGTCATTTTCCGCTAACTTGTGACAAAAAATAAAATCTTCTATGAACTCACCATGCCTCTTAGTGAATACTTTGGGATGTCTTCTTTCCAAAATGGGGTCATTTGGGGGGTATTTATACTATCCTGGAATTTTAGCACCTCATGAAACCTGACAGGTGCTCAGAAAAGTCAGAGATGCTTCAAAATGGGAAAATTCACTTTTGGCACCATAGTTTGTAAACGCTATAACTTTTACCCAAACCAATAAATATACACTTATTGGATTTTTTTTAATCAAAGACATGTAGCAGAATAAAAATGTATATAGAAATGTTACTTTATTTGAAAAATGTCAGCACAGAAAGTAAAAAAAAAAATCATTTTTTTTGACAAAATTCATGTCTTTTTTGATGAATATAATAAAAACTAAAAATCACAGCAGCAATCATATAGCACCAAAAGAAAGCTGTATTAGTGGCAAGAAAAGGAGGGAAAATTCATTTAGATGGTAGGTTGTATGACTGAGCAATAAACCGTGAAAGCTGCAGTGGTCTGAATGAAAAAAAAGGCTCTGGTCCTCAAGTGGTTAAACAACAGTTTGGTGTGTGTGTGAATGATCATTAGACTGATAGCAGCAGTTTTGACTGATCCGCTTGGCGGATCCGTGGACTAACTGTTATTCAAACAACAGTTAGGTCCATACATGTGTACAAACGACTTGTTGTTTGAAATTCTATTAGTTTTGCACTAAAAGACTTTCAAACAAGTCATTTAATCAGTCATTTGATCTAGTCCATTGACCAGTCAAACGACATGTAAATCACCTGAACGACAGTCGGGCATAAAATCGACGTGTGTATGCACCTTAAGTGAGTCTGACTTTTGATACTATAAATATGAAAACAGCAAAAGATAAGGTATTATCATATATACATACTGCATATATCATTATATACATCAATAGTTGCCAATCTTCCTTTGAGAGGGTGTAACAATATAGATCTGTAATGTTATCTCCAAAATTATGTTAAGAAGTCAAGAGATCCCTGGAAGATCCCATCACAGTCAAAGTGATCCAATCCTTCTGCATATCAGTCCTGTGTGTGTCTCTTAGCACTGCTGGAAGATAAATCCCTCCCTTCTTATTTTACCTGACTTTGTACATTCAGCTCAAAACTCTTCACAGACAGACAAACTCCTTTCCTCAGCTCACTTTGGATGAATTGGAACTTCTAATATTCCCACATCTGCAGCTCACAGTAGGTAAATAACAATGGTACAGAAAACTTTCCTTGAGTCTCAGCTTCTTATTTTCACTGTAAATGGTTAAATTCGGACTTTGAATTGTGATTAAAATCTGGGTCTTTCAGCTCCCAACAAGAACAAATGATTTTCTTTTCTGCACTCCCTTTTGTTATTTG
This sequence comes from Hyperolius riggenbachi, assembly GCF_040937935.1. NCBI lineage: Eukaryota > Metazoa > Chordata > Amphibia > Anura > Hyperoliidae > Hyperolius > Hyperolius riggenbachi. The sequence continues at coordinate 239,451,515 of NC_090655.1, forward strand.
GAATGTTTCTTCATCCAGATAAAAGTGTTTATACTGAGCGCTGAAGCTGGTCGCCATCATAGAAACAATGCTATGCTGCGCCCCGCGTAAGGGTAATTCAGGGCGATCGCCAGACCCCAAATTACATTTCCCTCTGAGTTGCTACAACTGGGAGGGGGAAAAGTATTTAACGCCGCCGGGGAGTTTAGCGGCAGCAGGGAGAGCCGTTATTTAGCTCACACAGTGCCAAACTGCCTGGGGCCTGGATACTATGTATATGATACTTAGTACCCCATTAATTGGGCTTCTTACCAATGTGAGAGCGTTCATGCCTGGCAAGATGTGATTTACGCCCAAAACATTTCCCACACTCAGCACATGAATATGGATTCTCACCAGTGTGATATCTCTTGTGTTGAACAAGATATGATTTATCCCCAAAACATTTCCCACACTCAGCACATGAATAGGGCTTCTCACCTGTGTGAGAGCTTTCATGCCTGGCAAGATGTGATTTAGTCCCAAAACATTTCCCACATTCAGCACATGAATATGGCTTCTCACCAGTGTGAGATCTCTTGTGTTTAACAAGATATGATTTATCCCCAAAACATTTCCCACACTCAGCACATGCATAGGGCTTCTCACCTGTGTGAGTTCTCTTATGTGAAACAAGATGTGATTTCTTTAAAAAATATTTCCCACACTCAGCACATAAATAGGGCTTCTCACCAGTGTGAGTTTTTACATGGGATATAAGAATTGATTTAAGCCCAAAACTTTTCCCACACTCAGCACATGAATAGGGCTTTTCACCCGTGTGAGTTCTCTTATGTGAAGCAAGATCTGATTTGTTTACAAAATATTTCCCACACTCAGCACATGAATATGGCTTCTCACCAGTGTGAGATCTCTTGTGTTTAACAAAATATGATTTATCCTTAAAAGATTTCCCACACTCAGCACATAAATAAGGCTTCTCACCTGTGTGACATCTCTCATGCGTGACAAGCTGTGATTTAGTAAGAAAACATTTCCCACACTCAGCACATGAATGGGGCTTTTTGAAACAGGAATAAGACCCTCCAGCAGTGAAAGAACTTTTCTGGGTATGAAGCCCCTCAAAGTTAGACAGGTGAGGGGAGTCTGGTGGAATATTTGTGGTAATCAGGATATTTGCAGGAGACTCTTGTCCAATGACATCATAATCCATTGTACAGTCTGTGGATACAGAGAGACGAGTCTTTGAGAGGTTCCTGATCCCGGGACTCCATCCTGCAAATAGAGAAACACCATCACTTCCTGTTAGAGAATTCTGAGGTGAGGAACAATTATCATTAGGGATGGTCAGTGAGTTGCTGATAATTCCAAGTTGATGCAAAGTGTATGCATGTTGGAAATGGGCCGGATGCAGCAGCTTAATAGCTTTGCATATAATTAGCATACAATCTCAGGTTTATTGGCATGTCACTGACCATCACCAGTTTTCAGCCTGACACAGAACTGCAGAAGGTTGTGCTCATTACAGGCGGCCAATCACATGACATAAACTTTGATTTGCATACAAATTGTATGTAGCTTGAAATTCAGCCAATCAGATGCATTTCCTAAGAAATGGGATTAGCTGCATATCATTTGCATACAAGTCAGAGGTATTTGCTTCTCATTGAGCATCCCCACACCTAAAGCATTGGCCATACATTCAAAAGCAGTAAACTCCAGCTTGATGAGACAGTGGAAGCTTTATGTACTGATAGCAAGAAATCTGCCTTATGTTTGTAGAGCAATGTGGTTTCATATTCATTACCATTTTCTATTCGTGTCACTCATATGCCCCTTGTGGAGTCGGTACAAAAATCATCTGCCTCCAACTCCACGCCTCAGTTTATGAAACCGCTGACTCCGACTCCAGGTACCCCAAATTGCTCCATCTCCACAGCCTGTGCAGAGCTATGGTGTTAGTGCAAAAATCCCTAATCCTACTGTATATATACAGGCGTCAATTCACCAAGCAATGGGAAATGCTGAAAACAGCTGATTTTACCGATCACTTCATCGTGGCTGTTACCACATGGAAAGCTGAAATTACCGAGCAGTGAGGTAATTACCGTCTTGTGCGGTAAATACCTAAACAAATGTCGGTAAATGTCAATTCATCAAGGTTACAGCATGCGGTAAAGCCCTGGATGATTACCGGCAGTTCTTCTCTGTCAGAATCAGTGCGAGACTCACAGAACTCACACAGAAGCAGAGATGTTTCTCTATGACTCACAGGAGCAGAAGCCAATAGGAACAGCCTGTCTCCTGCAAATGATTTTGATTGGACCCGAAGCCTTCTTGGGTGGGGAGGGGGTCGTCACGCTTTCCTACTCCCCAGGCAGCGAGCAGAGAGAGATACAACAAAAGACGCTTCCCCTGCCTCCCTTTGCCAGTTTAATCTCTTCTGTTGCTGTTTGAAGATGCAGAGTAGCTAGTGGGGAAATCCCCTAAGCAGGGCATGTTTAAAGTTTCTCGGACGTTCATCTAAGTTGTGGCAAAGAAATAAAATGTTAAAAAAGACTAATGGAGACTGATAGATTAAGAGCAAGCAGAGGCAGTATAACAAAACATGTACATCTAAAGGGATGTCAGGATGCCTCTTACTATTGTAATGTTGTCTCTGCACGGAGAACAGATGAAACAACACAGACAACTCACACTCTTCTGCTGTTACTGACAACTGGGCTTCGGTAACGTACCAAACTTCTACTGCACCTGTGAAAATATTGTTGAATTAGCACACAAAAGTCTTCAATACCGAATGTGGTAATTTCCCAACTTTTTGTTTATCGAACAGCCTTGATGAATTGGCGCCTAAGTGTAGCCATATCTCTCCTTCCAGCCTTCTGTCCAATGAAGAACTGACGCACTGCACACTGCAGCTCCTATTGGACAGGAGAACAGTGGGGGGTGGGGAAGGGTGAGGACTAGAAATCACTGTCCTCCTTCTGCAAAACTTGGGATACCCCAGCAAACCTGATATGACCAAATATATTTTTTTGCATGAATAATTAATGTCCATAGAATTGTGTCGTTTTCACTGGCTTCCTCTGTCCCTCCCGTTCCCGGTTGGTGAAGTGGTTATGAATTCTGTATACTGTAAGCGGACATGAATGGGCGGATTCTGGGAACTTCATGAACCCGGCCTGCCCAGTAACAGGAATTACTCATGCTGTCTTCTTTCCTCCATACACAGGGAGTTCCTGTTACTGGGCATGTGCAGCTCAGGAAATCATGCCTGCTCACAGGAAATGCATGTTCGCAGTTTCTTCATGTGCAAAGGATATGAATGTCCTCCAGAATAACAGAGGAAGTAAAAGTGCCAAGAGCTTCCATACTCATATACAAACACTCCCAACTATTCAATTTTAAAAAAATTACCTACACTTTATTGACTCATCTTCACCTCCTGTGTTCCCCCTTCAGTGCTTCCTCTGCACTTCCTGTGTGTCTCCTCTGCACCTCCTGTGTGCCCCCTTCAGTGCTTCCTCTGTACTTCCTGTGTGCCCGCTTCAGTACTTCCTCTGCACCTCCTGTGTGCACCCTACAGTGCTTCCCCTCACCTCCATTGTGCCCACTTCAGTGCTTCCTTTGCACCTGCTGTGTGCCCCCTTCAGTGCTTTCTCTTCACTTCCTGTGAACCCCCTTTAGTGTTTCCTTTGCACCTCCTGTGTGCCCCCTTTAGTGCTTCCTCTGCACTTCCTGTGTGCCCCCTTTAGTGCTTCCTCTGCACTTCCTGTGTGCCCCCTTCAGTGCTTCCTCTGCACCTCCTGTGTGCCCGCTTGCGACTCTGCAGGGAGGAAGGGGGGAAAGAGAGAGGAGGAGGCCAGGAATTGTAGGAATGCGGCCCGCGGTACTCAGAATGCGGCCTGGGTCAAGCAAAATTTGCCCCGACCTGAACTAACCACACAATTTTTTTGGCCCTGCGCTGTTATAGGGGGACAGGGTGAGATCATCTGGAAAAAAATTATTGCTATTATCTTCAGAGTGAAAGCAGCACAAATCCTAATTTTTGCAGCACAAATAGCCATAAATGCTTCACTAACCAAACCGGATGGATTTTTTTATATGTGCTGATTGTAGGGGGGCCGGCCTCATGGATCCCAGCTGAGATAATGAACCATGCATGCCCAGTAACAGGAAGCACTTGTACGTGAAGATAAAAAGATGGGTCCATCCTTCCGCCATGTGACACAACCTCTCGGCACGCTTCCCCATGGGTGTGGTGACACGTGTGGGAGGCAGCAGCAGCATTACCAGGCGGCTCTGCTTATAAACGCTCCCCCACACACATTATTAACTGCAACATTTTTGACTGATGGGCCCACCTGATAACTTTTATGAATATTGATCTCTTGTTTCTTAGGCCCTCCCACCCGATTTCATTTTGTGGTTTGGCACGTAACAGTCTGAGTAGACAGGCCTGTGTGTTCCCATGATGAATGAATATTAATTAATATTGTTTTATTGGCAGCCCAAAGGAGTGCCATCGGCTGTGGTGTCTTTTACATTTGCAATACAGTATTTTTCAGAATACTAGACACACTTTTTCTCCCCCAAAAATGTGAAGATAAAGTCCCTGCGTCTTATATTCCAAAAAAAGGTCCCTGACTTACAATCGCCCGCCCATACGATGTTAGGAACTCCCTGCCTTGTCCCCCGTGTGGTGACATGCGGGGGGGAGGGGCAGGAGGAGACACAGGGGAGTGGGGCAGGGGGCACACAGGGGAGCAGAGGAGACATGTGGGGGTGGGGGCAGGGGGGACACAGGGGAGCTGAGGAGACACGTGGGGGTGGGGGCAGGGGGGACACAGGGGAGCAGAGGAGACACGTGGGGGTGGGGGCAGGGGGGACACAGGGGAGCAGAGGAGACGTGGGGGTGGGGGCAGGGGGGACACAGGGGAGCGGAGGAGACATGGGGGGCCAGGAGGGAACACAGGGGGACAGGAAGGGACACAGGGGGACATAAGAGGGCAAAAGAGGTCACAGTGGGACACACAGGAGGACACGGGGAAAGAAGGGGACATACAGGGGAAGCAAAGGATGACACAGGGGGACAGAAGGGGACACATGGTGGATGGACAGAAGGGGGAACAGGAGGACAAATGGAACACGAGGACAATTATTGGGGAAGCACAATATATTCACTGTTTTTTCCTTTTCTTCCCCTCTAAACCTAGGTGTGTCTTATATTCCGGAGCGTATGTGTTGGTTTTGTATTATGTGTCGTGCACAAATGGTTACTGATGGAGTGGGCGGGAAATGGATGGAATGGGAGGGGAATGGATTGGAATGGGCGGGGAATGCGATTATGTAGCCTGGGTGTGGTTGCACACTTCAGAGCCTTTATATGCATTATGTGTGATCAGTTGCTGTTGTACACCTGGGAGGGGCCATAACATGTAGTGCATCTGTTCCCCCATACAAAGCATCTTTGCAGCCAGTGGTGTGCTGCCTCTTTCTTGCTTTTGTTATTGTGGGGAACAGTTTCAACAGCCTTTGCAAAGTCCAGGTATACCACATCTACTTCTTTCCCCAGATCTAAATCTGCATTTACCAAGTAACCCCAACAAAGATCTGTGTACAGAAATGTACAGTGACCATTATCAGCTTTTTACAGTCTGATATAACTCATTTAATTGGTGATTATAGCTACATGTGACACAATAATCACTCTCAGGGTTGGAAAGTAATTGCGTGATCAGCATTGTATTACTGCTGTGAGATGTAGTGGGATGCTTCTCACTCATCCACCTCCTCCCCTCTCCCCACTACAGTACAGGATACTCCAAAGCCAGCAGGGAGCCTGTACTGTTATTGTTACTAAGCTGCCACCAAATACAATCATAAATGATAGTTTTACATGGCAAAAGTCTAACATGAGTATGTAGCATATCCCATAATATGGCCAGTCTGTGAGCAGTGACAGTCATAACAGCAATAAGATACACATTTATTCTATATGTAATGCAGACTACTCACCTGCTCTGCCCTCTGTAACATTGTCTTCCTCTTTACTTGTCCTCAATATGTCTCCCTCCTCCATAGTCTGCTGGTCACTCCTCACATAAGTCTCTTCTTCTTCCTCTTTAATAGTTGTCATCATATCCACCTCCTCTGTACACTGCTGCTCACACCTCACATATGTCTCTTCTTCTTCCACTTTAATTGTCCTCTTCATGTCAACCTCCTCCACAGACTGCTGATCACACCTCACATATGTCTCTTCTTCTTCCACTTTAATTGTCCTCTTCATGTCACCCTCCTCCACAGACTGCTGATCACACCTCACATATGTCTCTTCTTCTTCCTCTTTAATAGTCGTCATCCTATCCCTCTCCTCTGTACACTGCTGATCACACCTCAGATAACTTTCCTCTTCCTCATCTTTAATTGTCCTCATCATGTCACCCTCCTCCATAGACTGCTGATCACTCCTCACATATGTCTCTTCTTCCTCTTTAACCACAGCATGTCCATGTTCCCCATCCTAAGTGCACAAAGGGAGAGATCATTTTCAATGTGAAAACAGATAACAGCATAAGCAGAAGAAAGAAATTTGTTGTGGTTTAGAGTTTCTGGGGACTCTCAGCTCCACCTACCTGATAATGGTGGGGGAAGGTGAGATCTTTCTGCATATAATCCTGGAAATAAAGAGGACCTGTACATCTCTGGGGTGGGTTTCTGTTACTGGATCCATCTGCAGAAAAGCACACACTGACTAAATACAATGTCTCTATGTGTTTATCAGAAGACTGGGGGAGAAGGGGGGGGGGGGGGTCTAGGCGGACTCTCTGTACTGCTTCATCCCTCACTAGTAATTAACATCTCCCCTTACCTGGTGATGTGAGGGGCAGCTGATTCTCCATTATGGTGTTCTTATTGAGGTTCTTCTGTCCTTTTAAATACTGCCCCTCCTCCATGGAGAGACTGATGGTGATATCTTGACACCTTTTAGGAGCCTGAAACATACAATGATACAATTACCAACCAGACACATCTCTTGTTGTTATTGGATAATGTACCAACATTCCCAGCACCACTCACCTCTCTTGTCAGCAGCTCCATCATCTTCCTGGTGATTTCCAGAATCTTCTGCTTGTTGTGTCCCTCAGATATCAGGGAGTGAGGTGGGGGCATTGTGATGGTCACATGATTACCAGACTTCACTGGAGGAAAACTCTGTGTAGAAAGTCCAACAATAATGTCACACCGCTCTCACAGAATTCTTCTCACCCCAACAGTCAGCTGTTTCCTTATTAGAGATAAAAGTGACATCATGTGACCTCCTACAATGCTCCTCAGCTCTCCAGTCGTGTGTGTGTTTTATTATTAGAGATAAGAGTGATTTCATGTAACCTCCCACAATCCTCCTCACCTCTCCAGTCATGTGTGTGTTTTATTATTAGAGATAAGAGTACCTCACCTGTCCCATCAGCAGATAGATGATCTCTAGTGCGAGGTTGAATATCTTCTCAGTCATGTGACTCTGGTTCTCATCCATCCTCAGTGATGTGGTTATGTGATCTGTTCAAGATTCCCCAACCTTTTGATAGATATTAAGGGGGAGGGGGATATAATCCAGGTTGTACAGTTGTCAGTGGTGAAACTATCCATACAGGATCCCACCAGCACTCCCCCATTGGGGTAACATGTGGGTGGTAGGGCCATGCAGTATATCACAGGAAAGCATAATAAGTTGGTTTATAGCTACCTGTGCACTATACTCACAGCTTGCTGCAGTCCTGTCCTCCCTCTGCCTCCTCTCCAGCTGGCCTTCTCTCCTCACATCTACCTCCCACTGTTACCATTCCTGTGATGTTACATTAGTGCTGGTAGTGGTAGATGAATGAGAATATGAGGAGAGAAGAGGCAGAGACTGAGGCTAATGGGAGCAGAGGACTGGAGCACATTGTGACAGGTTAGCCATAAACCAATGTAAATCTTTCCTTTTACTACTCTGCATGGAGGTGGGGGAAGAGAGCAATACTGGAGTGTGGACATGGCTATACTGGAGGAAAAATGGCAAAACTGCAGTGGGGGGACATTACATACTGAAAGATAATGGCAATGCTGGGGGACACAGAGAGGATATGGCTATACTGGAGAAGAAATGGCATTACTGGGGTGGGGGACATTACATACTGGAGGATAATAGCAATGCTGGGGGGATACAGGGTGGACACGGCTATACTGGGGAAGAAATTGCATTACTGGGGTGGGGGCCTTGCATGCAGGAGGATAATGGCAATGCTGGGGACACAGGGTGGACATTGCTATACTGGAGGAAAAATGGCTTAAGTGGGGTGGGGAATGCAAAAAAAAAGTTGGTTTATACCAGCATCCTGTATTCCAAAAATGGCTAAATTAGTGTTAAGTACTGTCCCTGAGACCAGATTTTTCTTGACTCTGTAATAAGACTGAATTATTACTAGTAAGGTGAGATTTAAAACAGACGACAAACAAGTCACAGCTGTAATGTACAAGTCTCCTGTATGGCAATTACTTCAAGATGGATGATCAGGATAGTGACAGGCGTGCTATAATAATTCCAATATTTGTTTAGGGCTTTTCTCCTGTTGGACTCAAGGCGCTTGCGAGGCAGCCACTAGAGCGCACTCAGCAAGAAGTATCAGTGTTAGGGAGTCTTGCCCAAGAGCTCCTTACGGAATAGGTGCTGTCTTACTGGATAGGAAGAGTTTAGAACTTAAAGGGGTTCTCCGTGTCTTTTAAAAAGCAAAAACTGACACTTACCTGGAGCTTCTATCGGCCCACTGCAGCTGTAATGTCCCGTGCTTAGGGTTGCCACCCAGCCGGTATCTGGCCGGCTCAGACGGAAATACCAGTATAAAGCCGGCACTGGAATTTTTTTTTTACTGGCATGTCATTTGCCGGTAAAAGTCTAAGCTTATCTGACTCCTTTCCCCTCTCTTCTAAGATTGGCATAAAATCCAGCCAATCATGAGCGAGTGTTGCAGCGCCCCCTGGCTGTGTTGTTCACTACTCATACAGGCTGGTGTAGTAGGAGGAGAAGTCAGCAGCTGACAGTCCTTGCTGCCTGTGTGAGCAGCATGTGAGTGTGCCCGGCCTCTGCAGGCTCCACAGCTAGGGGAGGAAAAGGCAGAGACATGATCAGCAGCAGTACAATGTGCTGCTGCTGTGTGAGGAACAGCTGGGATGTGAAGGAGAGGACAGGGAGGAATATCAGTCAGAGGTGAGCAGACAAGCCACAGAGGAGAGCAGGGATAGGATCAGCAGCAGGACAATGTGCTGCTGCTGTGTGAGGAAAGCTGGGATGTGTAGGAGAATACAGGGAGGTATGTCAGTCAGAGGTGAGCAGACAAGCCTCAGAGGAGAGCAGGGATAGGGTCAGCAGCAGGACAATGTGCTGCCGCTGTGTGAGGAACAGCTGGGATGTGTAGGAGAATACAGGGAGGTATGTCAGTCAGAGAAGAGGTGAGCAGAGGAGCCTCAGACTAGAGCAGGGAAAGACAAGATGAATCATGCCAGCGCTGTTGTTATACAGGTCAGGGAAACAGAGCTATAGTGCACCAATGACATCATTTTGTGTTCTATATTAGCAGAAATATGTCATTGTTGCATTATAGGAATAGCTCTCTAGTTCCCTGAGCTGTGGAGAGAGATTGGGGCTGTTTGAGAGAGCAAGGTAACCCTGCCCTCCTAGGTGCATGTCAAAGATATTTAAAGTAATTCAAAGTAGGTTCCTGACCTGCAGAGAGGGAAGCCTCAGCATCCTATTGAGGCTCCTCACGGTGGTCTGAAGTTCCCCATTGCTGAGTGCAACCCCCCCCCCTCACACACACACACACACAATCGTGGCTGCGCAGCGCGTCTTCCTGGATCGTGGCCGCACAAGCCTGTCTGAAATTGCGCAGTAGCATGGAACCCGAGACTCCGGCTTACTGCGCATGTGCGAGCTGCCTCACGTGGCCATGGTCCAGGGAGACGTGCTGCGGGGCCTCGATAGGATTAGTGACAATGCGTTGTTGGTAATCTTCCAGGAGGGCTGCGCTCAGCGACAGGGGACATCAGAGCAGCGAGGGAAACCTTAATAGGATCCTGAGGCTTCCACCTCTTTAGGTAACTATCTAAATTTGAACCTGAGCTGTGAGGTGAACTAAGCTTTTTTTTTTTCTTACCTGGAGCTACTTCCAGCCTGTGTCCTTCGCTGCAGCTCCGGTCTTCTCCAGCGTGCCGCCCCTCACAATTCCTCTAAGCTTTGATGGTAACATACTGTGTCTATGGCAGGCTTGCTCTCACTAGTAACCATGATTCAAATGAGGATTAATTGCTGCAGGTGCGCAGCGGAGATATAAGGTGTTAATTACCTATAATTCCGCCATCCGCCCTGCGTTCCAAACAGGCTGCATGTGACCTATTAGATGCGTTGCAAGCCTCACTATGGGCACTTCCTCTTTCCGGCTTAAAGGAGGAAGTGCCTGTAGTGAGGCTTGCAACGCATCCAATAGGACGCGTACAGCCAGCTTGAAGCGCAGGGCATTATTGGTAATTAACACCTTATATCCCTGCCGCACACCTACAGCAATTAATCCTCATTTGAATCACGAGTAACCACGAGTGGTTACTCGTGAAAGCAAGCCTGGTCTATGGTAGAGGTGAGATTAGGTTGCGAGCTCCTCTAAGGACAGCCATGACATGACTATGTGCTCTGTACAGTGCTGCAGGAGATGTCAGTGTTGTATAAATATATAATACTATGGGAGGACATTAGACTATGACTGGTAGGATTAGATTGTGAGCTCCTGTGAGGACAGTGACATGACTATGTACTCTCTAAAGTGCTGCATAAAATGTCAGTGTTATATAAATACATAATAATATGGTAGTACATTTGGAGTATGACTATGGCAAGGATTACATTGTAAGCTCCTCTGGGGATAGCCAGTGACATGACTATGTACTCTGTAAAGTTCTGAAGAAGATGTCAGTGCTATATAAATACATAATAATAATATGGTAGGACATTAGACTATGACTATGGTAGGATTAGATTGTGAGTTCCTCTAAGGACGGTCAGTGACATGACTATGTACTCTGTGAAGTGCTGAAGAAGATGGTAGTGCTATATAAATACATAATAAAAATATGGTAGGACATTTGACTATGGTAGGGATTAGATTGTGAGCTCCTCTGAGGGCAGTCAGTGACATGACTATGTACTCTGTAAAGTGCTGCGGAAGATGGCAATGCTATATAAATGCATAATCATAATAATATGGTAGGACATTAAACTATAACTATGGTAGGATTAGATTGTCAGTTCCTCTGAAGACAGTCAGTGACATGACTATGTAAAGTGCTGCAAAAGATGTTGGCGCTATATAAATATGCAACAATAATGGCTGACTGTATGATAGATAGGACCTTTTAATTTATCTTCACAGGTTGGGAGTCCCATCTATGGGATACCATGGATAGGTTTTCTATATTTTAATGTTATGCCTATGATCAACTATAATCTGTTGTAATCATGCCCTCTTCTTCCTGTTCTTGTTCAATTTTGGCAGTCATCTTGAGCGATTTTAAAATAAAAGGGCGTAACAGACCACACCCACTTTTAAGCCCCACCCCAAGCCGGTATTTTTCCCCCAAAAGGTGGCAACCCTACCCGCGCTGTCCTCCTCCGATCACGGTGGCGGGGAACGAGTGATCGGAGGAGAACAGAGTGGGACATTACAGCTGCAGGGGGCCGATAGAAGCCCAGGTAAGGGCCCTTTTCCATCTGCAGTCGCTAGCGTTCACGCTGAACGCTAGCGATTGCTGAATCGCAAAACCGGCGATTCCCCGACATTTTGCGGCCGCGATTTTGCTATGCTATGCACTGCATAGCAAAATCGCTGCAAAAGTCGCTCCGCGGCGCGATCGCGGTCAAGTAAAAAACGAATCGCGGTAGTGGAAATTAACTACCGCAATTCCTATGTTAAAAAGCAAACCGTAGCGATTTTAAAATCACTAGCGGTTTGCGGTTTTGCGATTAAGCAGTCGCAAACGCCCTAGTGGAAAAGGGCCCTTAGAGTCAGTTTTTGCTTCCTTAAAGACTCCCAAGAACCTCTTTAACCCAAGTCTCCTATGTCAGAGGCAGAGCCCTTAACCATTACTATGACCTCCTCTGCAACAAAGTATATCCACCCTGACCTCTGATCTACTCAATATATAATAAGAATTACCTGTTTCATTATCTCCTCGCCACTTACTCCAACTTATCTTCCTGCCGTTACATCCCTTACTACTGCCTCTGTTAGATCACTTCCTGCCTGTGTCACATGATCACTTTCTGTCTTTGGTTTATTTTCGTCTTGTTTGTGCTTTCACTTAGGAGATGTAAGATTGCCATCTTGTGGTGAATAGGCTAACTGCAACCTCTGTTTGTAGACTCACCTGCACGTAGCCATATAAAAGGTAGCCATACACTTGGGCTTCAGAGGAGCCGAAATGAAATAAAATATTTAGAAATAGTTTAAAAAAGGAAAGTAGATATGAGCTTACCTTCTCTCAGGGAAAACACTGAAGAATGAAATAAATTATTATAGCAAGCCCAGCGTCTCAGCAAGACTTGTTTTTCTTTTGTTGTTGTTGTTGTTGTTGTCAGGGCCGGCCCTAGACTTTTTGCCGCCTGAGGCAAAAAAAAATTTTCCGACGCCACCCCGCGCTCTGGGGGGCCGCCGAGCTGGAGGGGTAGCTGGCAGGACGGGGGTATTGGGCCTAACGGCGGGGAGGGGGTCTTACCCCCCCTCCCTCGCCTGGGTCCCCCGAACTGCGCTCCCCTCCAGCCTTACATAGAAGAAGCAGCCGCTATTTGTAAGACGCACGGGCGGGGAGGACTCACCTCTTCCCAGCGTGCGCTCCACTGACATCACTTCCTGCAGCGTTGCAGAAAGTGACGTCAGTGGAGCGCACGCTGGATCGAGGAAGAGGTGAGTCCTCCCTGCCCGTGCCTCTTACAAAGAGCTGCTGCTTCTATGTAAGGCTGGAGGGGAGCGGAGGACGGGGGACCCAGGCGAGGGAGGGGGGGGGGTCCGACCCCCCCTCCCCGCCGCTAGGCCCAATACCCCCGTCCTGCCAGCTACCCCTCCAGCTCGGCGGCCGGCTCCCCGCACGGACGGGCGGATGCCGCCCCTGGAAATTTGCCGCCTGAGGCAAAAGTTTCACCCCGCCTCATGAGCGGGCCGGCCCTGGTTGTTGTTATTATTTTTTCGGTACATTGAAGCAATAATTAGACAGAATCAGGGTAAGTGGCAGCAGGATGTTGCTGTGGTAGCCGCCTGCCCTCCTTTATTTTTTAATAAGGCTGAAAATACAGCTTCCTGGCAGTATTGTGAAGCTATATGTGTCCATCAGATCACAGTATTAGTTGCGTGTGCCTCCCAGATAGCAGTATTAGGTAGCTGTGTGTGTCCCCCAGATAGTAGCATAAGGCACTGTAGGCGTGTGCGCCCTCCAGCTAGCAGTATTAGGTAGCTGTGTGTGCCCCCAGATAGCATATTAGGTAGCTGTGTGTGTCACCCAGATAGCAGTATTAGGTAGCGGTGTGGGCCACCAGATAGCAGTATTAGGTAGCAGAAATGACATAGTGGGAGAGTCCTGTTTGTTTCCCCCTCCCCCCTTCATTGGTCACTCCAGACCGCTGCTCAAGAAAGCATCCTCAGATCCAGATGCTTTGAGCAGCTACAGACCTGTCTCCAACCTCCCCTTTCTGGGGAAAGTTATTGAAAAGGCTGCTCCTCACTTGAATCTATGCTGCTCCTCCACAGGATTTATACTGTGCCTCCCCAGGATCTATTTTCCTCTCTACATTCTATGCTGCTCCTCCCCAGATTCCACCTCACCCCCTCCCCCATCCAGATCTATGCTGCTCCTCTTCTCCAGGATCCATGCTGCTTCTCCCCAGATGCTATGCTGCTACTCCCCAGGATTTATGTCGCTCGCCCCCATATTCTGTGCCAGTGATGGCTAATCTTGGCACTCCAGATGTGTTGGAACTGCAAGTCCCATGAGGCATTGCAATACTCTGACAGCTCTAAGCATAACTCTGGGAGGCAGAGGCATGATGGGATTTGTAGTTTGGTGACAACTGGAGTGCCAAGGTTAGCCATTACTGTTTTATGCTGCTCCTCCCCCCCAGGATCTATGCCGCTCCTCCGCAGGATCTATGCTGCTTCTCCCCAGATGCTATGCTGCTCCTCCCCAGATTCTAGCCCCCCCATCTATGCTCCTCCTCCCCATGACCTATGCGGCTTCACCCCAGGTTCTATGCTGCTTCTCTCCACATCTACAGTATGCTGCTCCTCCCCAGGATCTGTGCTGCTTCTCTTTATATCTATGCTGCTCCTCCCAAGCCTGAAGCAACAAGAGACAAGTCTTGTTGGTTTTATATATAAATGCTTTTAATATTTTTTACACAACAAAAATAAAAGCTTTCAACTTACATCACGTGTGCCTATAATCATCCAAATAACATTTTTTATACAACAAGTTTTGGGATTCCTCGCCGTCTTAAAGCCATCAACTACTGTTTTTCTACTTAATTTTATTCATTTTAATTTATTATGATATTAAGCAGTAAAAGTAAAATTAATCAGGAGCATGTGAAGTATAACAAATAAACATTTGTTCTCATGGAGCACCTCCTGCTGGTGTGACTGGTGAGTTGCGGAAGTAAAAGTCTTCTCACTTTACTGCTGTAGCATACAGACCTCTAACCTTGTAAGTGCCAAGTCTCCTGACTCTGTGTATGATTGGCAATTCACTCTGGGGGGGGGGGGGGGGGGGGGCGGAAACACAGAAACTGTGAAAATAAAACCAAGAGCAGTCACATGACAAGGTGGGTGGGGCCATCAGAGAGCTTTCAACAGCCACTAAATGTCAGCAGGAACAGAGCCAGGAATGATGTCACAGAGATGTCACCACTGGAGTTCCCTGGAGATAAAAGAAGCCAGCAAATCCCTCCTCCCACCAGACTCATCCTATAGCTTATGGGCGGAGCAATCTCTTAAAGACTCCTTCCCATCATCTGGTTTTCTAGTGACAGAAGAGGTCAGCCTGTGAAATATCACTCCAGAGGTACAGATATAAATTCTGCGCTCTGAGACCTCACTTCCTGTGCAGGAATGGCAGCTCGGATTACACATTTTGTTTTTTTTTTAATGTCCACAGAGCCAAAATCACAACAGACCCAGAAGGGTCACCATCCCCAATCATTGTTCCCCTTCCATAATCAGCAGCCGGCAATATCAGCTGCTTCTAATTTCAGTGCAGATGAGTTCTTGTCTGCGTGTGTCTTCATGTGCTTCAGAAGGATTCTCCCGTGTGTTTCCTCAAGTGCTGATAAAGGTTTCTACACTCAAGAAATCATTTCCCACATGCTGAACATGCATGAGGCTTCTCACCTGTGTGAGTTTTCATGTGTCTCAGAAGATTTCTATTCTCAGAAAAACTTTTACCACATTCAGAACAAGAAAAAGGACGCTCCCCAGTGTGGATTTTCATGCGCCTATGAAGGCTACTCTTATCAGACAAACATTTCCCACACTCTGAGCATGAATAAGGCCTCTCACCTGTATGACTTTTAAGGTGTCTTAGAAGATTACACTTCCCAGAAAATCCTTTCCCACACTCTGAACATAAGAAAAGAATGTGTGCCTGTGTGACAAGCCTGATGCCTAAAAAGGTTACTCTTCCAAGTGAAGTTTTTCCCACATTCTGAACATGAAAAGGGTTGAACGCCTGTGTGACATGCCTGATGCCTAACAAGGTTAGCCTTGTGTGCAAAACATTTCCCGCACTCTGAACATGAAAAGGGCTGCTCACCTGTGTGTCTTCTCATGTGCTTAAGAAGATGTCCGCGGCAACTAAAGCATTTCCCACACTCTGAACATGAAGACTGATACTTGTCTGTTTGGCATTTCTTGTTTGTAAGAAGGTGTTCTTTATGAGCATGGGCTTTTCTACAGCTCTGGTGGGGACAAAGATCTGTTTTAGAAAGAAAGTCTTTCCCACACTCCAAACATGAATAAGGCCTCTCACTTGTATGTTTTCTGAAGAGTCTAACAAGTTTACTCTTTGCTGAAAAACTCTTCCCACATTCTGAACATAAAAAAGGTTGCACCCCTGTGTGACATACCTGATGTTTAATAAGGTGACTCTTCAGAATGAAGTCTTTCCCACACTCTGCGCATGAATAAGGCCTCTCGCCTGTGCGACCTCTGAAGTGTCTAACAAGGTCAGTCTTTGCTGAATATCACTTTCCACACTCTGAACATGAAAAGGGTTGCTCGCCTCTATGTCTTTTCATGTGCTTAACAAGAGCTCCACTCTCAGCAAAACTTTTCCCACATTCTGAGCATAAATAAGGCTTTTCCCCTGTGTGACATCTGAAGTGTACAACAAGGTCACCCTTTGCTGAAAAATTCTTCCCACACTGTGAACATGAAAAGGGTGCTCGCCTGTGTGACGTGCCTGATGCTTAATAAGGTGACTCTTCTGAAAGAAGTCTTTCCCACATTCTGAACATGAATAAGGCCTCTCACCTGTGTGACTTATAATGTGTCTAAGAAGATTTTGCTTTGTTAAATATCTCTTCCCACACTCTGAACAGGAGAAACGAGGCTCCCTTTCATGAGTTCTCTGTTGATTATAAAGGTTTCCTTAAGTAACAACATGTTTATCACAGTGTAAGCATGAAAAAGGATGCTCACTTTTGTGAGTTTTCTGGTGTTGCAAAAGTTCATTATTCTCAGTGAAACCTTTCCCACACTCTGAACATGAATAAGGATGCCACTCTCTGTGTTTTAAGATGTAGAGCGAAAGTGGATCTCCTACTAAACCTTTCACCACATTCAGAACATGATAACTGTTTACCAGCTCCACACCTATCAGCATGTGTGTTATTGGCAGAGTGCTCAGCATTAGATGCAACTTTTATAGAATGTGATTGGTCAGAAGATTCCCCAGGATCAGAGGGTGATCCACCTGCACTGTGATCTCTATGATGTGAATTTCCATTGATTGGAGAACATTGTGTGATGTCATCATCTTCTGTAGCGCCACCTGGAGGTGGAATAGGATGGACCTCCAAGGGGATCCTCACATAATTTCTGTCTGTTGGGGGAACAAATATAAAACAATGTTTATAGTTCCTGCTTTGTAGTTGGGACTCCTGTATGCTGCTCTAGTAGGCAGAAGTGTCACAGAGCTCCAGCATAGATTTGACTACAAAAGAAAATGACGACATGAAACGAAAACATATAAAGCGACGTAAAATGATGAGATACATGTGCATGTGAAGCCCCAATAATACTTACAACCAGGCTGT
This sequence comes from Hyperolius riggenbachi, assembly GCF_040937935.1. Lineage (NCBI taxonomy): Eukaryota > Metazoa > Chordata > Amphibia > Anura > Hyperoliidae > Hyperolius > Hyperolius riggenbachi. Next base: position 239,468,886 of record NC_090655.1, read on the forward strand.
GTTAATTTTTCCCACTGTAAGGGCCAATTTTCACTAGGACCGAATGTGGCCCAAACCAGCACCCTATCGGCAGGGCTTCCCCTCAGGCAAGTCAGGCAAATGCTATCTCTGCAGTCAGAGTGTAGTAACTGTCACGGATAACCAATCACAGCTGATAAATCTCTGTGGGCCAGAGAAATTCTTCTGAGTGCCGGGAACAGATTCAAAAGTTAAATAGTTCAATAAATTTGTCTGATTAGAGTGAGATCTGAAAAGTATTAAAAACTGACATTATTCACTGAAGATAGCAAAAACTTTAAACCTAAATTTTTAAATTTAACATTAAAAATAACACTATGATATTCCATACGGTTCTAATTAGGATTATTAAAACATTTCTTTAACTCAACAACTTCTTTTCACTTTAGCGTTGCTTTAAAACAGGTAGTGCGTACATTGAAGAAAATAACCATAGCATGCTGTGACACGTCCATGTATAATCATATTATTTGGTGAAAAAATGACCTTTCACACGGTGTACAGTATCTCATCCTTATTTGTTGGTACTATAATGTTATACTGAGGAATGGAGATGGGCCTTCCATATGGTGTACAACATCTCCTCCTCATTTGTTGGTACTAGGATGTTATACTGAGGAATGGAGATGGACCTTCCATATGGTGTACAGTATCTCCTCCTCATTTGTTGGTGCTATGATGTTATACCGAGGAATAGAGATGGACCTTTCATATAATGTACAGTATCTCATCCTCATTTGTTGGTACTATGATGTTATACTGAGGAATGGAGATGGGTCTTTCATATGGTGTACAGTGTTTCCTCATTTGTTGGTACTATGATGTTATACTGAGGAATGGAGATGGGCCTTTCATATGGTGTACAGTATCTCCTCCTCATTTGTTGGTGCTATGATGTTATACTGAGGAATGGAGATGGGCCTTTTCATATGGTGCACAGTATCTCCTCCTCATTTGTTGGTGCTATGATGTTATACTGAGGAATGGAGATGGACCTTTCATATGGTGTACAGTATCTCCTCCTCATTTGTTGGTACTATGATGCTATACTGAGGAATGGAGATGGGACTTTCATATAATGTACAGTATCGCCTCGTCATTTGTTGGTGCTGAGGTTATACTGAGGAATGGAGATGGGCCTTCCATATGGTGTACAGTATCCCCTCCTCATTTGTTGGTACTATGATGTTATAGTGAGGAATGGAGATGGGCCTTTCATATGGTGCACAGTATCTCCTCCTCATTTGTCGGTGCTATGATGTTATACTGAGGAATGGAGATGGGCCTTTTCATATGGTGTACAGTATCTCCTCCATATTTGTTGGTGCTATGATGTTATACCGAGGAATAGAGATGGACCTTTCATATGGTGTACAGTATCTCCTCCTCATTTGTTGGTACTATGGTGTTATACTGAGGAATGGAGATGGGACTTTCATATGGTGTACAGTATCTCCTCCTCATTTGTTGGTACTATGATGTTATACTGAGGAATGGAGATGGACCTTTCATATGGTGTACAGTATCTCCTCCTCATGTGTTGGTGCTATGATGTTATACTGAGGAATGGAGATGGACCTTTCATATGGTGTATAGTATCTCCTCCTCATTTGTTGATACTATGATGTTATACTGAGGAATGGAGATGGGACTTTCATATGGTGTACAGTATCTCCTCCTCATTTGTTGGCACTATGATGTTTCATTGTGGAAAGGAGATTCAACAACTGAGGTAAATATCTAACTTTTTAATTAATAATTTAACTAATTATTTTTATGACTTCAGGTGTAGTCTAATAGTATCTTAGCCTGATGTTCAAGTGTTACAGTCCAGTGCTAATACAGCTGATCTGATGAGAGGAATAATTCTTGATAGGCAATCCTATAACAACTTTTGTGAACACAAATGTAATGATATAATAATTGTCATATATAGGTAATACTAAATCAACCTATTTTGCTGCTATGATGCGCTTACACATGAACAGACATCTTACTCTTGAAAACTGAAGTAAGACTACATCAGTATCAGTTTACAATACATCAGGTAAGGTTATTTCTTTCCCTGAAACTGGCATTCCTAATTCACTGGACACCATCATGTCCCCCTCCCCCATACACTGCCGGCCACCCATCACTTCTGTCTCCTCTTCTATGTCATCTTCTTGTTCTTTTTTCACTTCCGATGTTATATAAATCAGTTTTTATCCTAAAACCACAACGTTACATGAGAAGCCATATTTAACTCATTATAATTCATGAACAGAGTTTGGAGTCACTGTTGAGTACAGTAGACCCACATATCCACCTACCTGATAATGATGGGGGGTGGTGGTATCTTCCTTTGGAAAATCCTGGAAAAAAAGAGGACCTTTACATCTCTCTGGTGGGGTTCTGTTACTGCATCCATCTGTGGGAGACAAACACTGATTTAATAGATTACTTCTATGTGTTTATCAGATGATGGGGGATGTAGGTGGTCCCTCTGTACTGTTCTTGCCTTTACAAGAAATGAAAGTATTTTCTTACCCAGTGATGTGAGAGGCAGATGATTCTCCATTGTGGTGTCCTTACAATATATAAGTATTGCCACTCCTGCAAGGAGATATAGAGACACCCTGACAGGAAGCTGACACACACACAGTGATAGTTACCATACAAGCACATCCCTTGCTGTTACTGGATAATATCCCATAATTCCCAGCACTGCTCACCTTTCTTTTCAGCAGCTCCATCATCTTGTCAATGAGTTCTACAATCTTCTTCACGTTTTTTCTCTCAGATATCAGGGAGTGAGGTGGTCGCTCAGTGATAGGGGATGATCCATGGCGATGGTTGCTAGGTGTCAGTAGCCCACCAGATGTCTCCTTCTCTATTTTATAATTCTGTAAAAACATATTCAATAACAGTCACCATATATATTCCCAGAATCCTCCTTACCTCTCCAGTGAGCTGTGTCAATAGAAATAAGAGTGATTTCATATAACCTTCCCAGAATCCTCCTCACCTCTCCAGTCACCAGCTGGATGATCTCCAGGGTGAGTTGTAATATCCTCTCCATCATGTGACTCCAGTCCTCCATTCTCAGTGATGTGGTCATTTGATTTACTGGAAAGGCCTTTCTCTGTAGAGCAATAATACAGAATAGGTGGACAAATCATAGATCAGAAAACCACACACTTTTCTGCCCTGACTTATAGAGGAGGAGTCCCGGGTCGCTATTCTAGTGACTCCTATGTAGGAGCCACTTATGAAAGTTTTATACCTACTTTATGTGCTTCAGTGACTTTGTCTCAGTCAACGTGCAGAAGAAGATTGTTTTTATTGTAGTATGTATGGTGCTATATGAATTTATATATTTCTCTTACTACACCATAAATAGCCCACCTCTTCTATTGGGATATTAGGGTTTCACTGTTCCTTACATATTGCTGGTTATGTTTTTTAGGATGGGGATGATGTTCCAAGTAACAAGGGGGAACAGGAGGTGACATAATGGTCCCAGAGCCAGGGACTAATTGGTAACAAGGCATTATCTCTGCCTGGTCACTGTAGAGACATGGCTCTCACCACCTATCACCCTGTACTGGCCACACATAGCAGAAGCAGTCTATCACCAGTCACACTGACTAGAGGCATTCCAACCAGTCTTCTGTCCAGTATCGTGTGACCTGCCAGCTCATGCATCTACAATGGTAACTGGAGGAAGGATACCTTCCCCCTAGACTGCTGGATGCCTCCCTGTGCTGATATCTGATTGCAGGACTGGGAAGAAAAGTGCAATGGCTAAAAGGGGTACTGACTAAAGGGAAGAGAATAGTAGTGTATAGTGTAAGAAACTGTATGTTGGTTGCTATTGGCAGCAACACAACACACCTTTATTCCGGCACCAGCAACTCATTAGTAAGAGCTGCAAACACGACTCTCATCACAAGCAGTATAGGAGATAGAACTTCTTAGGCATCTTCAAAGGTTCAGGTGTTTATTCAGTAAACAGATATACAGATACAGTTTGTTACATCTTTAGCCAAGCAGATTATTCTGTAGTAAGTCTTTTGCGTTGCGGCTTCATGATTACCTTCCTGATGAATGGTAATCAGGTTATCTTCTTATGTCTATCCTACGTTCCATCTACACTATCTATATACAGCATACAAAATGTCAAAACATAAATAAAGTAAAGGTTGAGGCAGGAGGCAGAAAGTAAGTAAACTCTGAAGCCTATCTCCTGCTTTTAATACTCAGAGTTAAATGTGACATCATCTGAGCCATACCTTCACCCCTACAATTAGCTCAGACCCCTTGTGGTGTCATAACACACACCTACTTAATTAATATTCTGCTCGCTCTATAACCTATATACAAAGAATGCAAAATTTGGTAAATATGTCTGTTTACTTTTCCCGCGGCTTAACTGTTGGGGGCAATTAGACCAGTGGCCTTGCCCAAAGAACAGGTTCCTGGTAACTGCCAGCCTTGGAAATGTTTAGTACCAGTTCTGCTGAAAATCAGAACTGTCTCTTTTCTCTCTAAGAGAAAATCCCCTTAAAGGGCAATTCTGCACACCAAGCCTTTTCCCACTGACTCAGTTCAAATAACTGAGGCCTACTTAAATTATAAAAATCCCCCCTAAAAAGGTTTGCTCTGCAGATCCCTGCTTCTGATTCAAACAGCACCTGTTTTCTTTTCATTTCACTTTTCGATGCTCGTGCTCACACACCTTCTCTGCTCTAGGTGGTTATCCCTCGGAGAGAGGGCAAGACCTCTAGGCCTTACGGTAACTAGGCTATCTGGGAATGCCCTACTTCTAGGTCCCTATATACCACATTCTCAGCATTTGCGTCACTTGCGTATCACTTACAAACTTGCATGATCACAGAAAAGTAAAACTTGTTTGTCTGTTAAGCAGAGAAGCAGTGCCAGGTGTCTTCTAAAAAAAACAGCCTTCAAAGGGGCACTACAATGAAAAACTGTAAAATTTTAAATATGTACAAACATATACAAATAAGAAGTACTTTTTTTTCCAGAGTAAAATGAGCCATAAATTACTTTTCTCCTATGTTGCTGTCACTTACAGTAGGTAGTAGAAATTTGACAGAAGTGACAGGTTTTGGACTAGTCCATCTCTTTATAGAGGATTCTCAGCATGGCTTTTATTCTTTATAAAGATATTCCCGAAAAAGAATTTAAACAATGATGCTGGCCAGCTTCCTGAAAATCCCCTATAAAGCGATGGGCTAGTCCAAAACCTTTCACTTCTGTCAGATTTCTACTACTTTCTGTAAGTGACAGCAACATAGGGGAAAAGTAATTTATGGCTCATTTTACTCTGGAAAAAAATGTACTTCTTATTTGTCCATGTTTGCACATATTTTAAATTTTACAGTTTTTCACTGTAGTGCCCCTTTAAACAATCAGCCCCATCATAGGTACTGCTGAAACTTATACCCATAACCCCGTATGTTGCTTAATTTGGAAATATTGGTTCATGAGATTGTTTATGAGGCACCAATCTCTGAACCATGTTAATTTGTTTGCGTAATTTCACACACAAACTCACCTGTATAATGATTCCCAAGATTGCCACCCCCATCACTACGACCAGTGGATGTAGGAAGACATTTTGAATTGTAGAGGCCCAGTCCGAGTGTCCCTGGAATATCGCCAGAAACCTTTTCCACCAGGTCAGACTGGAACTCACCTGATTATATTTGGGTTCAACCTCTTTAAGATCGCCTTGATCATGATGAAATATCACCTCTAGTTTAGTGTTCTGTTTAACCGTTTTAACAAAGTGTGATCTTGTGTCAAAACCTGTACCCATTTGTCCCATGGCGTGTTATCTATCAGGATGGGCACTTCCTGTGGAGCTTTGAACTTAAGAGTTTTCCTAACAATTTGAGGAATAACGTAGTCAAACCTGGATGACTTGATCCATATGGGATCTCCGCTCACACAATATGTTCCCCTTGAAAGATCAACCTTATCGGAACAATTATGAAAATGTACCATGAATGTGTCATTAGACCTCATGTTTAAAAAAACAAACTTTTCCTTGAGCCACCGGAGATATTAGTTTGGCTTTAGGAGGGATCTTTTGAATGGCAGCTGCGCATTCTGTGTTATTGAGCCAGCAGGCTTCCTCACTAAATCGGACTTGCCCTGGCAAACACAGGTAGGTACCTCTCTGAGAATTGCCAGCATAACGACAAATCTACTTGTTTCACCTCCCCGTCTAGCACCAAAAAATGTTGACCTCTCAGGTCATGGTGTAAGACGTGTTGAGGAAACAGGTGTACCCAGGGATACTGGAAAAACTACCTGGGTTTCTCGGTCGGTAGGAACTAAGGAAGTAGCGGTGCATAAAAAATTTCGCACCCTATCCATTTGTTTACCCACACATCTCAGTGCCTCCATGCAAAAGATCCCTCTCCACAGGAAAATCGATAAATCGCTCCGAGTCAAGTCTCAGCTGTAAAGGAGTTTTACCTTCTGACAAGGCTTGAGCCATTATCTTAAAATCTGCTGTTAACTCGGTCTGCATTGACAGGCATGCTGTTTCCCATGCATGACTCCTATCATGTGCAATCATTTTCTGAAGAATTATTTGAATGTGCCTTTGAGTGTACCCCTGAACTTTATATGTGTTGTGCGTTAACTGTTCCAAAACCAAGTTCAGATGATGTTGGGCACCCACGTTCTGTTGTCCCAATGTGCCTAATTGTTGAATGACCTCTGTCATCCCTTCTATGTCTACACAGCCCCCATTCCAGCGCCCATGTCTCCCAAGATGGTATCTGCTACATCCCAGGACCTCCTTCTGGCTACACTATTCCCTGTGGAATGTGCCCATGACATAAAAGCATGTACCAGGGTGGCAGCGACAGTGCTGCAGTTAGGGTAGATATTACCCACTCTTCGAAGTTAATCTGCCAAGTGATCAATTGAAGCTGGGCCTCAATAACTGGAGTTAACTGAAAAGGGCCACTTTTTACAACCTGATGTGTATCACATGACGGTAGGTGGGGTTCCTGGGTAGTCACTGGCAGAGTGACTACCTGAGCTTTAGGAGTTGTGGGAACCCCCACTTTTACTGTCACAGTTCCCCTTCTCATTATGCAAGATCTATTTGGACCTTTAAACTCTAGGGACTGTGGGATGCAAAAACCGTATATCCATGGTCCTTCATCCTCCTGTACTAAGGGCGCTATTTTTAAACTCCCCCGATTTTAGTCCCATCACCCTTCCCTCATAAAGAGTCCCCGGGGTGCTACCTGATGTATCCCAGGATTCTACCTCTCTACTCCAAAAAGTCCCCTGATCCATTAAACTCACGTCCCATGCTAACCTTGTGGCCCTCCTCAGAAGAATACAGTAGGTACTCTTTCTTCTGGGAAATTGTTTAGCATCTCAATGACAAAAGATGTCCTCAACTGTCCTGATTGGACCTTTGCCCCCCTTATGTCCTGAGGCAAAATGCGTACCTTAGGTCGGGAAGAATGTACTCTCTGCAATCGTTCAATTAAGAGTACCTCCTCACTTACCCATCTAGCATGAGGATAAGTGCTTGAATAGGGACTGTGTGGTATTGTCTCGTGTTGTGACCCGTGTAGTGAGGATGTTACCTGTGTTGACACTCCCTTCCTCGGGTCACCTGCACTGTGGCTGGATCTCGATTTTTACTTCTCGTTTCGAGAACCAAAACCCCTCGGCTTTCCAGCCTTTACGTGTGTATAGTTGTCTCAGAGACACCCTCTGTTGGCTGTTAGAGAGTGTGATATTGTTCACTGCTTCTCTCCTGTAGGAGAAATGACGCTTCCTGCTCGTTCCTCTCCAATCTAGAACCATCTCACTCTGGATAACCAAGACAAGGTAATCCTGAACAACACACTCCACCTTTTGCATGTACCCATTGTACTGCAATGTACCTTTTAACAAAACTTTGGATCGGTGCATTGGTTCCGGGAGTGTGACATTCCACAGCATATTTACGCTGCCGTTCACATCACCCATCCAGCACACCTGACCCTTCATACCTTTCATCAACATTGTGCCATGAAATTTGCTTCCATCTGGCACGAGTGATCTTTTCCTCCTTCCCGGTTCCGTCCAGTCGGGCCAATCAGAGGGAAGTGGAAGAGGATCAGCCTCTTTTTCTCCAAACATTAACATGCTTGGGCCTGGTGTTCTCATTAACCCCTTATTGTTCATGAGAATGTCCTCTCTTCAGTCTCCTAGGACGAAATGGCAGCCTAGGATCACCATCAGCACGGTACTCTTCATTATAAAAGCACCTCCTTGGGAAAGAAAAACATTAGCAATTTGCATTATGCTTTGCTCAGTTTTTTAGTCTCTTTCCGATCTCAGAAATCTCACTGTTCTCCAACACCGGATTGGCCTCTGGAAACTGTCTCTTATCCGACTGACATGTCTGTCTTTGTTGCCGGCATCTCTGCTTTCTAGACTCCATATCGCCAAACTCCTGAAAGCGAAATACAAACAAATCAATTCTTATTAATGATTTGGGTTTCGCCCTGCAGCTTGTACTCTGTACACTTTAGATTGATCAATATATACCATAGTTGATCTTGTTGCTTTATGGTTCTCATGAACTCGGTTTACTCTTTTTGGTAGACTGGAGCTAAACTCATCTCCACTACCTAAGTACTATCCTAAGTACTTACCTTTTTTTAAAATATGCTCCCGCGGACTTCACCTTTGGAAGCTCTCACCTCATTGCAAACTCTTCCCCCACAATCCCCCTTCTGTACATACTCGGCCGTAGTATGCAAAGAGTACGGATGACACACACCTGTTGCTGCTTTGCAGGTGAGCTTGCAATGCTCTTACTAATTTTCGCATTTACTTACCTAGAACTCCATTGAGCACTACCAGCTCTGCTAGAAGTCCTGTTTGCTGTACCATCTGACCAATGTCTGCCAATGCTACTCCCTCCATACTATAAAAAATGGCTACCACCCTGTAGGAAGGTGCGCTTTGCACTTTAACTATACAGGGTGCAGGGCTAAGCAGTCCAGCTTCATATGCCTGTATGCGGATCCCTGAATGCCCACTTGGTAGGTAGTCATATGGCAGACACTGTACTGATACACTGTCACTCTGTAAATGGCAATTCCTCCTTCTTTATAATTGCCCCATGAACTGCTTTCAGTTCTGTTTTGTGTTAAACTGGATAGGAGCTGGAAAAACAACTATATTAGACCAATCAGTGGACAAAACGAAAACACGCCAACTGACCAGCATTGACCCCTTTGTCAAGCCCCGGCCCTGTCCACGACAAAAACCCGAAAAAACGTGGCGACGGACACCTGGATTGGTCAACTCTTGTTTTTTCCAACTTCGGTACCCTTATGTACCCTTATGAACCATCCCCCCTTTCTCTATTGGGAACCCATGCTGCACCCCTCGTTAAGGTGCCTCACTTAAAGGAATAATCCCATAAGTAACCCTGTCCAGATACCCCCCCCCCCCCCCGATTCACTCCTGCAAATCATCCCTTGGGTAATATCTGACTTCTATGTGCCTCCATGCACCTTGCTGGAAAACACTCCTTTCAGTGACCATGCTACTGCTTGGTTAACGTATTCTGGCATTCCTTTGGGAAAATAATCTGGAATCCGAGATACTCTGTAGAGTGTCTCCCCCACGGATCCCCCCTTGATCAGCTGCCCTGTGCACGGTGCAGTGTGCACAGCTCTGATACCTGGATCTCTGGCATCTCCTGTCCCCCTTCCTATTCATGATGGGGGCGTGCCATGACGTGGGCTCTCCCAGCACCACCCCCTCTCACTTTGGGGGTGGCATTTCCCTGCACTGTCTCCATTTTTAGTCCTGGAATGCCAGCCAAGATGGCTACTATGCAATCTCCCATAACAACCTCCCAATCCTATATACTTTAGGAAAGAAAAAAAAACCGTAAGAAAAAACATTGTATATGCACACTAGACATGTTATCATCTTTACACATTCCAGAAAATTAGCATCCCGCTCCATACACCCTCGGATGCCTGCGAGAAAAAACACACACAAGAAAAATACCACAGCAGTTTGTCCCACACAATTTCACAGCTGTAACTCTAAACTTCTTCATACATTAGAGTGACCCAGTGGCATGCGGCTGCATTCCTGTGTGCCCAGCGCACCCAGAAAAAAAACATCGTGCTCCGGGCAAATCTCTCCACAAATACAGCAGAAACTAAAAAAAAAAACAGCCATCAGCGTACCTCGGACATAACTCAGAACTATACAGATAACATAGAACTTTGCCTGGAATTTGGAATGACAATGAAAAAAACTGAACAAATCTTACAGTTGTTAGCATATGTCCGCAGACACAAAACACCTTAACCATGCTCCCCCCCAATCTGTAGAGAGGGGGGTGGGGGCGCTGTATTGGCCCACACAACTAAACCTACACTCTGCAATCCTGGAAAATAACAGTGAAATATAGCCCTAAACTATGCAGAAGTTAATATATATATATATATATATATATATATATATATATATATATATATATATATATATATATAATATATATATATATATATATAGCACCGAACTATGACCAAATCACTATGTCAAATCACATGTACGCGGCCCACACTGGAGCTGCAGCAACAAACATTCCCAAAATAACATACAGACAGACAGAAATATCCCATACTCCCCCCCCCCCCCCCTTCGGGAGAAAAAATCCTCACATGTAGAAACTCAAACTCACTGAGCTGACCACAAACTCTGAATAGATTATAACACAATATAAGCAAAAACGTCATACTTGCCTGGTCAGCGGACGTTCTACACTCGACTGCCAGTTCCGATCAGCTGTGGCAACTTTACCACGAATCTCTGGACGCACCTGGAGCTCCTGAGTCTCACTTCGCTCAGTCGATCGGACTCCCCCGTGGCAATTGCCCTGCCGTGTCTGGGAGCGCTCCGTAGCTCGGATTCTTTTTAGGCATGTAACTGCGTGTACATCGCAGTTGAACTTCAAAGTCCAAGAGACTCGCCGCTGATCACTACTCGAACTGCAGTCCGTGTGCTGGCTCACGCACACCACTTATCCGCTCGATAAGTCTGTCCGCGTCTTCTCCGTGTTGCTGTGAAATTTCTCTGTAGACTGAATACTATCTATGGCCCGGCCCTTCTCTGCCTTTTCTGCTAGACAGCACTGGGTTTAACAGCACCAATTGTAAGAAACTATACGTTGGTTGCTATTGGCAACAACACGACACAACAACAACAACAACAAATAACATTTGTAAAGCGCTTTTCTCCCGTGGGACTCAAAGCGCATAAGCATGGCTCCGACCATCGTGGTACAGAGGAAGAAATTTTATAAGTCTGGAAATGCCAGGCTAAACAGGTGGCTTTTCAATCTGGATTTGAATAGCTCCAGGGATGGTGCTGTCTTTACTGGGTGTGGTAGGGAGTTCCAGAGAGTAGGGGCAGCATGGCAGAAGGCTCTATCTCCAGATTTTTTGAGGTGCACTCTGGGAGTGACCAAGTTTACAGAACTTGCTGATCTGAGGTTGTGAGAGGTGTGGTGCAGCTTTAGCAAGTCCTTCATGTATCCAGGGCCCAGACTGTGCAGGGATTTGAATGTCAGCAGTCCAATCTTGAAGAGTATTCTCCATTCTACTGGTAGCCAGTGCAGTGAGCGAAGGATCGGTGTAATGTGACAGTGGCGAGGCTGGTTTGTTAGCAATCTGGCAGCAGAATTCTGCACTAATTGCAGGCGACGCAGGTCCTTTTTGGGGAGGCCAACATAAAGGGCATTGCAGTAGTCCAGTCGTGATGTGATGAAGGCGTGGACTAGGGTTGGAAGATCCTCTGGGGGAATCAGATGTTTAATCTTTGCAATGTTCTTCAGATGAAAGAAGGAGGATTTAACTACAGATGAAATTTGGTTTCTGAAACTCAATTCCCCATCGATTAGTACGCCAAGGCTGCGCACAAGGTTGGAGCTGTTTATGTCTGAATTCCCAATCCTGATTGGTGTTGCTTTAGGATAGAGCTGTTTTGATGGCGGGCACTGGCCTTGGACAAACAGGACCTCAGTTTTGTCAGCATTCAGTTTCAACCAGTTATCATTCATCCATGCCTGTAGCTCAGCTAAGCAAGAGTTTATTTTTGGGGTAGGGTCTGTTCCACCAGGTTTGAAGGACAGGTATAGCTGTGTGTCATCGGCGTAGCAGTGGTACGTCAGGCCAAGTCGTTGGATAAGTGTGCCGAGTGTCAACATGTAGATTGCAAACAGCAGAGGGGATAGGATTGATCCTTGTGGCACTCCGAATTGTAGAGGTGCAGGTTTGGACATTATAGGTCCTAGGGATACTCTCTGTGTTCTGTCAGTCAGGAATGATCTGAACCACTGGAGGACTGATCCACTGATGCCACAGTACTCCTGCAGTCTGTTAAGCAGGATTTCATGGTCAACTGTATCAAAAGCCGCTGAGAGATCCAACAGGATTAGGATGGAGCATTCCCCTCTGTCCCTTGCCATGAGCAGATCGTTGCAGACTTGGATGAGGGCTGTTTCACAGCTGTGGTGTTTCTTAAAGCCAGATTGTAGAGGGTCCAGGATGTTGTTTACTGACAGCCTGGTTTCAAGTTGCAGATGGACAGCCTTTTCAATAACTTTACCTAAGAAGGGGAGGTTGGAGACAGGTCTGTAGCTGCTCATAGCATCTGGATCCATGGAAGGTTTTTTAAGAAGAGGCTTGATGATTCCTTCTTTTAGAGAGGTAGGAAACCTCCCTGCTTGCAGAGAGCAATTTACTATTTTGTGAAATGCTGGACCAAGCAGGTCAGGGCATTTCAGCATATGTTTAGTTGGTCCAGGGTCCAGGTCGCAGGTTGTCTGGCGGAGGCGACGGAGGATGTCTGAGATCTCTTCCTCACTAATACTTTTGAAGTCAGTCCAGGGTGTTAGGTTGTTTTTGCAGCTATTTCCAGGAGTTGCATGAGTCTTGGGTGCTGTGGATTGAATGAGAGACCGAATAGAGGATACTTTGTCAGCAAAGTAGCAAGCAAATTTCTCACATAGCTCCTTTGAGGGAGTTATAGTAGGTTTTAGACAGGATGGATTACATAGTCTATCAACTGTGCGGAATAGTTGGGCTGGTCTGTTGGTGGCCTTTGCGATCTCCTGTGATAGGTAGAAGGATTTTTTCTTGGTGATCGCATTTTGGTAGTTTTCCAGGTGAGAGACAAGGGTGTGTTTATCTTTTGAATTCTGGGATTTTCGCCACTTCCTTTCTAGTCTGCGCACTTCTTTCTTCATGTCCTTTAGTGAGCTGTCAAACCACCGTGCATGGTGAAGTGGTGTAGACCGTTTAATGCGAACTGGAGTAAGGGCGTCATAGGCAGATGACACTGCATGGTTGTACATTAGGGCCATGGAGTCTGGGTCTGCGCAATGATTGGTTAATGCGTCGACACACCTTTATTCCGGCACCAGCAACTCATTAGTAAGAGCTGCAAACACGACTCTCATCACAGCAAGCAGCATAGGAGATAGAACTTCTTTAGGTGTCTTCAAAGGTTCAGGTGTTTATTCAGTAAACAGATACAGTTTGTTACATCTTTAGCCAAGCAGATTATTCTGTAGTAAGTCTTTTGCGTTGCAGCTTCTGACCACACACTGGTGAATGGTAATCAGGTTATCTTCTTATGTCTATCCTACGTTCCATCTACACTACTTATATACAGCATACAAAATGTCAAAACAAAAATAAAGTAAAGGTTGAGGCAGGAGGCAGAAAGTAAGTAAACTCTGCAGCCTATCTCCTGCTTTTAATATTCGTCACTACAGAGTTAAACGTGACATCATCTGAGCCATACCTTCACCCCTACAATCGGCTCAGACCCCTTGTGGTGTCATAACACACACCTACTTAATTAATATCCTGCTTGCTCTATAACCTGTATACAAAAAATGCAATGTTTTGTAAATATGGCTTTGTTTACTGTTCCCGCGGCTTAACTGTTGGGGGCAGTTAGACCGGTGTCCTTGCCCAAAGAACAGGTTCCTGGTAACTGCCAGCCTTGGAAGTGTTTAGTACCAGTCCTGCTGAAAATCAGAACTGTTTCTTTTCTCTCTAAGAGAAAATTCAAATAACTGAGGCCTACTTAAATTATAACATATAGTATTGTACAACAACAATAATAATGAGTGGCTGTTGTAGGGACATTAGAGTGTAAACTCCTGTGGTGCAGGGATGATGGGAAGGGATCACTGTACAGCACCGTGGAGCACTCTCACCTTGCAGCGCTGGGTCCCCGGTTCGAATTCCAGCCAGGTCAACATCTGCCATAAGTTTGTATGTTCTCCTCGTATCTGTGTGGGTTTCATCCGGGCACTCTGGTTTCATCCCACATCCCTCAAACTTGTAGATAAGTAATCCACACACTGTAATGCAGGGACAACAGCTCCTCAGGTATACTAAACCTGGTCACAGGCCGGTGCCAAGTCTCAGGCCGGATCGCTTACACAGCCCTGGAAGCGTTGTGTGAGCAATGACTATGGTAGGGACTAGATTGTGAGCCCCCTCTGAGGGACAGTTAGTGACAAGACAATATATACTCTGCATTAGGAATAATCACAGATATGCAAAATCTTCTGAGTTGATGCAAATGTTTATTTAAATATATGCAGCTTGAAAATAGACCAATCAATTTAAAGCTGGGTTTAAATTGATTGGCCCATTTTCAAACGGCATACATTTGCATAATTTCAGAATAATTTGCATCTCATTGATCAACCCTACTCTGTGCAGCGCTGCATAATATGTTGGTGCTATATAAATACCTAAATATAAATGTATACTAATACTGTGTGACTGTGGTGAGGACATTAGAGTGTAAGCTCCTGTGGTGCAGAGACTGATGGGAAGGGATCAGTGCTCTCTGTACATTGCTGTGGAATGTCAGAGCTATATAAATGCATAATGATAATAGTGTGTGACTGTGATGAGGACAGAGGCATATCTAGAGGGGTGCAGGCATAGCTTGTGCCATGGGCACCAAAGCACCATGGCTGCCTCCTCCTCCTCCCTCGTGCTTTACTTTCATACTCTTATACTGCAGGACATCTCTCACTACTTATACTTAGGGGGGGGGGGGATTATACTAGGGGGACACCTGTCACCACCTATACTGAGGGAATCTTTGGGGGGTACTCATACTAGGGGAACCCTCTCACCTGCATTGCATATGCTGGAGGTCAACTCTCAGCACTTATGCTAAAGAAGGCTACTTATACTGGGGAGACACCTCTAACTACATATACTGGTAGGGCAACCTAAACTGGGGACTACCTATACTGGGTGAACTACCTCTGGCTACCTATATTAAGCTGTCACCTCTGGTTACTTATACTTGGGGGGCTAGCTCTAGCAAGCTATACTTGGGGGGGCTACTTATACGGGGAGGGGGTAAACTTGTCTTATTACCTTTGCTGAGAGGGCAGCCTAAACTGGTTGACTACCTATACTGAGAAGGCTACTTCAGGCTATCTATACTAGGGGGCGACCTCTGGCCATTTGGCTGCTTATACTGGGTGACTACCTCAGGGGTTCAATTTCAGTGTTTGCCATAGGCGCTATATTACCCAGATACACCTCTGCATTAGAGTGTAAGCTCCTGTGGTGCAGAGATGATGGGAAGGGATCAGTGATCTCTCTACAGTGTATATATCGCAGCAGCTGGTGATGGGGAGGAGACACGGGGGTGTGATGTGTTACAGGGTATGTAAATTCTTCCTGTACTATGATATCTACAAACAAAACAGATAAAATAAAGTTCTCTGTCCTTACCGCCTCGGCTGTCAGCACCAGCAATGTCTTCTTTCTACTTCCTCCAGCCTCCTCTATAACTTCCTGTCTGTGGCTCCTCCCCTTCCTGGCCCTGCATTGCACTGTGTATGTGTGTGGGATGAGGCTGCAGAGATCACAGGTCTCCCCACAACCAACAACAGATGAGACTAGTGGTGAACATCTCTTATCCTATATAATAAAGTGCCTGTCCTGCTTTCACCTGTGTCCCTGCGTTGTGCCTGAGTGGCACACGGACAGACTCAGGACGGAGGAGGTGCGGGCATACGCGTGGGTCGCGGAAGTGCAAATGCAGGTGTCGCGCGCATGCACGTGTTGCGGGGGGGGGGGGGGGGTTACATGGCCAAGGCATAGTGCATGTTTATCAACGGGCAGGCCCTTTAACTAGTAATAATTATGAGATCTCTCCTTGGACTCCCATTATCTGTTCCAGGGTCATTTCCAAGATATGCCTGGATAGTGTACTGGTCAAGAGCACCACCCCTGACATATATGACCAAGGTTTGAAGGTCTTCCTATTCCGTAAGCCAGTACCTATGTAGTAAGGAGTCCGAGGCAAGACTCCCTAACAATGCAGGTTGGCCTATTGAGCACGCTCTTAGTGGATGCAGCTCCCAAGTGCTTTGAGTCCAAGAGGAGAAAAGGGCTATAAAAATATTGGTATTATTATTCAGATATCTCACTGTAAGGTCACAGCACATATAATTACGGTCGGTGTACAGACTGCTGTTACTTGGGTAAGGGCAGCACCGCTGGTTGCGTATGAGAGAAATCGGCGCAGGAAACTTGGGCGCAGGAGAGGAATCATTCTTTGCGTTCCCGGCCACAATAGCTCCCTGTATGCTGTTATATGCTATGTGCTATATGCTATAGCAGCATAGAGGGCGCTATTGTGGCTGGGAACGCGAAGAATCACTCGCGTTCCCGGCCTGTCGGCTCCTGTCGCCGAAACTGGAAGTGGTTGCCGGCGGGGCCAGGAGCATCGGAGTGAGTCTATGTGGGCACCGCTCAGCTGCAGGAAGCTGCTGGAAGTCCCAGGTGAGTAGAACTCATTTTTTTTTAGCAGACTTAAGCGCCCCTTTAAATACTATTCCCCCTCCAGGCCGCCATGGATAGTGGGGAATGAAATAATTTGGCTTCCAGCAATTGCTTGAAGCTGAATTATTGTGTTTTAAAAGTAACTTCAGCTCAGTCTTCTGACGTCGCCGACGTTACTCCCTGTGCGCCCAAGTCTCCTGTGCTGGATTCACTGTGTTCGCCGCTGTTTTGCCTGAAGGCTGTTGTTCCATTTTGTGAATTGTAATAGGACTTTGGATGTCTACCTGTTATTGTTGCCCTCTGGGTTTTTTTTTTATAAAGGTAAGTCTAAGCGGGAGATTATGGCTAGAATCTCAGAACATGTATATTGGTGCTATAGAAAATCACTCCTCCTCTCCTGTCAGCAGGCGCTTCAACCTCCTGCATGGAGGAGAGTTTAGCTGTATAGGATTTGTGTGCTGGACCAGATACATTAAACCATTAGAGGAGGTTATTTTGATTGCCTCGTCTGGGAAAGAAACATGATGGATTTTTGTGCTGGGGGCCCCCAGGTATTAATCACCCCATAGGGTTTGCCCCATTGTTACGATTTGAGTGTTTCTCTGCAGCCCTGCCTTGGGGCATAGTACATCTCTGACAGACCGAGTGATGCGGCGTGACCTGAATATGAGCTCCCATTCAGCTGGCTTTGTGTGGAGCTGTGATCCATCCATTGCCGCTCGCTCTGCACATCAGCTGGCATCAGGACACAAGGGGGTGCTGCAGGGCTTACATTTGAAAAAACGCTCTCTACTCTCACACAGAACCCTCTGCTAGCAGTGCCTAACGCTTAACCCCCCCACCTGGTGGTGCCTAACCCTTAATCCCTCACTGGTGGTGCCTAACCCTTAACCCTACCTGGTGGCGCATAACCCTTAAACCCCCCTCCCCCCAGTGAGCAACTAACCTGAACCCCCCCACCTAACCTTAACATCTTGTTTAAAAGGGCACCCAAATCACAGCTACAAACGGCAGTGACATATAGTAGCTACAAATAGTGGCTACACATAGAAAATAGCAGTTACTAATAGCGGCTACAAATTACAGCTACAAATAGCAGCTACACATAGAAAATAGCAGCTACAAATAGTGGCTTATCGCAGCACCAGTTTAATGTAGTTAGCGCCAAGATTTCTGTACAGCCGCTACAATCAATAGGGGAGATAGCTGCGATCTTCTAATCATGCTGTGTTTTCAAATGATCCTTGCTGCAGGACAAGGATCCATGCCTCCGAACCTGTGACAGGCCCGGCAAAACCGAGAGTGTTGGGAGGCAGGACTCTAATAATGTGGTGTGTGAGCAACATGTGTGGATGTGCATCAGGGAGCTCTTCAATCTGGCTCTAGACGATACTGACATTAGAGCATTTACTAAGGGTAAGTATGTATTATAAATAAGAATAAAATAGATATAAAAGCCGTGTCTGTGGGATTTTTTGTACTTGTAACCCTTTGTGGGTATAGGGAAGGGGTATATATCCTGGTACATGCATGGCGGCAACGGAGGGCTTAATTCCTAGCCACTTAACAGTGGACAGCCTACCAATAAAATTTTCAGGATCCCCCCCCTTTTACTCTTTTTTCCTCTGTCACTCTGCATGGACGAGTCTACCATTTACTCTTGTGTTTTTTCTTCTCCTTTTCACCGCTGGGCACCATCACTCTCCTCTGTTACTTATGTCTGCTAAATTGTAGACAGGGAACAGTGGGCTTTGTGACTTTCTCTGTGGCTTAAATAGCTGCTCTGTAGGCTAGCACTGCTCTCTGCTGGACCTTTTGGCCTCTTGCAAGATGGCGCAGTCCACCACGAGTCTCCAACAAAATGGTGTCTAAGATCTCACGAGACTTGGTGTGTGACTTACTTTAAAAGGAAAAAAGTGTGTTCACTTGCCTATCCAGCACTACGAACTGGCATCAATAGTTCTGCAGCAGCAGCAGCGGACTCTCTCTCTCTCTCTCTCAACCATGGCAGTTCAACCTTGCTTATGCACTTCCTCCCATTCCTTTGATTCTCAGGTTTCTAAAGAAACTTCAGTCAGAACCGACAACGGTAATTGCAATAATACCAATCTGGTACAAAAGACCATGGTTCATTCTATTGCAAACTGGCTATTTGAGGACAATCCAACGAGCCTACAAGCAGAAGACTCTTCTGATACCACAAGAAGTGCATGCGTATTCTACAAGGGTTTCCCCAAAGTCTCCATAGAGACAATATGCAAAGTTGGGGGCTGGCCATCAGCCAGTACTTTCCAGAGACATGATCTGGTAGACCCAGCATCTTTATCTACCCTTGATATTGGGAAAAATATAAATGTACAATCTATGTCTAAAAATATCTGATTAAAGTTTTTGTTTTCTCTCTGCCCTCCCTTGTGAGAATAAATTAATTCCCATCCATTGCCGCCATGCATGTACCAGAAAATTGAATACTCACCTGCCGATAATTCTCCTTTCCTGGTACAAAAGCATGCGGCAAGGGTTCCCACCCTTCTTGTCCATTTGAGTTACTATATACAAGAATGAGGAGGAGGGGGGGTATCCTGTAACTTTTATTGGTAGAATATCTATTGTTAAGTGGCTAGGATTTAACCCATCTATTGCCACCATGCTTTTGTACCAGGAAAGGAAAATTACCTGCAGGTAAGTATTACATTTTTCAGATATTTCCTATGGCAGTTTCACCTGATGGAGAAATCTTGGGGCCCTCTTGATGTTACATCAAGCAGGCTTACAGACTCCACCATTAGTCACCCCCTGGGGCCACCTGTAGCGACCCTCACCTCCTCCTGAGCACTGGAGGTGGGGCTCTGTCTCCATATCTCCCTCACATCAGGTTCCCTTTCCTAGTACATCTTACATTACATATGCAGAGGATAAAAAAACTTCTCACAGTGAAAGCAATATACAGAATGATCATACAGTCTCTCCATCACACACGCTATATACATACACACATTACATGCACACACTACACCCACAATGTACAATATATATACATATAGATACACACACAATGCATCTTTGTCCAATTTAATCCATTTATACATCAGATTTCCATTCTAATAGGATTTATTTTGTTATACAATGCAGAATCCTTTTCCAGCAACAGCTTCCATCATTTGTCTATAGCATATGATTGTAACACATATATAAAAATAAACTATCCACTCCCCCCATCTCCCGCCGCCCCCCAGAATTGCTGTATCTTAACTCAAGCCCCACACAGTGTATCCAATTGTCTCCTAATTTATATTTGGGTGCAGCTCTGAGGCATTGTTGTATATCAGCATTATTTGTGCTGGAGTATATGATCTGGGAATAATGGTGTGCACACACGTCTGATACTTCTGAACAAATTGTCATTCAAACCGGTCGTTTAAACAACAGTTCAGCATATGTATGAATGATCGTTAGACTGATAGCAGCAGTTTTGACTGATCCGCTTGGCAGATCCGTGGACTAATTGTTATTTAAACAACAGTTAGGTCCATACATGTGTACAAACGACTTGTTGTTTGAAATTCTATTAGTTTCACACTAAAAGGCTTTCAAACAACAAGTCATTTGATCAGTCATTTGATCTAGTCCATTGTTGTATATAGTCCATTCACCAGTCAAATGACATGTAAATTACCTGTAATTAGCATTTCAAACGTGTACGTGTGTACGTGTGTGTGTGTGTGTGTGTGTGTGTGTGTGTGTGTGTGTGTGTACGTGTGTACGTGTGTGTGTGTACGTGTGTGTGTGTGTGTACGTGTGTGTGTGTGTGTACGTGTGTGTGTGTGTGTACGTGTGTGTGTGTACGTGTGTGTGTGTACGTGTGTGTGTACGTGTGTGTGTGTACGTGTGTGTGTGTACGTGTGTGTGTACGTGTGTGTGTGTACGTGTGTGTGTACGTGTGTGTGTGTACGTGTGTGTGTGTGTGGTGGCTTGCAAAGGTATTCGGCCCCCTTGAAGTTTTCCACATTTTGTCACATTACTGCCACAATCAATCAATTTTATTGGAATTCCACGTGAAAGACCAATACAAAGTGGTGTACACGTGAGAAGTGGATCGAAAATTAAACATGATTCCAAACATTTTTTACAAATAAATAACTGCAAAGTGGGGTGTGCATAATTATTCAGCACCCTAAGTCAATATTTTGTAGAACCAACTTTTGCTGCAATTACAGCTGCCAGTCTTTTAGGGTATGTCTCTACCAGCTTTGCACATCTAGAGACTGAAATCCTTGCCCATTCTTCTTTGCAAAACAGCTCCAGCTCAGTCAGATTAGATGGACAGCGTTTGTGAACAGCAGTTTTCAGATCTTGCCACAGATTCTCGATTGGATTTAGATCTGGACTTTGGCTGGGCCCTTCTAACACATGGATATGTTTTGTTTTAAACCATTCCATTGTTGCCCTGGCTTTATGTTTAGGGTCGTTGTCCTGGAAGGTGAACCTCCACCCCAGTCTTAAGTCTTTTGCAGACTCCAAGAGGTTTTCTTCCAAGATTGCCCTGTATTTGGCTCCATCCATCTTCCCATCAACTCTGACCAGCTTCCCTGTCCCTGCTGAAGAGAAGCACCCCAGAGCATGGTGCTGCCACCACCATATTTGACAGTGGGGATGGTGTGTTCAAAGTGATGTGCAGTGTTAGTTTTCCGCCACACATAGCATTCACATAGCTGTGTCCTCAACATGGCTTGTGGCAAACTGCAAACGGGACTTCTTATGCTTTTCTGTTAACAATGGCTTTCTTCTTGCCACTCTTCCATAAAGGCCAACTTTGTGCAGTGCACGACTAATAGTTGTCATATAGACAGATTCCCCCACCTGAGCTGTAGATCTCTGCAGCTCGTCCAGAGTCACCATGGGCCTCTTGATTGCATTTCTGATCAGCGCTCTCCTTGTGTGGACTGTGAGTTTAGGTGGAAGGCCTTGTCTTGGTAGGTTTACAGTTGTGCCATACTACTTTCATTTCTGAATGATCGCTTGAACAGTGCTCCGTGGGATGTTCAAGGCTTTGGAAATCTTTTTGTAGCCTGAGCCTGCTTTAAATTTCTTAATAACTTTATCCCTGACCTGTCTGGTGTGTTCTTTGGACTTAATTGTGTTGTTGCTCCCAATATTCTCTTAGACAACCTCTGAGGCCGTCACAGAGCAGCTGTATTTGTACTGACATTAGATTACACAGAGGTGCACTCTATTTAGTCATTAGCACTCATCACACAATGTCTATGGGAAACTGACTGCACTCAGACCAAAGGGGGCTGAATAATTACGCAAATCCCACTTTACAGTTATTTATTTGTAAAAAATGTTTGGAATCATGTATGATTTTCATTCCACTTTTCACATGTACACCACTTTGTATTGGTCTTTCATGTGAAATTTCAATAAAATTGATTCATGTTTGTGGCAGTAATGTGACAAAATGTGGAAAACTTCAAGGGGGCCAAATACTTTTGCAAGCCTATATATAGATAGATAGATAGATAGATAGATAGATAGATAGATAGATAGATAGATAGAGAGAACGACTTAAACGTCCGGTTTGAATGACAATCTGGCATAAAATCGACGTGTGTATGCACCTTAAGTCTGACTTTTGATACCTAGGGTGTAACAATATAGATCTGAAATGTTATCTCCAAAATTATGTTAAGAAGTTAAGAGATCCCTGGAAGATCCCATCACAGTCAAAGTGATCCAATCCTTCTGCATATTAGTCCTGTGTGTGTCTCTTAGCACTGCTGGAAGATAAATCCCTCCCTTCTTATTTTACCTGACTTTGTACATTCAGCTCAAAACTCTTCACAGACAGAGAAACTCCTTTCCTCAGCTCACTTTGGATGAATTGGAACTTCTAATATTCCCACATCTGCAGCTCACAGTAGGTAAATAACAATGGTACATACAACTTTCCTTGAGTCTCAGCTTCTTATTTTCACTGTAAATGGTTAAATTTGGACTTTGAATTGTGATTAAAATCTGAGTCTTTCAGCTCCCAACAAGAACAAAATGATTTTCTTTTCTGCACTCCCTTTTGTTATTTGGAATGTTTCTTCATCCAGATAAAAAAGTGTTTACACTGAGCGCTGAAGCTGGTCGCCTTCATAGAAACAATGCTATGCTGCGCCCCCCGCGTAAGGCTAATTCAGGGCGATCGCCAGACCCCAAATTAGATTTCCCTCTGAGTTGCTACAACTGGGAGGGGGAATAGTATTTAACGCCGCCGGGGAGTTTAGCGGCAGCAGGGAGAGCCGTCATTTAGCTCCTAGTTTCTCAATGTGTGGTACGCGTACCCCAGGGGGTACATCTGTTGGTTCCAGGGGGTACTCGGGCTTGATATACTTAGCCAAGAATAACAAATTTAGAGTTTCAGAAAATGATAAATCTTATTTAAACAACACCAAATTAGTGTTTTATCTAATTAAAAGCAATAGTAAATGCTTGAAAATAGTTTAGAACCAATTATAGTGTACTACAATAAAACATATATTTTCAAGGGGTACTTGTGATAATGTTTAATATGCTAGGGGGTACTTGGTGAGTACAGGGCTTTAAAAGGGGTACATACCGATAAAATGTTGAGAAACACTGATTTAGCTCACCCAGTGCCAAACTGTCTGGGGCCTGGATATTATGTATATGATACTTAGTACCCCATTAATTGGGCTTCTCACCAATGTGAGAGCTTTCATGCCTGGCAAGATGTGATTTACGCCCAAAACATTTCCCACACTCAGCACATGAATATGGCTTCTCACCAGCGTGAGATCTCTTGTGTTTGACAAGATCTGATTTAAACCCAAAACATTTCCCACACTCAGCACATGAATAGGGCTTCTCACCAGTGTGAGAGCTTTCATGCCTGGCAAGATGTGATTTACGCCCAAAACATTTCCCACACTCAGCACATGAATATGGCTTCTCACCAGCGTGAGATTTCTTGTGTTTGACAAGATCTGATTTATACCCAAAACATTTCCCACACTCAGCACATGAATAGGGCTTCTCACCAGTGTGAGAGCTTTCATGCCTGGCAAGATGTGATTTACGCCCAAAACATTTCCCACACTCAGCACATGAATAGGGTTTATCACCTGTATGAGATCTTTCATGTGAAACAAGATATGATTTCTGTGCAAAATATTTCCCACACTCAGCACATAAATAGGGCTTCTTCCCACTGTGAGTTCTTACATGGGCAATAAGATATGATTTAAGCCCAAAACATTTCCCACACTCAGCACATAAATGGGGCTTCTTCCCACTGTGAGTTCTTTCATGGGCGGCAAGAATTGATTTATTTGCAAAACATTTCCCACACTCAGCACATGAATAAGGCTTCTCACCTGTGTGACATCTCTCATGTGTGACAAGCTGTGATTTAGTAAGAAAACATTTCCCACACTCAGCACATGAATGGGGCTTTTTGAAACAGGAATAAGACCCTCCAGCAGTGAAAGAACTTTTCTGGGTATGAAGCCCCTCAAAGTTAGACAGGTGAGGGAAGTCTGGGGGAATATTTGTGGTAATCAAGATATTTGCAGGAGAATCTTGCCCAGTGACATCATCCTCGGTTGTACAGTCTGTGGATACAGAGAGACAAGTCTCTGAGAGGTTCCTGATGCCGGGACTCCGCGCTGCAAATAGAGAAACACCATCACTTCCTGTTAGAGAATTCTGAGGTGAGGAACAATTATCATTAGGGATGGTCATTGAGTTGCTGATAATTCCAAGTTGATGTAAAGTACATGCATGTTGGAAATGGGCCGGATGCAGCAGCTTAATAGCTTTGCATAGAATTAGCATACAATCGGCACCATCTCAGGTTTATTGGCATGTCAGTGACCATCACCAGTTATCAGCCTGACAGAGAACTGCGGAAGGTTGTGCTCATTACAGGCGGCCAATCACATGACATAAACTTTGATTTGCATACAAATTGTATGTAGCTTGAAATTCAGCCAATCAGATGCATTTACTGAGAAATAGGATTAGCTGCATATCATTTGCATACAAGTCAGAGGTATTTGCTTCTCATTGAGCATCCCTACACCTAAAGCATTGGCCATACATTGAAAAGCAGTAAACTCCAGCTTGATGAGACAGCGGAAGCTATATGTACTGATAGCAAGAAATCTGCCTTATGTTTGTAGAGCAATGTGGTTTCATTCTCATTACCATTTTCTACTCGTGTCACTCATATGCCCCTTGTAGAGTCGGTACAAAAATCATTCGCCTCCAACTCCACGCCTCAGTTTATGAAACCGCTGACTCCGACTCCAGGTACCCCAAATTGCTCCATCTCCGCAGCCTGTGCAGAGCTATGGTGTGAGTACAAAAATCCCTAATCCTACTGTATATATACAGGCGTCAATTCACCAAGCAATGGATAATGCTGAAAACAGCTTATTTTACCGATCACTTCATCGTGGCTGTTACCACATGGAAAGCTGAAATTACCGAGCAGTGAGGTAATTACCGTCTTGTGCAGTAAATACCTCAACAAATGTCGGTAAATGTCAATTCATCAAGGTTACAGCATGCAGTAAAGTCCTGGATGATTACCGGCAGTTGTCCTCTGTCAGAATCAGTGCGAGACTCACAGAACTCACACAGTAGCAGAGATGTTTCTCTATGACTGACAGGAGCAGAAGCCAATAGGAACAGCCTGTCTCCTGCAATTGATTTTGATTGGACCAAAAGCCTTCTTGGGTGGGGAGGGGGTCGTCACGCTTTCCTACCCCCCAGGCAGCGAGCAGAGAGAGATACAAAAAAAGACACTTCCCCTGCCTCCCTTTGCCAGTTTAACCTCTTCTGTTGCTGTTTGAAGATGCAGAGTAGCTAGTGGGGAAATCCCCTAAGCAGGGCATGTTTAAAGTTTCTTGGACGTTCATCTAAGCTGTGGCAAAGAAATAAAATGTTAAGAAAGACTAATGGAGACTGATAGATTAAGAGCAAGCAGAAGAAGTATAACAAAACATGTACATTTAAAGGGATGTCAGGATGCCTCTTACTATTGTAATGTTGTCTCTGCACGGAGAACAGATGTAACAACACAGACAACTCACACTCTTCTGCTATTACTGACAAATGGGCTTCGGTAAATTACCGAACTTCTACTGCACCTGTGAAAATATTGTTGAATTAGCACACAAAAGTCTTAAATAACGAATGCGGTATTTTCCCGACTTTTTCTTTATCGAACAGCCTTGATGAATTGGCGCCTAAGTGTAGCCATTTCTCTCCTCCCAGCCTTCTGTCCAATGAAGAACTGACCCGCTGCACACTGCAGCTCCTATTGGACAGGAGAACAGTGGGGGGTAGGGAAGGGCGAGAACTAGAAATCACTGTCCTCCCTCTGCAAAACATGGGATACCCCAGCAAACCTTATATGGCCAAATATATTTTTTTGAATGAATAATCAATTTTTATAGAATTGTGTAGTTTTCACTGGCTTCCTCTGTCCCTCCCGTTCCCGGTTGGTGAAGTGGTTATGAATTCTGTATACTGTAAGTGGACATGAATGGGCGGATTCTGGGAACTTCATAAACCCTGCCTGCCCAGTAACAGGAATTACTCATGCTGTCTTCTTTCCTCCATACACAGGGAGTTCCTATTACTGGGCATGTGCAGCTCAGGAAATCATGCCTGCTCACAGGAAATGCATGTTCGCAGTTTCTTCATGTGCAAAGGATATGAATGTCCTCCAGAATAAGAGAGGAAGTAAAAGTGCCAAGAGCTTCCATACGCATTTGTATATGTGTATGCTGGTTTATGTTTATATGCACTAAATAGCTGGCCAAGTCTTTATGTTATTCTTGTCCTTTTATTATCTTTTATACTTTATGTATTATTTATAATTTTTATGAATTATTTATTATCAATGATGATTTTTATTGCATACCTAAAACTGCCATTTGCATACACCTATGGGTATATACATATATATATTTATATATACTATTTTGAGGCTCACATCTACTGAAAAATGAGCTATTTATGACTGATGGTGTGTTACACACAGTATATGTATCCATTCTTATGCTATTGTTATATTACCTAACCAAAAAATGAATGGAATAGAAGATTGTCTCTATAATCGTGCCGCCACATATAGGTGTATGTGTATATATATATATATATATATATATATATATATATATATATATATATATAGTATAATGAATCTTGAAATATGCTATAAATCTAAATTTAATCCGATTTAATATGAAATATTTTTATGATTGTAATGACATGTTTTCCAATGCATGGTTAATTAAGGAGTCCTGTTGCTGTTATAGGCACTGTAATTGGCCTGATGAAGCGGGCTGTGACCCGTGAAACGCGTTGCCGCTTGTGCTAATTAAAATCTTTTGTAATACTTTGCAGAGATTTTCGTCATTGAGGTAAGATACCTCAAACTTTCTACTGTTTTTAGCCGTTTTTAAACGCTTTTATCACCCCAGGGCGCCTCTTTCCTCTGATTGTCCAGAATAAAAGAGGAAGTAAAAGTGCCAAGAGCTTCCATACTCATATACAAACACTCCCAACTATTCAATTTTAAAAAAATTACCTACACTTTATTGACTCATCGTCACCTCCTGTGTGCTCCCTTCAGTGCTTCCTCTGCACTTCCTTTGTGCCTCCTTCAATGCTTCCTCTGCACCTCCTGTGTGCCCCCTTCAGTGTCTCCTCTGCACCTCCTGTGTGCCCCCTTCAGTGTCTCCTCTGCACCTCCTGTGTGCTCCCTTCAGGGCATCCTTTGCACTTCCTGTGTGCCCCCTTCAGTGCTTCCTCTGCACTTACTGTGTGCCCCCTTCAGTGCTTCCTCTACACTTCCTGTGTGCCTCCTGCAGTGCTTCCTCTGCACCTGCTGTGTGCCCACTTCAGTGCTTCCTCTACACTTCCTGTGTGCCTCCTTCAGTGTCTCCTCTGCACCTCCTGTGTGCTCCCTTCAGGGCATCCTTTGCACTTCCTGTGTGCCCCCTTCAGTGCTTCCTCTGCACTTACTGTGTGCCCCCTTCAGTGCTTCCTCTACACTTCCTGTGTGCTCCCTTCAGTGCTTCCTCTGCACTTCCTGTGTACCCCCTTTAGTGCTTTCTCTGCACCTCTTGTGTGCCCGCTTGCGACTCTGCAGGGAGGAAGGGGAGAAAGAGAGAGGAGGAGGCGAGGAATTGTAGGAATGTGGCCAGCGGCCCTCAGAATGCAGCCTGGGTCAAGCAAAGTTTGCCTCGACCTGAACTAACTACACAATTTTTTTGGCCCTGCGCTGTTATATGGGGGCTGGGTGAGATCATCTGGAAAAAAATTATTGCTATTATCTTCAGAGTGAAAGCAGCACAAATCCTAATTTTTGCAGCACAAATAGCCATAAATGCTTCACTAACCAAACAGGATGGATTTTTTTTTATACAGTGGCTTGCAAAAGTATTCGGCCCCCTTGAAGTTTTCCACATTTTGTCACATTACTGCCACAAACATGAATCCATTTTATTGGAATTCCACTTGAAAGACCAATACAAAGTGGTGTACAGGTGAGAAGTGGAACAAAAATCATACATGGTTGCAAACATTTTTTACAAATCAATAACTGCAAAGTGGGGTGTGCGTAATTATTCAGCCCCCTTTGTTTTGAGTGCAGTCAGTTGCCCATAGACATTGCCTGATGAGTGCTAATGACTAAATAGAGTGCACCTGTGTGTAATCTAATGTCAGTACAAATACAGCTGCTCTGTGACGGCCTCAGAGGTTGTCTAAGAGAATCTTGGGAGCAACAACACCATGAAGTCCAAAGAACACACCAGACAGGTCAGGGATAAAGCTATTGAGAAATTTAAAGCAGGCTTAGGCTACAAAAATATTTCCAAAGCCTTGAACATCCCATGGAGCACTGTTCAAGCGATCATTCAGAAATGGAAGGAGTATGGCACAACTGTAAACCTACCAAGACAAGGCCGTCCACCTAAACTCACAGGCGGAACAAGGAGACCACTGATCAGAAATGCAGTCAAGAGGCCCATGGTGACTCTGGACGAGCTGCAGAGATCTACAGATCAGGTGGGGGAATCTGTCCATAGGACAACTATTAATCGTGCACTTTTTGGCCAAAATGCAAAACGCTATGTGTGGCAGAAAACTAACACTGCACATCACTCTGAACACACCATCTCCACTGTCAAATATGGTGGTGGCAGCATTATGCTCTGGGGGTGCTTCTCTTCAGCAGGGACAGGGAAGCTGGTCAGAGTTGATGGGAAGATGGATGGAGCCAAATACAGGTCAATCTTGGAAGAAAACCTCTTGGAGTCTGCAAAACACTTGAGACTGGGGCAGAGGTTCACCTTCCAGCAGGACAACTCTCCTAAACATAAAGCCAGGGCAACAAGTGAATGGTTTAAAACAAAACATATCCATGTGTTAGAATGGCCCAGTCAAAGTCCAGATCTAAATCCAATCGAAAATCTGTGGCAAGATCTGAAAACTGTTGTTCACAAATGCTGTCTATCTAATCTGACTGAGCTGCAGCTGTTTAGCAAAGAAGAATGGGCAAGGATTTCAGTCTCTAGATGTGCAAAGCTGGTAGAGACATACTCTAAAAGACTGACAGCTGTAATTGCAGCAAAAGGTGGTTCTACAAAGTATTGACTCAGGGGGCTGAATAATTATGCACACCCCACTTTGCAGTTATTTATTTTTAAAAAATGTTTGGAATCAAGTATGATTTTCATTCCATTTCTCACGTGTACACTACTTTGTATTGGTCTGTCACATGCAATTCCAAAAAAAATTGATTCATGTTTGTGGCAGTAATGTGACAAAATGTGGAAAACTTCAAGGGGGCTGAATACTTTTGCAAGCCACTGTATGTGCTGATTGTAGGGGGACCGGTCTTATGGGTCCAACGAACCATGCATGCTCAGTAACAGGAAGCACTTGTACTTGAAGATAAGAAGATGGGTCCATTCCCTCCGCCATGTGACACAACCTCTCGGCACGCTTCCCTATGGGCGTGGTGACACGTGTGGGAGGCAGCAGCAGCATTACCAGGCTGTTCTGCTTATAAACGCTCCCCCACACACATTGTTAACTGCAACATTTTTGACTGATGGGCCCACCTGATAACTTTTATGAATATTGATCTCGTTTCTTAGGCCCTCCCATCCACTTTACTTTTGGGGTTTGGCACGTAACAGTCTGAGTAGACAGGCCTGTGTGTTCCCATGATGAATGAATGTTAATTAATATTGTTTTATTGGCAGCCCAAGGGAGTGCCATCAGCTGTGGTGTCTTTTACATTTGCCATACTGTATTTTTCAGAATACTAGACACACTTTTTCTCCCCAAAAATGTGAAGATAAAGTCCCTGCGTCTTATATTCCAAAAAAAGGTCCCTGACTTACAATCGCCCGCCCATACGACGTTGGGAGCTCCCTGCCTTGTCCCCCGTGTGGTGACATGCGAGGGGGGGGGGATTCAGGAGGGGACACAGAGAAGCGGAGGAGACACGTGGGGGTGGGGGTAGGAGGGACACAGGGAAGCAGAGGAGACATGGGGGGGGAAGGGGGCAGGAGGGAACACGGGGGGACAGGAGGGAACACAGGGGGACATAAAAGGGCAAAGGAGGTCACCGTGGGACACAGGAGGACACGGAGAAAGAAGGGGACATACAGGGGAAGCAAAGGGAGACACAGGGGGACAGAAGGGGACACATGGTGGATGGACAGAAGGGGGCACAGGAGATCAAATGGAACACAGGAGGACAATTATTGGGGAAACACAATATATTCCGTTTTTTTTCCTTTTCTTCCCCTAGGTGTGTCTTATATTCCGGAATGTACATGTTGGTTTTTTTATTATGTGTCGTGCACAAATGGTTAATGATGGAATGGGCGGGGAATGGATGGAATGGGCGGGGAATGGATGGAATGGGCGGGGAATGCGATTATGTAGCCTGGGTGTGGTTGCACACTTCAGAGCCTTTATATGTATTATGTGTGATCAGTTGCTTTAACATGTAGTGCATCTGTTCCACCATACAAAGCATCTTTGCAGCCAGTGGTGTGCTGCCACTTTCTTGCTTTTGTTATTGTGGGGAACAGTTTCAAAAGCCTTTGCAAAGTCCAGGTATACCACATCTACTTCTTTCCCCAGATCTAAGTCTGCATTTACCAAGTAACCCCAACAAAGATCTGTGTACAGAAATGTACAGTGACCATTATCAGCTTGTTACAGTCTGATAAAACTCATTTAATTGGTGATTATAGCTACATGTGACACAATAATCACTCTCAGAGTTGGAAAGTCCTTGTCTGATCAGCATTGTATTTCTGCTGTGAGATGTAGTGAGATGCTTCTCAGTCATCCACCGCCTCACCTCTCCCCACTACAGTACAGGGTGCTCCAAAGTCAGCAGGGAGCCTGTACTGTTATTGTTACTAAGCTGCCACCAAATACAATCATAAATGATAGTTTTACATGGCAAAGGTCTAACATGAGTATGTAGCATATCCCATAATATGGCCAGTCTGTGAGCAGTGACAGTCATAACAGCAATAAGATACACATTTATTCTATATGTAATGCAGACTACTCACCTGCTCTGCCCTCTGTAACATTGTCCTCCTCTTTACTTGTCCTCAATATGTCTCCCTCCTTCATAGTCTGCTGATCACTCCTCACATAAGTCTCTTCTTCTTCCTCTTTAATAGTCGTCATCATATCCACCTCCTCTGTACACTGCTGATCACACCTCACATACGTCTCTTCTTCTTCCACTTTAATTGTCTTCTTCATGTCACCCTCCTCCACAGACTGCTGATCACACCTCACATATGTCTCCTCTTCTTCCTCTTTAATAGTCGTCATCCTATCCCTCTCCTCTGTACACTGCTGATCACACCTCAGATAACTTTCCTCTTCCTCATCTTTAACTGTCCTCATCATGTCACCCTCCTCCGTAGACTGCTGATCACCCCTCACATATGTGTCATCTTCTTCCTCTTTAATTGTCCCTATCATGTCACCCTCCTCCATAGACTGCAGATCACTCCTCACATACGTCTTTTCTTCCTCTTTAACCACAGCATGTCCATGTTGCCCACCCTAAGTGCACAAAGTGAGAGATAATTTTCAATGTGAAAACAGATAACAGCATAAGCAGAAGAAATAAATTTGTCATGGTTTAGAGTTTCTGGGGACTCTCAGCCCCACCTACCTGATAATGGTGGGGGATGGTAAGATATTTCTGCGTACAATCCTGGGAATAAAGAGGACCTGGACATCTCTGGGGTGGGTTTCTGTTACTGGACCCATCTGCAGAAAAGCACACACTGACTAAATACAATGCCTCTATGTGTTTATCAGAAGACTGGGGGAGAAGGGGGATCTAGGCGGACTCTCTGTACTGCTTCATCCCTCACTAGTAATTAACATCTCCCCTTACCTGGTGATGTGAGGGGCAGCTGATTCTCCATTATGGTGTTCTTATAGAGGTTCTTGTGTCCTTTTAAATACTGCCCCTCCTCCATGGAGAGACTGATGGTGATATCTTGACACCTTTTAGAAGCCTGAAACATACAACGATACAGTTACCAACCAGACACATCTCTTGTTGTTATTGGATAATGTACCAACATTCCCAGCACCACTCACCTCTCTTGTCAGCAGCTCCATCATCTTCCTGGTGATGTCCAGAATATTCTGCTTGTTGTGTCCCTCAGATATCAGGGAGTGAGGTGGGGGCACCGTGATGGTCACATGATTACCAGCCTTCACTGGGGGAAAACTCTGTGTAGAAAGTCCAACAATAATGTCGCATGGCTCTCACAGAATTCTTCTCACCCCAACAGTCAGCTGTGTCTCATTATTAGAGATAAAAGTGACATCATGTGACCTCCTAGAATGCTCCTCAGCTCTCCAGACGCGCGTGTGTGTGTGTGTGTGTGTGTGTGTGTGTGTGTGTGTGTGTGTGTGTGTGTGTGTGTGTGTGTGTGTTCGTGTGTGTGTGTTTTATTATTAGAGATAAGAGTGATTGTATGTAACCTCCCACAATCCTCCTCACCTCTCCAGTCATGTGTGTGCTTTATTATTAGAGATAAGAGTACCTCACCTGTCCCATCAGCAGATAGATGATCTCTAGTGCGAGGTTGAATATCTTCTCAGTCACGTGACTCTGGTTCTCATCCATCCTCAGTGATTTGGTTATGTGATCTGTTCAAGATTCCCTAACCTTTTGATAGATATTAACCACTTGAGGACCACAGTCTTTTTGACCCTTAAGGACCAGAGCCTTTTTCTCCATTCAGACCACTGCAGCTTTCACGGTTTATTGCTCGGTCATACAACCTACCACCTAAATTAATTTTACCTCCTTTTCTTGTCACTAATACAGCTTTCTTTTGGTGCTATTTGATTGCTGCTGCGAGTTTTAGTTTTTATTATATTCATCAAAAAAGACATTAATTTTGTCAAAAAAAGATTTTTTTTACTTTTTGTGCTGACATTTTTCAAATAAAGTAAAATTTCTGTATACATTTTTGTCCAAATTTATTGTGCTACATGTCTTTGATAAAAAAAAAATCCATTCAGTGTATATTTATTGGTTTGGGTAAAAGTTATAGCGTTTACAAACTATGGTGCCAAAAGTGAATTTTCCCATTTTGAAGCATCTCTGACTTTTCTGACCACCTGTCATGTTTCATGAGGTGCTAAAATTCCAGGATAGTATAAATACCCCCCAAATGACCCCATTTTGGAAAGAAGACATCCCAAAGTATTCACTGAGAGGCATGGTGAGTTCATAGAAGATTTTATTTTTTGTCACAAGTTAGCAGGAAATGACACTTTGTGACAAAAAAAAAAAAAAATATTTCCATTTCTTCTAACTTGCGACAAAAAAAAATGAAATCTGCCACGGACTCACTATGCTCCTCACTGAATTCCTTGAAGTGCCTACTTTCCAAAATGGGGTCATTTGTGGGGTGTGTTCACTGTCCTGGCATTTTGGGGGGTGCCTAATTAAAAGCACCCCTGTAAAGCCTAAAGGTGCTTAATGGACTTTGGGAACCTTAGCGCAGTTAGGCTGCAAAAAAGTGCCACACATGTGGTATTGACGTACTCAGGAGAAGTAGTATAATGTGTTTTGGGGTGTATTTTTACACATACCCATGCTGGGTGGGAGAAATATCTCTGTAAATGACAATTTTTTGATTTTTTTACACACAATTGTCCATTTACAGAGATATTTCTCCCACTCAGCATGGGTATGTGTACAAATACACCCCAAAACACATTATACTATTTCTCCTGAGTAGGGTGATACCACATGTGTGGCACTTTTTTGCACCCTAACTGCGCTAAGGGGCCCAAAGTCCAATGAGTACCTTTAGGATTTCAAGGGTCATTTTGCGACATTTGGTTTCAAGACTACTCCTCACGGTTTAGGGCCCCTAAAATGCCAGGGCAGTATAGGAACCCCACAAATGACCCCATTTTAGAAAGAAGACACTCCAAGGTATTCCGTTAGGAGTATGGCGAGTTCATAGAAGATTTTTATTTTTTTTTGTCACAAGTTAGCAGAAATTGATTTTAATTTTTTTTTTTCACAAAGTGTCATTTTCCGCTAACTTGTGACAAAAAAATAAAATCTTCTATGAACTCACCATACTCCTAACGGAATACCTTTGGGTGTCTTCTTTCTAAAATGGGGTCATTTGTGGGGTTCCTATACTGCCCTGGCATTTATGTGCCCTAATCTGTGAGGAGTAGTCTTGAAACCAAATGTCGCAAAATGACCTGTGAAATCCTAAAGGTATTCAATGGACTTTGGGCCCCTTAGCGCACTAAGGGTGCAAAAAAGTGCCACACATGTGGTACCGCCATACTCAGGAGAAGTAGTATAATGTGTTTTGTGGTGTATTTTTACACATACCCATGCTGGGTGGGAGAAATATCTCTGTAAATGACTATTTTTTTTATTTTTTTTACACACAAGTGTCCATTTACAGAGAGATTTCTCCCACCCAGCATGGGTATGTATAAAAATACACCCCAAAACACATTATACTACTTCTTCTGCGTATGGTGATACCACATGTGTGACACTTTTTTGTAACCTAGGTGCGCTAAGGGGCCTAACGTCCTATTCACAGGTCATTTTGAGGCATTTGGATTCTAGACTACTCCTCACGGTTTAGGGCCCCTAAAATGCCAGGGCAGTGTAGGAACCCCACAAGTGACCCCATTTTAGAAAGAAGACACCCCAAGGTATTCTGTTAGGAGTATGGTGAGTTCATAGAAGATTTTTTTTGTCACAAGTTAGCGGAAATTGACACTTTGTGAAAAAAAATAAAATCTTCTATGAACTTGTCATACACCTATCAGAATACCTTGGGGTGTCTTTTTTCTAAAATGGGGTCACTTGTGGGGTTCCTATACTGCCCTGGCATTTTTACAGGCCCAAAACCGTGAGTAGCCTGGAAATCAAATGTCTCAAAATGACTGTTCAGGGGTATAAGCATCTGCAAATTTTGATGACAGGTGGTCTATGAGGTGGCGAATTTTGTGGAACCGGTCATAAGCAGGGTGGCCTCCTAGATGACAGGTTGTATTGGGCCTAATCTGATGGATAGGAGTGCTAGGGGGGTGACATGAGGTGATTGATGGGTGTCTCAGGGGGTGGTTAGAGGGGGAAATAGATGCAATCAATGCACTGGGGAGGTGATCGGAAGGGGGTCTGAGGGGGATCTGAGGGTTTGGCCGAGTGATCAGGAGCCCACACGGGGCAAATTAGGGGGATCTGATGGGTAGGTGTGCTAGGGGGTGACAGGTGGTGACAGGAGGTGATTGATGGGTGTCTCAAGGTGTGATTAGAGGGGGGGATAGATGCAAGCAATGCACTGGCGAGGTGATCTGGGCTGGGGTCTGAGGGCGTTCTGAGGGTGTGGGCGGGTGATTGGGTGCTCTAGGGGCAGATAGGGGTCTAATCTGATGGGTAGCAGTGACAGGTGGTGACAGGGGGTGATTGATGGGTGATTGATGGGTGATCAGTGGGTGATTAGATGTCAGAACAGATGTAAACAATGCACTTTGGAGGTGATCTGAGGGTAGGTCTGGGGCAATTTGATGGTGTGGGAGTGTGATCAGATGCCCGTAAGAGGCAGGTTAGGGTCTGATCTGATAAGTGGCAGTGACAGGTGGTGATTGACGGGTGAATGACGGGTGATTGACAGGTGATTACAGGGGAGAATAGATGTATACAGTACACAGGGGGGGGAGGTCTGGGGGGGTCTGAGGTCGTTCTGAGGGTGTGGGTGGGTGATTGGGTGCCCTAGGGGCAGATAGGGGTCTAATCTGATGGGTAGGAGTGACAGGTGGTGACAGGGGGTGATTGATGGGTAATTAGTGGGTGTTTAGAGGAGAGAACAGATGTAAACAATGCACTTGGGAGGTGATCTGACGGCGGGTCTGCAGAAGATCTGATGGTGTGGGTGATCAGATTGCACGCAAGGGGCAGGTTAGGGGCTGATTGATGGGTGGCAGTGACAGGGGGTGATTGGCAGGTGATTGACAGGTCATCAGTGGGTTATTACAGGGAAGAACAGATGTAAATAATGCACTGGCGAATTGATAAGGGGGGGGGGGTGTCTGAGGGCAATCTGAGCGTGTGGGTGGGTGATTGGGTGCCCGCAAGGGGGAGATTAGGGTCTAATCTAATGGGTAACAGTGACAGGTGGTGATAGGGTGTGATTGATGGGTGATTGATGGGTAATTAGTGGGTGTTTAGAGGAGAGAACAGAAGTAAACAATGCACTTGGGAGGTGATCTGACGTCGGATCTGCGGGCAATCTGATGGTGTGGGTGGGTGATCAGATTGCCCGCAAGTGGCAGGTTAGGGGCTGATTGATGGGTGGCAATGACAGGGGGTGATTGATGGGTGATTGACAAGTGATCAGTGGGTTATTACAGGGGAGATAGAGGCATACAGTACACAGGGTGGGGGGTCTGGGGGGGGGGTCTGGGGAGAATCTGAGGGATGGGGGGGGTGATCAGGAGGGAGCAGGGGGCAGTTTAGGGCATAGAAAAAAAATAGCGTTGACAGATAATGACAGGGAGTGATTGATGGGTGATTAGAGGGGTGATTGGGTGCAAACAGTGGTCTGGGGGTGGGCAGGGGGGGTCTGAGGGGTGCTGTGGGCGATCAGAGGGAAGGGAGGGGGAGATTAGTTTGCTTGGGTGCAGACTAGGGTGGCTGCAGCCTGCCCTGGTGGTCCCTCGGACACTGGGACCACCAGGGCAGGAGGCAGCCTGAATAATAGGCTTTGTATACATTACAAAGCCTATTATACGCTTTGTCAGCGGCGATGGGGCAGCTAGTAACCCGCCGGCGCTTCCGAACGGCCGACGGGTTACAGCGCGAGGGGGGTGGAGACTGTCACCAGCGGCTGATCGCGTCACGAATGACGCGGTCGCCGCATAACCACGCCCACCACCGATGGGCGTATTGTGGTCGTTTGGGCCCAGCCCTTGCCGCCGCCCATCGGCTGTAGGCGGTCGGCAAGTGGTTAAGGGGGAGGGGGGGGGGAATATAATCCAGGTTGTACAGTTGTCAGTGGTGAAACTATCCATACAGGATCCCACCAGCACTCCCCTAATGGGATAACATGTGGGTGGTAGGGCCATGCAGTATATCACAGGAAAGCATAATAAGTTGGTTTATAGCTACCTGTGCACTATACTCATAGCTTGCTGCAGTCCTGTCCTCCCTCTGCCTCCTCTCTAGCTGGCCTTCTCTCCTCACATCTACCTCCCATTGTTACCATTCCTGTGATGTCACAGCAGTGCTGGTAGTGGTAGATGAATGAGAATATGAGGAGAGAAGAGGCAGAGACTGAGGCTAATGGGAGCAGAGGACTGGAGCACACTGTGACAGGTAGCCATAAACCAATGTAAATCCTTCCTTTTACTACTCTGCATGGAGGTGGGAAAAGAGAGCAATACTGGAGTGTGGACATGGCTATACTGGACTAAAAATGGCAAAACTGCAGTGGGGGGACATTACATACTGAAGGATAATGGCAATGCTAGGGGACACAGAGAGGATATGGGTATACTGGAGAAGAAATGGCATTACTGGAGTGGGGGGACATTACATACTGGAGGATAATAGCAATGCTGGGGGACACCGATAGGATATGGCTATACTGGGGAGGAAATGGCATTACTGCAGTGGCCCCATTGCATGCTGGTGGATAATGGCAATGCGGAGGGACACTGAGGGACATGGTTATACTGGAGGAAAAATGGCAAAATTGGGGTGGTGGACATTACATACTGGAGGAGAATGACAATGCTGGGGGACACAGGGTGGACACGGCTATACTGGGGGGAAAATGGCATTACTGGGGTGGGGGCCTTTGCATGCAGGAGGATAATGGCAATGCTGGGGACACAGGGTGGACATGGCTATACTGGAGGAAATATGGCTTAAGTGGGGTGGGGAAAGCAAACAAAAAAGTTGGTTTATACCAGAATCCTGTATTCCAAAAATTGCTAAATTAGTGTCAAGTACTGTCCCTGAGACCAGATTTTTCTTGATCTGTAATTATTACTAGTAATGTGAGATTTAAAAAAAAAATGACAAACAAGTCACAGCTGTAATGTAAAAGTCTCCTGTATGGCAATTACTTCAAGATGGATGATCAGGATAGTGACAGGTGTGCTATAATAATTCCAATATTTGTTTAGGGCGTTTCTCCTGTTGGACTCAAGGCGCTTGCGAGGCAGCCACTAGAGCACACTCAGCAAGCTGTATCAGTGTTAGGGAGTCTTGCCCAAGAGCTCCTTACAGAATAGGTGCTGTCTTACTGAATAGGAAGAGTTTAGCACTTAAAGGGGTTCTCCATGTCTTTTAAAAAGCAAAAACTGACACTTACCTGGAGCTTCTATCGGCCCCCTGCAGCTGAATGTCCCGCACTTAGGGTTGCCACCCAGCTGGTATAAAGCCGGCGCCAGAATTTTTTTTTTTTACTGGCATGTCATTTGCCAGTAAAAGTCTAAGCTTATCAGACTCCTTTCCCCTCTCTTCTAAGATTGGCATAAATTCCAGCCAATCATGAGCGAGTGTTGCCACGCCCCTTGGATGTGTTGTTCACTACTCATACAGGCTGGTGTAGTAGGAGGAGGAGGAGGAGGAGGAGGAGGCAGCTGACAGTCCTTGCTGCCTGTGTGAGCAGCATGTGAGTGTGCCCGGTCTCTGCAGGCTCCACAGCTAGGGAAGGAAAAGGCAGAGACACGATCAGCAGCAGTACAATGTGCTGCTGCTGTGTGAGGAAAGCTGGGATGTGAAGGAGAGGACAGGGAGGAATATCAGTCAGAGGTGAGCAGAGGAGCCTCAGAGGAGAGCAGGGATAGGATCAGCAGCAGGACAATGTGCTGCTGCTGTGTGAGGAAAGCTGGGATGTGTAGGAGAATACAGGGTATGTCAGTCAGAGAAGAGGTGAGCAGAGGGGCCTCAGACTAGAGCAGGGAAAGACAAGATGAATCATGCCAGCGCTGCTGTTATACAGGTCAGGGAAACAGAGCTATTCTTATAGTGCACCAATTACATCATTTTGTGTTCTATATTAGCAGAAATATGTCATTGTTGCATTATAGGAATAGCTCTCTAGTTCCCTGAGCTGTGGAGAGAGATTGGGGCTGTTTGAGAGAGCAAAGCAACCCTGCCCCCCTAGGTGCATGTCAAAGATATTTAAAGTAATTCAAAGTAGGTTCCTGACCTGCAGAGAGGGAAGCCTCAGCATCCTATTGATGCTCCTCACGGTGGTCTGAAGTTCCCCATTGCTGAGTGCAGCCCCTCCCCCCCCCCACACACACATCGGGGCTGCGCAGCGCGTCTTCCTGGATCGTGGCCGCACAAGCCTGTATGAAATTGCGCAGTAGCATGGAGCCCTAGGCTCTGGCTTACTGCACATGTGCGAGCTGCCTCGCGTGGCCATGGTCCAGGGAGACATGCTGCGGGGCCTTGATATGATTAGTGACAATGCGTTGTTGGTAATCTTCCAGGAGGGCTGCGCTCAGCGACAGGGGACATCAGAGCAGCGAGGGAAACCTTAATAGGATCCTGAGGCTTCCACCTCTTTAGGTAACTATCTAAATTTGAACCTGAGTTGTGAGGTGAACTAAGCTTTTTTTTTTTTCTTACCTGCGGCTACTTCCAGCCTGTGTCCTTCGCTGCAGCTCTGGTCTTCTCCAGCGTGCCGCCCCTCACAATTCCTCTAAGCTTTGATGGTAACATACTGTGTCTATGGCAGGCTTGCTCTCACTAGTAACCATGATTCAAATAAGGATTAATTGCTGCAGGTGCGCAGCGGAGATATAAGGTGTTAATTACCTATAATTCCGCCATCCGCCCTGCGTTCCAAACAGGCTGCATGCGTCCTATTAGATGCGTTGCAAGCCTCACTATGGGCACTTCCTCTTTCCGGCTTGAAGGAGGAAGTGCCTGTAGTGAGGCTTGCAACGCATCCAATAGGACGCGTGCAGCCTGCTTGAAGCGCAGGGCATTATTGGTAATTAACACCTTATATCCCTGCCGCACACCTGCAGCAATTAATCCTCATTTGAATCATGAGTAACCACAAGTGGTTACTCGTGAGAGCAAGCCTGGTCTATGGTAGAGGTGAGATTAGGTTGTGAGCTCCTCTAAGGACAGCCATGACATGACTAGTGCTGCAGGAGATGTCAGTGCTGTATAAATATAAAATAATAACAACATGGTAGGACATTAGACTATGACTATGGTAGGATTAGATTGTGAGCTCCTGTGAGGACAGTGACATGACTATGTACTCTCTAAAGTGCTGCATAAAATGTCAGTGATATATAAATACATAATAATATGGTAGGACATTTGGAGTATGACTATGGCAAGGATTAGATTGTAAGCTCCTCTGGGGACAGTCAGTGACATGACTATGTACTCTGTAAAGTTCTGCAGAAGATGTCAGTGCTATATAAATACATAATAATAATATGGTAGGACATTAGACTATGACTATGGTAGGATTAGATTGTGAGTTCCTGTAAGGATGGTCAGTGACATGACTATGTTCTCTGTGAAGTACTGAAGAAAATGGTAGTGCTATATAAATACATAATAAAAATATGGTAGGACATTTGACTATAACTATGGTAGGATTAGATTGCCAGTTCCTCTGAAGACAGTCAGTGACATGACTATGTACTATGTAAAGTGCTGCACAAGATGTCAGCGCTATATAAATATGCAACAATAATGGCTGGCTGTATGATAGATAGGACCTTTTAACTTCTTTTCACAGGTTGGGAGTCCCATCTATGGGATACCATGGATAGGTTTTCTATATTTTAATGTTATGCATATGATCAACCATAATCTGTTGTAATAATGCCCTCTTCTTCCTGTTCTTGTTCAATTTTGGCAGTCATCTTGAGCGATTTTGAGAAAAAAGGGCGTAACAGACCACACCCACTTTTAGGCCTCACCCCAAGCCGGTATTTTTTTATCCGAAAGGTGGCAACCCTACCCGCGCTGTCCTCCTCCGATCACTGTGATCGGAGGAGGACAGCGTGGGACATTACTGCTGCAGGGGGTCGATAAAAGCCCCAGGTAAGAGTCAGTTTTTGCTTCTTAAAAGACACCAAAGAACCCCTTTAACACAAGTCTCAGTCCCAGGCACCCAGTGCCTGGCCCCTGTCCCAGGCACCCAGAGCCTGGCCCCTGTCCCAGGCACCCAGTGCCTGGCCCCTGTCCCAGGCACCCAGTGCCTGTCCCAGGCACCCAGTGCCTGGCCCCTGTCCCAGGCACCCAATGCCTGGCCCCTGCTCCAGGCACCCAGTCCCTGCACCCTGCTCCAGGCACCCAGTCCCTGCCCCAGGCACCCAGTCCCTGCACCCTGCCCCAGACACCCTGTCCCTGCATCCTGCCCCAGACACCCTGGCCCCTGCCCCAGGCACCCTGTCCCTGCACCAGGCAACCTGTCCCTGCACCAGGCGCCCAGTCTCTGCACCCTGCTCCAGGCACCCAGTCCCTGCTTCAGGCACCCAGTCCCTGCACCAGGCACCGTCCCTGCCCCAAGCACCCTGTCCTTGCACCTTGTCGACACCCTTCTCCTACCCACTGGCACCTTCCTCCCCCACCCACTAGCACCCTCATTTCCACCCAGTGTCACCCTCTCCCACCCACTGACACCCTCCCCGCAAACTCCCTTCCATTGTCACCCTCTATCAAAAGCAGGGGTGTGGCTTAAGGCCGCACAGGGGGCGTGGCTTAAGTGTCCCTCTTTCACATCTTCTTAAGTTGGGAGGTATGTTACTATGACCTCCTCTGCAACTAAGTATATCCACCCTGACCTCTGATCTACTCAATATATAATAAGAATAACCTGTTTCAACAACAATATCTCCTCGCCACTTACTTCAACCTATCTTCCTGCCGTCACATCCCCTACTACTTAGTGTTGTCCGGATCATGAACGATTCGAATCTTTGATCCGAATCTTTTTTATGAGTCGATCATCCGAATCATCAAAATGAACGATTCGGATCGCAAAAGGGGCGGGGCCAGGAGCGACACGCCCCCTCTCAGCGGGCAGCGGGGTCCTGGAAGCAGGGATCGCTCTGTTGGATGGGAGGCAGCCTTGCAGGGACAGCAGGTAGATGAGAGAGAGGGGACATGGGTGCCACTGCCAGATATGTGTAGAGCACACATACTGGCTGTAACGTGCTGCCCATTATAGGCTGTCTGTTCCGTAGTTGTGCACAGTGATCACATGGGAAGCTTTTGGCTCAGCACAGCTCAGTAACTTTGCAGACACTGTGATTGAAAGGCAATATAATCCTCCTGCACTGGGCACTAAACAGCTGCACTTATCTTCTGGGAATGCTTTCTTTCACTGTGCGACCTTTTCTTTCAAAGTGTACAGATGAGCATATAGGTGAAATATATGTAAAGCATATGACTTCAGCATGTGGGTATTGTGTGCAAACATTTGTGCTCTCTGCTCGTCCCTCCTCCCTTCTCTGTCCACTCCCTGCCCTCTGTCCATCTTCTCCCCTTCTCTGTGTGTCCACCCCCCTCCCCTTCTCCTGTCCACAGACCTGTCCTGCTGTTCATTTCACCCCCGAATGCTTCCGGTAGTAAAATGATCCGAGATTCGGATCAAAGATCCGGATCTCTTCAATGATCCGATTCGAATCATCCGGATCATTGAAAAGATCCGAACTTCCCATGCCTCACTGCCTCTGTTAGACCACTTCCTGGCCTGCCTGTGTCACATGATCACTTTCTTTCTTTGGTTTATTTTCGTCTTGTTTGTGCTTTTCACTTAGGAGAGGTAAGATTGCCATCTTGTGGTGAATAGGCTAACTGCAAGCTCTATTTGTACACTCACCTGTACTTAGCCATATACAAGGTAGCCATACACTTGGGCTTCAGAGGAGCCGAAATGAAATAAAATATTTAGAAATAGTTTAAAAAGTGAAAGTAGATATGAGCTTACCTTCTCTCAGGGAAAACACTGAAGAATGAAATAAATAATTATAGCAAGCCCAGTGTCTCGGTGACTTATTTTTCTTTTGTTGTTGTTGTTATTATTTTTTTGGCACATTGAAGCAATAATTAGACAGAATCAGGGTAAGTGGCCGCAGGATGTTGCTGTGGTAGCCCCCTGCCCTCCTTTATTTTTTAGTCAGGCTGAAAATACAGCTTCCTAGCAGTATTGTGAAGCTATATGTGTCCATCTGATCACAGTATTAGTTGCGTGTCCCTGCCAGTTAACAATATTAGGTAGCTGTGTGTGTCCCCCAGATAGTAGCATAAGGCACTGTAGGCGTGTGTGCCCTCCAGCTAGCAGTATAGGGTAGCTATGTGTGCCACCATATAGCAGTATTAGGTAGCTGTGTGTGTCACCCAGATATCAGTATTAGGTAGCTGTGTGTGACCTCCAGATAGCAGTATTAGGTAGCGGTGTGTGTGTCTCCCAGATAGTATTAGGTAGCTGTGTGTGCCCTCCAGATAGCAGTATTAGGTAGCAGGAGTGAGCCCCCAGATAGCAGTATTAGGTAGCTGTGTGTGCCCTCCAGCTAGCAGTATTAGGTAGCTGTGTGTGTCACCCAGATAGCAGTATTAGGTAGCTGTGTGTGCCCCTAGATAGCAGTATTAGGTAGCTGTGTGGGCCACCAGATAGCAGTATTAGGTAGTGGTGTGTGCCCCCAGATAGCAGTGTTAGGGGCTTTGTGTGTCCCCAGAAAGCAGTATTGGGTAGCTGTGTGTGCCCCTAGATAGCAGTATTAGGTAGCGGTGTGTGCCCCCAGATAGCAGTATTAGGTAGCAGTGTGTGCCCCCAGATAGCAGTGTTAGGGGCTTTGTGTGTCTCCCACCTCCACATGACCTACAGCCATGAGCACACCAACCTGCGTGCCCATTGGTCCCGCCTTGTGTCCAGCATGTCACCATTAGAGGTGTAGCGAACGGTTCGTCGGCGAACGGGTTCCAGGCGAACATTTGGGGTTCGCGTTCGCCTGCGCCAGGCGAACTTTTCCGGAAGTTCGATTCACCCCATAATGCACTATGAGGGTCAACTTTGACCCTCTGCATCACAGTCAGCAGGCACATTGTAGCCATTCAGGCTACAGTAAGCCCTGGAGCCCCACCCCTCTTATATAAGGCAGGGTCCGGCGGCCATTACACTCACTCGTGTGCCTGCTAGTGAGAGGAAAGGGACAGCTGCTGCAGACTTGTTCTTCTAGGGACAGATTAGTTAGGTTCTTGGCTGCTTAGTTTGCTCCTGGCTGATTGTTATT
The DNA here is from genome assembly GCF_040937935.1 of Hyperolius riggenbachi. Classification (NCBI taxonomy): domain Eukaryota; kingdom Metazoa; phylum Chordata; class Amphibia; order Anura; family Hyperoliidae; genus Hyperolius; species Hyperolius riggenbachi. The sequence goes on from NC_090655.1 coordinate 239,513,681, forward strand.
GCTTTTATAGCACCCTAGCTCTTGTCAGAGCTCATCCTGTACTTTTTTTTTTTTTTTACTGTGTGTCAAACTGACACTTTTGTTGCATGCACAGCCTTGCTAATTGATAGTGTGTGTGTGCCACTGCCAGCAGCCCAGCACATTCAGTGACTGACTGCCTGTGTGTGTGACAGGGAGCTGCACATTGTACTACCCAGTACTGCATATACCCAGTACCTGTTGTGTTTACTTAACCCACCTCATCACTGCATATACCTAGCTTTGTGTTGAGTGAACCCAGCTCACTGCATATACCTACTACCTGTTGTGTTTACTTAACCCACCTCTTCACTGCACATAGCTACCTGTAGTGTTGAGTGAACCCAGCTCACTGCATATACCTACTACCTGTTGTGTTGAGTAAACCCAGCTCACTGCATATACCTACTACCTGTTGTGTTTACTTAACCCACCTCATCACTGCATATACCTAGCTTTGTGTTGAGTGAACCCAGCTCACTGCATATACCTACTACCTGTTGTGTTTACTTAACCCACCTCTTCACTGCACATAACTACCTGTAGTGTTGAGTGAACCCAGCTCACTGCATATACCTACTACCTGTTGTGTTGAGTGAACCCAGCTCACTGCATATACCTACTACCTGTTGTGTTTACTTAACCCACCTCTTCACTGCACATAACTACCTGTAGTGTTGAGTGAACCCAGCTCACTGCATATACCTACTACCTGTTGTGTTGAGTGAACCCAGCTCACTGCATATACCTACTACCTGTTGTGTTGAGTGAACCCAGCTCACTGCATATACCTACTACCTGTTGTATTTACTTAACCCACCTCATCACTGCATATACCTAGCTTTGTGTTGAGTGAACCCAGCTCACTGCATCCTACTACTACCTGTTGTGTTTACTTAACCCACCTCATCACTGCACATAACTACCAGTAGTGTTGAGTGAACCCAGCTTACTGCATATACCTACTACCTGTTGTGTTTACTTAACCCACCTCATCACTGCACATAACTACCTGTTGTGTTGAGTAAACCCAGCTCACTGCATACACCTACTACCTGTTGTGTTGAGTGAACCCAGCTCACTGCATATACCTACTACCTGCTGTGTTTACTTAACCCACCTCATCACTGCACATAACTACCTGTTGTGTTGAGTAAACCCAGCTCACTGCATACACCTACTACCTGTTGTGTTGAGTGAACCCAGCTCACTGCATATACCTACTACCTGTTGTGTTGAGTGAACCCAGCTCACTGCATATACCTACTACCTGTTGTGTTGAGTGAACCCAGCTCACTGCATATACCTACTACCTGTTGTGTTGAGTGAACCCAGCTCACTGCATATACCTACTACCTGTTGCGTTTACTTAACCCACCTCATCACTGCACATAACTACCTGTTGTGTTGAGTAAACCCAGCTCACTACATACACCTACTACCTGTTGTGTTGAGTGAACCCAGCTCACTGCATACACCTACTACCTGTTGTGTTGAGTGAACCCAGCTCACTGCATATACCTACTACCTGTTGTGTTGAGTGAACCCAGCTCACTGCATACACCTACTACCTGTTGTGTTGAGTGAACCCAGCTCACTGCATACACCTACTACCTGTTGTGTTGAGTGAACCCAGCTCACTGCATATACCTACTACCTGTTGTGTTGAGTGAACCCAGCTCACTGCATATACCTACTACCTGTTGTGTTGAGTGAACCCAGCTCACTGCATATACCTACTACCTGTTGTGTTTACTTAACCCACCTGTTGTGTAGAGTGAACCCAGCTCACTGCATATACCTACTACCTGTTGTGTTTACTTAACCCACCTCATCACTGCACATAACTACCTGTTGTGTTGAGTAAACCCAGCTCACTGCATACACCTACTACCTGTTGTGTTGAGTGAACCCAGCTCACTGCATATACCTACTACCTGTTGTGTTGAGTGAACCCAGCTCACTGCATATACCTACTACCTGTTGTGTTGAGTGAACCCAGCTCACTGCATATACCTACTACCTGTTGTGTTGAGTGAACCCAGCTCACTGCATATACCTACTACCTGTTGTGTTGAGTGAACCCAGCTCACTGCATATACCTACTACCTGTTGTGTTGAGTGAACCCAGCTCACTGCATATACCTACTACCTGTTGCGTTAACTTAACCCACCTCATCACTGCACATAACTACCTGTTGTGTTGAGTAAACCCAGCTCACTGCATATACCTAGCATCCCCCCGAGATGGACAAAATGAACAAACCAGGTAGAGGAAGAGGTAGAGGCAGACCCAGAGGAAGGCCACCAGGCACCGGCAGGTCTGTGCGAGGTGGTGTTGCTGTGATTTCGTGCCGACCTGCCCCAAAATACAGTGCTCAGAAGAAGGCACGTGCCATCACTTCCCAAAATCATGAGGAGGTGATTGAGTATTTAACACAGAACACCTCATCTCCCACAGCCACCAGCGCTACAACAAGCACCACATCCGCTGCATTTGACACTTCGCAGGAGTTATTTGGTGGTGGTGAAATCACTGATTCACAGCCACTACTGCAACAACAAGAAGAAGGCGCAGGTACACCACCTCCTACGTCTGAGTTAGGTGGCGATAGTATGGACGTAACGTGTGTGGATGTGGATGATGGACCACCTGAAGTTGGTGCAGTTGAGGAGGTTTCTGAGGAAAGCGCAGCTGGCCAGGAGGACTATGATGACGATTATACGGATACCACATATGTTCCCGGTAGAGGAGATGACCAGGGGGACAGTTCAGAGGAGGAGTCAGAGAGGACTAGAAAGAGACGACTCCATGATAGAAGCAGAGGGAGCTCATCCTCAGAAACAGCTGGGGGCAGTGTCCGGCACCATGTATCGCCCGCTATGGCCAGACAGCCAACATGCCCTTCAACGTCAGCTGCTGATGCCACCGTAGCGCCATCAGCCCAGGGGGGCTCAGCGGTTTGGAAATTTTTTAACGTGTGTGTCTCAGATCGGAGCAAAGCCATCTGTTGTCTCTGCCAGCAAAAATTGAGCCGTGGAAAGGCCAACTCTCACGTAGGGACAAGTGCCTTATGAAGGCACCTGGAGAGAAGGCACAAACAGCTATGGCAAGAACACCTGAGGAAAAGCAGCACCCCTCAAAAGACAAGCCGCGGAGAACAACCGCGGCAGCCGTCACAGGGGGCTTCTGCTGCTCCACGTTCCCATGGTATTGTTCGTGGCTGGGGGGAGGAAGAATGGATACACTTTTAAACAATTTAAAAATACAACCATCTAAACTTTCAACCAATTTAAAAATACAACCATCTAAACTTTCAAACAATTTAAAAATACAACCATCTATCATTTTCAAACAATTTAAAAAAAGGGCAAAAAAACTTGCCCTCTGTAAAACATTCTTGGCAAATGCTTTCAACTTGGTTTGTCTTCCGCTGGCTCATGGGTCCATCTGACCACAGATGCCTGGTCGGCAAAGCACGGTCAGGGCAGCTACAGCATGGGTCTCAGCAGGCTCCCACTTCGGGCCGGAATCCAACCTTCATTCCCCGCGGTGACAATGGCAGACTTGCCCTCCATAACGGATTCCCGTTAAAGGATTTAAAGTTAATTCATTTCAAATACACAGCAGGGCCTCGAAAGTCCGCCTCCTGTATTGTTATTTTTGGTCACTACCTCGGGGCGGGCGTGCATGCCTGCCTGCTGCCCTCCTTGGATGTGTAGTGGTAGCCGTTGCTCAGGCTCCACACCGGATTCCATCCCTCATTCCCCGGCCATTACCCGGGGTCACAAATAGCAGACTTGCCCGCCTCCATATGATTCTCGTGAAAGGAATGTGGTGTCATCTTTGCCCGCCATAACTGGTTCTCGTTAAAGGATTTAAAGTACATTCATTTCAAATACACAGCAGGGCCTCGAAAGTCCTCCTCCTGTATTGTTATTTTTGGTCACTACCTCGGGGCGGGCGGGCGTGCATGCCTGCCCGCTGCCCTCCTTGGATGTGTAGTGGTAGCCGTTGCTCAGGCTCCACACCGGATTCAAACCCCTCATTCCCCGGCCATTACCCGGGGTCACAATGGCAGATTTATCCGCCTCCACAGGATTCTCATTGTAGCGGTACTGAACAAGTACACAGCAAGTAGAAAATGTAATTTATAAACAAAACGTAAGCTTTTTAACAATGCCATGGAAAGTTGAGAAGGAAGTCACACATTACCTGACATCACTGAGTGAGGAAGAGCAATCTCGCCATGTTGCGCAGTAGTCCAGCATGGCCGTCACTACACAAACAGCTGTCTGCGGTGCGTTACACAGTGAGTTTGGTGTGTCAGTGTGAAGCAGAACTCTAATTACACTCCCTGATTGATGTATACACATGCAAGATGTTTGAAAGCACGTTAGGCCTGCAATTTAGCATTCAATGTGATTTCTGCCCTTAAAACGCTGCTTTGCATCACATCCAGATTTTTCCCCGGGACTTTTGGCATGTATCCCACTCCGCCATGCCCTCCTCCAGGTGTTAGACCCCTTGAAACATCTTTTCCATCACTTTTGTGGCCAGCATAATTTTTTCTATTTTTCAAAGTTCGCCTCCCCATTGAAGTCTATTGCGGTTCGCGAAAATCGGAAGTTCGCGACATCTCTAGTCACCATGGCGATAGCATTAGCATTAGAATGCAGGGATGGATGTTATGGTGCACCACTTCTATTATGCAGCGCAATTTGCACAGGCAGCAGAAATGACAGACAGTCCTGTTTGCCCATGCCCCCACCCCACCCCACATTAGTCCCTCCAGACTGCGGCTCAAGAAAGCATCCTCAGATCCAGCTACAGACCTGTCTCCAACCTCCTCTTCCTGGGGAAAGTTATTGAAAAGGCTGCTCCTCACTTGAATCTATGCTGCTCCTCCACAGGATTTATACTGTGCCTCCCCAGGATCTATGTTCCTCCCTACATTCTATGCTGCTCCTCCCCAGATTCCACCTCACCCCCTCCCCTGCCCAGATCAATGCTGCTCCTCTTCTCCAGGATCCATGCTGCTTCTCCCCAGATGCTATGCTGCTACTCACCCAGGTTCTATGCTGCTCCTCCCCAGGATTTATGTCGCTCCCCCCTTATTCTGTCCCAGTGATGGCTAATCTTGGCACTCCAGATGTGGTGGAACTGCAAGTCCCATGAGGCATTGCAATACTCTGACAGCTCTAAGCATAACTTTGGGAGGCAGAGGCATGATGGGATTTGTAGTTTGGTCACAACTGCCAAGGTTAGCCATCACTGTATCTATGCTGCTCCTCCTCAGGATCTATGCTGCTAGTCCCCAGGATCTATGCCGCTCTTCCGCAGGATCTATGCTGCTTCTCCCCGGATGCTATGGTGCTCCTCCCTAGATTCTAGCCCCCCATCTATGCTCCTCCTTCCCTTGACCTATGCGGCTTCACCCCAGGTTCTATGCTGCTTCTCTCCACATCTACAGTATGCTGCTCCTCCCCAGGATCTGTGCTGCTAGACAAGAGACAAGTCTTGTTGGTTTTATATATAAATGCTTTTAATATTTTTTACACAACAAAAATAAAAGATTTCAACTTACATCACGTGTGCCTATAATCATCCAAATAACATTTTTTATACAAAGAGTTTTGGGATTCCTCACCATCTTAAAGCCATCAACTACTGTTTTTCTACTTAATTTTATTCATTTTAATTTATTATGATATTAAGCAGTAAAAGTAACATTAATCAGGAACATGTGAAGTATAACAAATAAACATTTGTTCTCAAGGAGCACCTCCTGTTGGTGTGACTGGTGAATTGCGTAAGTAAAAGTCTTCTCACTTTACTGCTGTAGCATACAGACCTCTAACCTTGCAAGTGCTAAGTCTCCTGACTCTGTGTATGAGTGACAATTCACTCTGGGGGGCGGAAACACAGAAACTGTAAAAAGAAAACCAAAAGCAGTCACATGACAAGGTGGGTGGGGCCATCTGAGAGCTTTCAACAGCCACTAAATGTCAGCAGGAACAGAGCCAGGAAAGATGTCACAGAGATGTCACCACTGGAGTTCCCAGGGGATAAAAGAAGCCAGAAAATCCCTCCTCCGACCAGACTCCGCCTATCGCTTATGGGCGGAGCAATCTCTTAAAGACTCCTTCCCATCATCTGGTTTTCTAGTGACAGAAGAGGTCAGCCTGTGAAATATCACTCCAGAAATACAGATATAAATTCTGCGCTCACAGACCTCACTTCCTGTGCAGGAAAGGCAGCTTGGATTACACAATAAATTCATCTTTTTTCTTTTTTTTTGAATGTCCACAGAGCCAAAATCACAAGAGACCCAGAAGGGTCACCATCCCCAATCCCCTTCCCCCATCAGCAGCCGGCAACATCAGCTGCTTCTAATTTCAGTGCAGATGAGTTCTTGTCTGCATGTGTCTTCATGTGCTTCAGAAGGATTCTCCCATGTGTCTCCTCAAGTGCTGATAAAGGTTTCCACTCTCAAGAAATCATTTCCCACATGCTGAACATGCATGAGACTTCTCACCTGTGTGAGTTTTCATGGGTTTTTCCCTCATTCAGAAAAAGGACGCTCCCCAGTGTGGATTTTCATATGCCTATGAAGGCTACTCTTATCAGACAAACATTTCCCACACTGTGAGCATGAATAAGGCCTCTCACCTGTATGACTTCTAAGGTGTCTTAGAAGATTACACTTCTCGGAAAACCCTTTCCCACACCCTGAACATAAAGAAGAATGTGTGCCTGTGTGACATGCCTGATGCCTAACAAGGTTAGCCTTGTGAGCAAAACATTTCTCGCACTCTGAACATGCTTAAGAAGATGTCCGCGGCGAGTAAAGCATTTCCCACACTCAGAACATGAAGACTGATACTTGTCTGTTTGGCATTTCTTGTGAGTAAGAAGGTGTTCTTTATGAGCATGGGCTTTTCTACAGCTCTGGTGGGGACAAAGATCTGTTTTAGAAAGAAAGTCTTTCCCACATTCCAAACATGAATAAGGCCTCTCACTTGTATGTTTTCTGAAGTGTCTAACAAGGTTACTCTTTGCTGAAAAACTCTTCCCACATTCTGAACATAAAAAAGGTTGCACCCCTGTGTGACATACCTGATGTTTAATAAGGTGACTCTTCAGAATGAAGTCTTTCCCACACTCTGCGCATGAATAAGGCCTCTCGCCTGTGCGACCTCTGAAGTGTCTAACAAGGTCAGCCTTTGCTACAAATCGCTTCCCACACTCTGAACATGAAAAGGGTGCTCGCCTGTGTGATGTGCCTGATGCTTCATAAGGTGACTCTTCTGAAAGAAGTCTTTCCCACATTCTGAACATGAATAAGGCCTCTCGCCTGTGTGACTTCTGAAGTGTCTAAGAAGATTTTGCTTTGTTGAATATCTCTTCCCACACTCTGAACAGGAAAAACAGCACCTTTACAAAGTCCAAGTATACTGTGTCTACTTTCTCAAGATCTAAATCTGCATTTACCAAGTAACCCCAACAAAGAACTGTGTACAAAAATGTACAGTGACCATGATCAGCTTGTTACAGTCTAGTAGGAATAATTTAACATGAAACCATAAAGATACAGAGACCGGGCACCGTCCTGTTACTGCATTTATTCACTGTCCGCAGCCAAATGACATATGGTATTGAATATAAGCATCAAACCTGTCAGCAGTCTTGCATCAAATATCATGGATACATCCAGTGAGGCCTGCAGGGAGGTGTGGTGACCAGGGGGTGATGGATGTGCACACCACACCTCCCTGCAGGCCTCACTGGATGTATCCATGATATTTGATGCAAGACTGCTGACAGGTTTGATGCTTATATTCAATACCATATGTCATTTGGCTGCGGACAGTGAATAAATGCAGTAACAGGACGGTGCCCGGTCTCTGTATCTTTATGGTTTCATGTAACATTGGGAACTTTCTTTCCACTGGTAGCACGTCACTGTGCATGTCATGTTGCGGCCATAGAAGTGAGGACCTGCATATGCCATACTAGAGCAGGCGTTGCTCACCCTCATTACTGCCGGGTGCCCAGCTCCCACCCCTCATTTTTCCCTAGGAATAATTTAAGCCACATACGGTAAATGTATATTGGCTGACATAATTGGTGATTATAGCTACATGTAACACAATAATCACTCTCAGAGTTGGAAAGTCCTGGCCTGATCAGCATTGTATTTCTGCTGTAAGATGAAGCGGGATGCTTCTCACTCATCCACCACCTCCCCTCTCCACACAACAGTACAGGGTACTCCAAAGCAAGCAGGGTGTCCATACTGTTATTGTTAGTAAGCTGTCATCAAATACAATAAGGAATTATAGTTTTAAATGACAAAAGTCTAACATGAGTATGTAGCATATCGCCTAATATGGCGAGTAATATAATAGTAAAACAGCAATAAGGACACACATTTATTCTAAATGTAATGCAGACTACTCACTTGTTCTGCCCTCTGTAACATTGTCCTCCTCTTTACTTGTCGTCATCATGTCTCCCTCCTCCATAGTCCGCTGATCACTCTTCACATAAGTCTCTTCTTCTTCCTCTTTAATAGTCGTCATCCTATACCCCTTCTCTGTACACTGCTCATCACACCTCAGATAACTTTCCTCTTCTTCACCTTTAATTGTCCTCATCCTTTCACCCTCCTCCACAGACTGCTGATCATTCCTCACATACATCTCTTCTTCCTCCTCTTTACTTGTCGACATCATGTCACCCTCTTCCATAGAAGTCTGATCACTCCTTAGATAATTTTCCTCTTTTTCATTTTTACTTGTCCTCATGTCCTGCTCCTCCATAGACTGCTGATCACATCTCACATAAGTCTCTTTTTCTTCCTCTTTAATTGACCTCATCATGTCACCATCTTTAATAGTATGCTGATCACTCCTCACATGTCTCTTCTTCTTCCTCTTTAACCACAGGATGTCCATTTATACGTTTCCCACCCTAAGTGCACAAAGTCTATCAGCCTGCTTCTTCTGGGTCTGAAAGGCCTTTTCCAGATTCCTTTTGACCATGGTCCAAATCTCCTTAAAAGATCCCTGCCAATCTTCCAAAGCAGGGAGAGGGGAAGATACCACTGGTAATGGGGAGAATTTGGGCGATCTTCCTGTCTCCACCTGAAAGGGAGAAAAGCCTGAAGAGGTACTTTTCAGGTTGTTATGCGTAAATTCTGCGAATGGCATGAATTTCGCCCATTCCAATTGCGCATCAGCCACATAGCATCTAAGGAACTGTTTTAAGGACTGATTAACCCTTTCAGTGTGCCCATTGGTTTGTGGGTGGTAGCCGGAGGAAAATGACAGGTTCATTCCAAGATGATGACAAAAGGCTCTCCAGAATTTGGACACAAACTGGACTCCCCTATCTAACACCACATTTTCTGGTATCCCATGTAGATGGAAAATGTGTTGAATGAAGAGATCTGCCAGTTCCTGGGCAGAGGGGAGTCCGTCCAGTGGAATAAAGTGAGCCATTTTGCTGAACCTGTTGACTACCACCCAGATAACTGTTTTACCCTCGGACTTGGGGAGTTCGCCCACAAAGTCCATGGATAAATGGGTCCATGGTACCTCAGGCACTGGCAATGACTGAAGGGTGCCCACAGGAGTCTGTCTGGATGGCTTATTCCTGGCACAGACTGCACAGTCTCTGACAAACTCCCTACAATCTAGGACCAGTGATGGCCACCACACACTAGACAGTAGATCCTGTGTTCGGGCTACCCCAGGGTGCCCTGCATTTTTATGTGCATGGAACAATTGTAAAATTTGCAGATGAAAATGAAGTGGCACAAATAGAACTCCGTCAGGTTTCCCCTCGGGAACGTCCTGTTGATGGGGTCCCAAAGTAAGCGACCAATCCTCCCATGTCTCGGTGGCTGCCACGACAACTTTCTCGGGCAGTATGTTCTCGGGAGTTGGTGGCTGTACTGTCTCGGGCTCAAAACATCTAGACAGGGCATCTGCCTTGACATTTTTATTCCCTGGCTTATACGTAATGATAAATCTGAATCTCGAAAAGAATAACGACCAGCGAGCCTGTCGAGGACTAAGCCTCTTGGCCCCTTCAATATATTCCAAATTTTTGTGGTCAGTATAGACCATAATCATATGTTCTGCCCCCTCGAGCCAATGACGCCATTCCTCAAACGCGAGTTTAATGGCTAACAGCTCTCGGTTACCGATATCGTAATTTCTCTCGGCGAGAGAGAATTTACGTGAGAAGAAGGCACATGGATGAAATCTGCCCTGGAAACCCGAGTGTTGAGACAGTACAGCCCCAACCCCAATCTCCGATGCATCCACCTCCACTATAAAGGGACAAGTGACATCCACATGCCGCAAAATAGGGGCGGAGCAAAACAATTTCTTCAGAGATGAGAAAGCAGAATGTGCTTCAGGTGACTAATTATAAGTGTCAGCCCCTTTTTTGGTGAGGTCAGTGAGAGGTGATACTAGAGATGTCGCGAACCTCCGATTTTCGGTTCGCGAACCTCCGCGAAAGGTTCGGTTCACGAAAAAGTTCACGAACCGCAATACACTTCAATGGGGAGGTGAACTTTAAAAATTTCAAAAAATTCTACCTGCTGCAATAATGATAGAAAACATGTTTCAAGGGCTCTAATACCTGGAGGCCCGCCCCCCCCTCCCTCCTCCAAACAAGGTCCTTATGCCATTTCACTCACTTGTCTGCCTACACAAATTAGTTAAGGGACAGTTGCCTCCCTCCTCCCTCTACCCTCCTCCCTCCACCCTCCTCCCTCCACCCTCCTGTAATGCTTAAGTGCTCTGCCTCTGACACAGGAGACCAGGGTTCGAATCTCGGCTCTGTCTGTTCAGTAAGCCAGCACCTATTCAATAGGAGACCTTAGGCAAGTCTTCCTAACACTACTACTGCCTATAGAGCATGCCCTAGTGGCTGCAGCTCTGGTGCTTTGAGTCCGCCAGGAGAAAAGTGTGATATAAATGTTATTTGTCTTGTCTGCTTTTTCTCTTGTATTGAGCATAAATGGTAAATGCTAGGCTAGCGTCAGTTACTACTGTTGTGGTACAGTGGTTAGGGTGCTTGCCCACCACACCGTGAGACCCGGGTTCAAATCCCAGCCAATGTGAGTTGGCTTTTATGCTACAAGTCCTTAAAGGGAACCTAAACTGAGAAGGATATGGATTTTTCCTTTTAAAATAATACCAGTTGCCTGAATCGCCTGCTGATCCTGTGTCTCTAATACTTTTAGCCACAGCCCCTGAACAAGCTCTGACTGAAGTCAGACTGGATTAGCTGCATGCTTGTTTCAGGGTGTGATTCAGCCACTATTGCAGTCACAGAGATCAGCTGGACTGCCAGGCAACTGGTATTGTTTACAGGAAATATTCATATCACTCTCAGTTAAGGTTCCCTTTAAGCAACCTAATGTTTCTATTGCATTGAGCATAAATAGTAAATGCTAGGCCAGCTTCAGTTACTACTGTTGTGGTACAGCGGTTAGGGTGCTTGTCCACCACACAGTGAGACCCAGGTTCAATTCCCAGCTATGGTATGTAAACTGGTTTTTGAAATAGTATAATTCCCTGGCAGATGAGACCCTCTTCCCTCCGGTAGGAGGGAGGCAGCTCTCCCTTAACTAATTAGTGTAGGCAGACAAGTGAGTGAAATGGCATAAGGACCTTGCATGGAGGAGGGAGGGAGGGAGGGCCTCCAGCAGTGAGAGCAGTTTGTTTGACAATAATGTGCCTGCTGACTGTGATGTAGAGGTTCAAAGTTTTGCTCAATAGAGCATTATGGGGCGAATCGAACTTCCGCAAAAGTTCGCCTGCTGCAGGCGAACGCGAACCCCCAAAGTTCGCCTGGAACCGTTCGCCGGCAAACAGTTCGCTACATCTCTAGATACTACCGAAGAAAATCCCTTGATAAATTTTATGTAATAATTGGCAAAGCCAAGAAATCTTCAGATTGCCTTCAGCCCCATGGGCTGCGGCCACTCCAAAATGGCAGCTACCTTTTTGGGGTCAATGGAGAGTCCCGAGGTTGAAATGATATACCCCAAGAAAGGAACTTCAGACACCTCAAAAAGACATTTCTCAAGTTTTGCATATAAAGAATTCTGTCTCAATTTTTTCAGGACAAACTTCACATGCTCCCTGTGTTTCGCTAGATTGGGTGAGAAAATCAGTATGTCGTCCAGATACCAGGATGAATCACCAGGATGACCAACTCCTGGAAGACGGCAGGAGCGTTACACAACCCGAAGGGCATAACAAGGTACTCGTAGTGCCCGTCGGGTGTGTTAAACGCCGTCTTCCATTCGTCACCCTCCCTTATGCGTACCAGGTTGTATGCCCCTCTTAGATCGAGTTTAGAAAAGATACACGCATCAGTAACCTGGGAGAACAAGTTGTCAATTAACGGGAGTGGGTAGCAATTTTTTATGGTAATTTTATTCAATTCTCGATAATCTATGCAGGGACGAAGCCCACCATCCTTTTACTGAACAAAAAAGAACCCTGCTCCGGCCGGAGACCTAGAAGGATGGATAAAACCTTTGGCAAGGTTTTCTTTAATGTAGTCCTGCATAGCAAGTTTTTCAGGAGCGGACAGGTTATACAAATTACCTCTAGGGGGCATACAACCAGGCCTTAACTCAATGGGGTAGTCAAAACTTATGTGCGGGGGAAGTTTGTCCGCCGACTTAGAACAAAATACATCAGCAAATTCTGCATATTTTGCGGGTAACCTTTCCACCTGAACCCTGGTGGCGCAAACAGCAACTTTCTCCATACAATGATGATAGCAAAAGGAGGACCAGCTTAACAACTGTCCGGAGCTCCAATCTATCTGAGGGGAATGCTTTTGCAGCCACGGCATCCCAAGGATTACAGTGGAAGTGGCCATTTTAAGCACAAAAAACTGTATTTATTCCCTATGCAACACCCCCACATCACATAACAACCCCGGAGTTTCAGACGGGCTGACTCCCTTGAAGTGGAGAGTCATCCACTGCTGTGACAAAAATCTGTCTGTCTAAGGGGAGCAGGGAGATACCCAACTCCATAACAAAATCATAATCAATGAAAGTGGTGGCTGAACCCGAGTCTATAAATGCCTGGGTAATAAATGCCTGGGTAAATAGCATAAAGCTAATGAAGATGTGACTAGTCTGAGAGCCAGCAATGAGGTACTTACAGTCATTAACTTATCTGATACTCCCTTGACAGATGTTGAAATTGATTTATTAAAAAAGGTCTAACTTTTTCTCCAGTCAATAGGTATGATCCTTTTGATATGCTTAAAGATCTTTACTTTTTTTTGCAGGAAATTGGTTCTTAAAAAAATGTATGACACACAGAATACCTCTGAACCCATGTTTGAGGAAATGGGTCTTGAAGAACAAGATAAAACAATCTTTCTGGACTTAATGTCCTTATTAGAAGAACAAACCACCCATACAGCGGTGAGTAGTAGCACACGATTTAGACCAGCCTCTAAATTCCTGCCTTCACTTAATTCCTGCCCCCAAATACAAGTCTTCTTTGATGTCGTTTCAGCAGATTTACAGAAAATGAATTGTAACAAAACAATAAGGAATGACAATCTGACTAAAAAAGAGAGACAGGTACTGTCAGGACTTAGTAAAAGATCAGATATCTTAATCAAAGAAGCGGACAAGGGGGGGAATGTGGTTATCTGGCCACGAGATCTTTATGAAAAGGAAGCGTACAAACAAATCAATGACACGAGATTCTACAAAAAACTTACAGGAAATCCCAGGGAGAACTACCAGAGAGAACTAAAAACCCTATTAGATTTAGGATTAGAAGAAAAGATTATAACCAAGAAAGAGTATAAATACCTATGGGTAGAAGATCCGGTAACACCGACATTCTACATGTTACCCAAAATCCATAAAAATCGATTACATCCACCAGGAAGACCAATTATTTCTGGAATGGGAAGTCTAAATGAAAAATGTTGTGCGTATATTGACTTCTTTTTACAACCTCATGTTGTCACACTTGATTCATATATTCGTGATTCGACAGATATTATAACTAAATTGATGGATGTCCAGGTGAATCCACAGGACCTTTTAGTCAACTGTGATGTAGAGAGTTTATACTCCAACATCTCCCATTACCAAGGTCTCAGAGCAGTTAAATATTTTTTAGACACTGAAACCATAGATAACAGGAGAAGAAATTTGTGGTTACTCGATTTGCTTGATTTTGTGTTGACACACAATTATTTCCTTTTCAACGGCACCTATTATCTCCAGGTAAGGGGTGTGGCCATGGGGGCCAAGTGTGCCCCTTCAGTGGCCAACCTCTTCCTGGGGTGGTGGGAGAGTTTGTGTGGGCGTTGTCTCTGGAACAATTTCACCCCGCCATTGCGGGGTGGCATCGTTTTATTGACAACGTCCTCATAATATGGCAGGACAACTCGGAATTATTAAATGAATTTCTGACGACTCTCAATAACAATGATCTAAATATTTTTCTCACCTCCAATATTTCCCAGGATGAAGTCAATTTTCTGGACATCACGATTGTCAAAAAATTGGATGGTCAACTACACACAACTCTTTATCGGAAGGAAACAGCTGTAAATAGTCTTTTGCATTACTCTTCGTATCATACACACACAACAAGACGGAGTATTCCTATTGGACAATTCTTAAGAATTAAACGGAACTGCACCACTAGTGAAGAATTTGAGAGGGAGGCCAGTAAGCTAGCAGAGAGATTTAGAGATCGGGGTTATCCCAACAAATGTATACGGAGGGCTTGGAGACGAGCCAGATTTTCCCCAAGAGAACAGTTGTTGCAGCCACAAAGTAAGAGCAAAAGTGCAAAGATTAACAACACAGTCCGACTAATTACCACTTACAATGAGAAATGGAAAGATATTCATCGAGTTCTTGAAAAACATTGGAACATCTTGTTGAGTGAACCAACAATTAGTCAATTTATTACTACTAAACCCTCTGTAACTGCGAGAAGGGCCCCCACCCTGAGAGACAAACTTTGTCACAGCCATTACCAAGCACCACAAAGATCATTGAGTATTAAGGGCAGCTTTCCATGTGGGGGATGTTCCATTTGCCCATTGATGCCACCAACAAAAGCCATCCTGGATTATAGGGATAACCAGACTATTACACTTTTGGACTTTATTAATTGCCAAACATCTTGGGTAATATATCTTCTTGAGTGTGGTTGCACCAAGAGGTATATAGGACAGACCAAAAACCCTCTAAAACAGAGAATTCAAAAACACCGTTCCACTATAAAACTTGCCCAAAGGGATTACTTGGAAAACAAGACGCTAACCACTGTGGCAGCACATACTTTGACATGTAGTCAAAGCAAAATTGAAAACTGGAAAGTGTATGGTCTACAGCGACTACACCTAAACAACAGAGGTGGAAATCATACGATCAAACTTTTACAGTGGGAATTGCGCTGGATTCATAGACTAGGTACGAAAGCCCCCTATGAGCTTAATGAAGACTTTAACCTGGGGTGTTACTTGCCACAATAGTCTCTTTCTCCTACCTACCTATCACCGTATTGGTGCCTTATAGGATTCTTTCTTTTGTTTTCTTTTTTCCTTTAAATCCATACTTTATTTTCGACAGCTTAAGGTAAGGAAGCTGGACTTTCTTACTGTTTAAACATCTACGGCTTTGAGGTAAGAAAGCTGGACTATTTGCGCACTAAGCTTTGTGTTTTTTGACTATGATCTCCTTTATCATATTAACAACTCTCTCCATTATGTGAGTAGATGGAGACGTATGGGTTTCTCACACTTAGCCTGACTTGTTGTTCAAAAATTGTTCTAAATCTCATATCTCCTACATATTATCCCAATAGCCCTCTCCATTATGTGAGTAGATGGAGATTACATGCACCTTTCACCCTTAGATTGTTTTGGGTGGTGTGAGCCTCTGGTGGTAATGAAATTTCCCCATATGGACCTAAATATACTAAATGTTCTTCCTTCTTGTATGTCTTTTTTTTAGGGGCCCCCCCTCTTTTGATCATGGTTGGTCCTGCCTATCCTTGGAGGAATTTGAAAGTCTACAGTGATTAATAACACTTCTAGAATATTCATCGTTAAAAAGAAGAAGATCATTGTTTTGATGTGTTCATGAGAGCTTTTCTTCAATCATTGATAGAGAAAAAATATAGTCTGTACCCTCTGTTGTAGACAAATACTGTCTTGATGTTGTATCAGTGTTTTTGTATATAAAAAGAGGTTAGGTGTACTCTGTATATTGTCCACTAGATGGAGCCCTTCTCTATACGCTTATTTTTCCGATTCACCCTATATATCTTTACTAACTAAACATTCTCATTTTTGTCCACAGGATGGCGACGCGTCGTTTTTTACACATTATATACATACGTCATTACGCATGAGACACGTAGGTTAGTACGCATGGCTGACCTGGCGCGCTGACGTCAAGACGGCGCGCGGGGTCATGCCAGTGACGCAGCCGCGTCCATGGACTTATGTAAACCACGCCAAACGATTCAAACACTCGTCCCTTCAG
Organism: Hyperolius riggenbachi; assembly: GCF_040937935.1. Taxonomy (NCBI): domain Eukaryota; kingdom Metazoa; phylum Chordata; class Amphibia; order Anura; family Hyperoliidae; genus Hyperolius; species Hyperolius riggenbachi. Next base: position 239,530,282 of record NC_090655.1, read on the forward strand.
CAGCTTCGGCGGAACTAGTCGGACAGGCGCTGGAGCGCCCATGCAGCCGTCCCCACGCCATATTGATCTATTAACTTAGGTGAGCCTTGCCAATTCCTATTTTATTTTATTGTGCTATCATTACCTTGCTATCAAGTCTCCTAAACACTTTTAGGCAGTATGGAGCTAGTGGATGCCCCTTGAATGCGATCTGGCCCCCACAGTCTGGACTTGGCTGCTCCCGATAAAACCACTGTAGTAAAAGAAGAAGAGAGAGGGGCGCTCTAAGTCCGTTGCACTGCTGGACTGTGCTCTAATAGGACAGGTCTCACCTGTTTGTGGTGGGGCTTGCACAGCGTACACAGCCCAGATCTGCCTTGTCCCTCTTAGCCGAGCCGGGGACTGAGCTCCAACGCGGGGCGGAAGTGACATCACTCGCTCCAGGAAGTAGTAGGTTAGTTGCCGGGTAACGCCAGACAGCTCAATACGGAGCTTCTGGCCCTGTGCAATGTATATTGCTAAACAGGAAACTTCACGAAAGTGAAGGTAGATAGACTTGGATATGGTAGGAACATAAAATTTTATTAAAACAACGCGTTTCGCGGAGATACAGTCTCCGCTTTTTCAAGTTAATGCTTATGAAGCTAGACATCCCTCGGAGATAAATACCCTCCCCTCCATACAAAAGCCCGACTTGACCAATCCGCACTGCAGTGGGTGGGGTCCAGGAATTCATATTACTTCTAAGTAAGGAGCAGGTGCCGTAAAGCACTTAGTAAAGGGATGGTGTATAGGAAAATTGTTATAAAAGAACATGGTGGCCTAAAGGAATTGTAAAAGGGGAAATATAAAGGGGATTATAAAAAGGACTCTACATGCATGCAGTGCCCACTGATCTCACATAAACATAATCTAGAAATAACCAGACTGATGAGCCACCTCCAACCCATTGTTCAATGAGATATCTGTGTGGAAGGGACCCCATTGGTTATTCTACAACTGTGGCTATGTATGGGAGAGTGCATGCACATATACATAGAATCCTTTTGGTACTTTTCAGTCTGGTTATTTTTAGATTATGTTTATGTGAGATCAGTGGGCACAACGCGTTGTTTTAATAAAATTTTATGTTCCTACCATATCCAAGTCTATCTACCTTCACTTTCGTGAAGTTTCCTGTTTAGCAATATACATTGCACAGGGCCAGAAGCTCCGTATTGAGCTGTCTGGCGTTACCCGGCAACTAACCTACTACTTCCTGGAGCGAGTGACGTCACTTCCGCCCCGCGTTGGAGCTCAGTCCCCGGCTCGGCTAAGAGGGACAAGGCAGATCTGGGCTGTGTACGCTGTGCAAGCCCCACCACAAACAGGTGAGACCTGTCCTATTAGAGCACAGTCCAGCAGTGCAACGGACTTAGAGCGCCCCTCTCTCTTCTTTTTCTCCTAAACACTTTTGTCACTTCTGTCTATCCTTGTTTTCATTTATCCTTTTTGGCCTGGTATCTTATAATTGTTTACATTGACAATACACCATTATTTGCACTAAGCACTTTATTACTTTTTGAGCAGTTGCTCCCATGTATCATGCACTTTGTGACTTTTTGCAATTTATTGTATATTTAACACTTTTAGCACCTGTATAATGTTGTACTATTTAGGAATTTATATAGGTACAGCTATTTTTACACATTAGTGTGCTCCTCTGGATGCATAGTGTGACTCAGTATTTAACATTATTCATATTTAGATTGTATTACTCCTTAAAGTGAACCTAAAGTCATACAAAAAAAATTAGATTAACTCATCTGGGGCTTCCCTCAGCCCCCTGCAGCCGATCGGTGCCCTCGCAGCTCCGCTCCGATGCTTCTGGACCCGCCGGCGACGACTTCCGGTTTCGCCGTCACCGGCCGACAGGCATGGGAACGCGAAGTCGTCGCCGGCGGGTCCAGAGGCATCGGAGCGGAGCTGCGAGGGCACCGATCGGCTGCAGGGGGATGAGGGAAGCCCCAGGTGAGTTCATCTCATTTTTTTTTTATGACTTAAGGTTATCTTCAACCACTTGAGGACCACAGTCTTTCTACCCCTTAAGGACCAGAGCCTTTTTCTCCATTCAGACCACTGCAGCTTTCACGGTTTATTGCTCGGTTATACAACCTACCACCTAAATGAATTTTACCTCCTTTTCTTGTCACTAATAAAGCTTTCTTTTGGTGCTATTTGATTGCTGCTACGAGTTTTAGTTTTTATTATATTCATCAAAAAAGACATGAATTTTGTAAAAAAAAATTACTTTTTTAACTTTCTGTGCTGACATTTTTCAAATAAAGTAAAATTTCCTATACATTTGAGCGCGAAAGTTATTCTGCTACATGTCTTTGATAAAAAAAAAACATTCAGTGTATATTTATTGGATTGGGTAAAAGTTATAGCGTTTACAAACTATGGTGCCAAAAGTGAATTTTCCCATTTTCAAGCATCTCTGACTTTTCTGCCCACCTGTCATGTTTCATGAGGGGCTAAAATTCCAGGATAGTATAAATACCCCCCAAATGACCCCATTTTGGAAAGAAGACATCCCAAAGTATTCACTGAGAGGCATGGTGAGTTCATAGAAGATTTTATTTTTTGTCACAAGTTAGCGGAAAATGACACTTTGTGACAAAAAAAAAGAAAAAAAAAAGTTTCCATTTTTTCTAACTTGTGACAAAAAAAAATGAAATCTGCCACGGACTCACTATGCTCCTCTCTGAATACCTTGAAGGGTCTACTTACAAAAATGGGGTCATTTGTGGGGTGTGTTTACTGTCCTTGCATTTTGGGGGGTGCTAAATTGTAAGCACCCCTGTAAAGCCTAAAGGTGCTCATTGGACTTTGGGCCCCTTAGCGCAGTTAGGCTGCAAAAAAGTGCCACACATGTGGTATTGCCGTACTCAGGAGAAGTAGTATAATTTGTTTTGGGGTGTATTTTTACACATACCCATGCTGGGTGGGAGAAATATCTCTGTAAATGACGATTGTTTGATTTTTTTTTACACACAATTGTCCATTTACAGAGATATTTCTCCCACTCAGCATGGGTATGTGTAAAAATACACCCCAAAACACATTATACTACTTCTCCTGAGTACGGCGATACCACATGTGTGGCACTTTTTTGCACCCTAACTGCACTAAGGGGCCCAAAGTCCAATGAGTACCTTTAGGATTTCACAGGTCATTTTGAGACATTTGTTTTTAAGACTACTCCTCACAGTTTAGGGCCCCTAAAATGCCAGGGCAGTATAGGAACCCCACAAATGACCCCATTTTAGAAAGAAGACACCCCAAGGTATTCCGTTAAGAGTATGGTGAGTTCATAGAAGATTTTATTTTTTGTCACAAGTTAGCGGAAATTGATTTTAAGTGATTTTTTTCTCAAAGTGTCATTTTCCGCTAACTTGTGACAAAAAATAAAATCTTCTATGAACTTACCATACACTTAACGGAATACCTTGGGGTGTCTTCTTTCTAAAATGGGGTCATTTGTGGGGTTCCTATACTGCCCTGGCATTTTAGGGGCCCTAAACTGTGAGGAGTAGTCTTAAAAACAAATGTCTCAAAATGACCCTTGAAATCCTAAAGGTACTCATTGGACTTTGGGCCCCTTAGCGCAGTTAGGGTGCAAAAAAGTGCCACACATGTGGTACCGCCGTACTCAGGAGAAGTAGTATAATTTGTTTTGGGGTGTATTTTTACATATACCCATGCTGGGTGGGAGAAATATCTCTGTAAATGACAATTGTTTGACTTTTTTTACACACAATTGTCCATTTACAGAGATATTTCTCCCACTCAGCATGGGTATGTGTAAAAATACACCCCAAAACACATTATACTACTTCTCCTGAGTACGGCGATACCACATGTGTGGCACTTTTTTGCACCCTAACTGCGCTAAGGGGCCCAAAGTCCAATGAGGAACCCCACAAATGGCCCCATTTTAGAAAGAAGACACCCCAAGGTATTCCGTTAGGAGTATGGTGAGTTCATAGAAGATTTTATTTTTTGTCACAAGTTAGCGGAAATTGATTTTAATTGTTTTTCTTCACAAAGTGTCATATTCCGCTAACTTGTGACAAAAAATAAAATCTTCTATGAAATCACCATACTCCTAACGGAATACCTTTGGGTGTCCTCTTACTAGAATGGGGTCATTTGTGGGGTTTCTATACTGCCCTGGCATTTTAGGGGCCCTAAACCGTGAGGAGTAGTCTTGAAACCAAATGTCGCAAAATGACCTGTGAAATCCTAAAGGTACTCATTGGACTTTGGGCCCCTTAGCGCACTTAGGGTGTAAAAAAGTGCCTCACATGTGGTACTGCCGTACTCAGTAGTATAATGTGTTTTGTGGTGTATTTTTACACATTCCCATGCTGGGTGGTAGAAATATCTCTGTACATGACAATTGTTTGATTTTTTTTACACACAATTGTCCATTTACAGAGAGATTTCTCCCACCCAGCATGGGTATGTGTAAAAATACACCCCAAAACACATTATACTACTTCTCCTGAGTACGACGATACCACATGTGTGACACTTTTTTTGCAGCCTAGGTGCGCTAAGGGGCCCAACGTCCTATTCACAGGTCATTTTGAGGCATTTGTTTTCTAGACTACTCCTCATGGTTTAGGGCCCCTAAAATGCCAGGGCAGTATAGGAACCCCACAAGTGACCCCATTTTAGAAAGAAGACACCCCAAGGTATTCCGTTAGGTGTATGGCGAGTTCATAGAAGATTTTATTTTTTGTCACAAGTTAGTGAAAAATGACACTTTGTGAAACAAAAACAATAAAAATCAATTTTCGCTAACTTTTGACAAAAAATAAGATCTTCTATGAACTCGTCATACACCTATCAGAATACCTTGGGGTGTCTTTTTTCTAAAATCGGGTCACTTGTGGGGTTCCTATACCGCCCTGGCATTTTACGGGCCCAAAACCGTGAGTAGTCTGGAAACCAAATGTCTTAAAATGACTGTTCAGGGGTATAAGCATCTGCAAATTTTGATGACAGGTGGTCTATGAGGGGGCGAATTTTGTGGAACCGGTCGTAAGCAGGGTGGCCTTTTAGATGACAGGTTGTATTGGGCCTAATCTGATGGATAGGAGTGCTGGGGGGTGACAGGAGGTGATTTATGGGTGTCTCAGGGGGTGGTTAGAGGGGAAAATAGATGCACTCAAAGCACTGGGGAGGTGATCGGAAGGGGGTCTGAGGGGGATCTGAGGGTTTGACCGAGTGATCAGGAGCCCACACGGGGCAAATTTCGGCCTGATCTGATGGGTAGGTGTGCTAGGGGGTGACAGGTGGTGACAGGAGGTGATTGATGGGTGTCTCAAGGTGTGATTAGTGGGGGGAATAGATGCAAGTAATGCACTGGCGAGGTGATCAGGGCTGGGGTCTGAGGGTGTGGGCGGGTGATTGGGTGCCCTAGGGGCAGATAGGGGTCCAGGGGAGGACTGGCCAGGGGGGAAGGGGGGAGATTTCCCCCCAGGCTGCCTCATTTAATGATTTAGGGCTGGCCGATCCACCAACCGCTTCAATCATTATTATCCAATCGGATGAAAATCTGTGCTGCCACAAGCATGCTCAATCAACAATTTTACTTATTTCGGGTGGAAAGTAGTTCAATCTGAGATGCTGGGAAATCTCAGGCCAATGTGGTCGTGAAGTGCGATAATAACAAACTATGAACGCGATGGAAACCATGGCCGTTGTCCCTCAAAATGTATTCTGTGCCCTACGGTGCCTATGCATTTATACTTTACCTGTCATGCTGTCCCTCTAGTATCCTTGATGTTTTTCTGCATTGGCGACCACATGACTACCGGTATATAGCATATGGGGCGCGTGTGATGTCATTTGGGCTGGGGCTGCCATGCAACTGGGCCTCTAGTTTGTGTTTTCCCTCCAGGCCAAAAGGTCCCAGTCCTCCCCTGTAGGGGTCTAATCTGATGGGTAGCAGTGACAGGGGGTGATTGATGGGTAATTAGTGGGTGTTTAGAGGAGAGAACAGATGCAATGCACTTGGGAGGTGATCTTACTGCTGGTCTGCAGGCGATCGGATGGTGTGGGTGGGTGATCAGATTGCCCGCAAGGGGCAGGTTAGGGACTGATTGATGGGTGGCAGTGACAGGGGGTGATTGATGAGTGGCAGTGACAGGGGCTGATTGATGGGTGGCAGTGACAGGGGGTGATTGATGGGTGATAAGTGATTGGCAGGTGATTGACAGGTGATCAGTGGGTTATTACAGGGAAGAACAGATGTAATTAATGCACTGGTGAATTGATAAGGGGGGGTCAGAGGGCAATCTGAGCATGTGGGCGGGTGATTGGGTGCCCGCAAGGGGCAGATTAGGGTCTGATCTGATAGGTAACAGTGACAGGTGGTGATAGGGGGTGATTGATGGGTAATTAGTGGGTGTTTAGGGTAGAGAACAGATGTAAACACTGCACTTGGGAGGTGATCTGATGTCGGATCTGCGGGCGATCTATTGGTGTGGGTGGGTGATCAGATTGCCCGCAAGGGGCAGGTTAGGGGCTGATTGTTGGGTGGCAGTGACAGGGGGTGATGGATGGGTGATTGATGGGTGATTGACAGGTGATTGACAGGTGATCAGGGGGGATAGATGCATACAGTACACGGGGGGGGGGGGGGGGGGGGTCTGGGGAGAATCTGAGGGGTGGGGGGGTGATCAGGAGGGAGCAGGGGGCAGTTTAGGGACTAAAAAAAATAGCGTTGACAGATAGTGACAGGGAGTGATTGATGGGTTATTAGGGGGGTGATTGGGTGCAAACAGTGGTCTGGGGGGTGGGCAGGGGGGGTCTGAGGGGTGCTGTGGGCGATCAGGGGGCGGGGGGGAGCAGATCAGTGTGTTTGGGTGCAGACTAGGGTGGCTGCAGCCTGCCCTGGTGGTCCCTCGGACACTGGGACCACCAGGGCAGGAGGCAGCTTGTATAATACACTTTGTATACATTACAAAGTGTATTATACACTTTGTAGCGGCGATCGCGGTGTTAACATCCCGCCGGCGCTTCCGTATGGCCGGCGAGATGTTGCGGCGGGTGGGCGGAGCCAGTTGCCAGGGGAAGCGCGCGTCATCAATGACGCGATCGCTCCCCTGGCATGTGAAAAGAACGCAACGCCCTTGGGCGTATTGCGGTCCTTTAGGGATCCACTTTGCCGCCGCCCATCGGCTGTGGGCGGTCGGCAAGTGGTTAATACTGAGCTGACCCCTTTTTTCGCATGTTGTTCCAAGAGGGGCACACAATTTGGAAACCATTGTGTTGTATTATATATTGCTGTGCCCTCTATTATCTGCGAGGCCAACTGCATAATTATTAGTATTGGGGCCTTATATAGGCGTGGATACGGCTTGCTTTGTTTTAGATGTTTTTACTTTTTAAATTTGGCTTCAATAAAGATATAATATACTTCATTGGTGTCTTGGTCCAATTAGTGCTCATTGATAATGTACATATAAGAGGGGTTCCTTTTTCTTTTTCTTGTGTATAAATGCCTGGGTAGACCGGACTTGTTTTTCCCAGGAAATAGAACAAGGGAGTAGTAACCGATTATCAATTAGAGGTAACACTGGCTCGCCTAGGGTAGTACCTCTAGCTACTCCTAGGCGGCATAGTTTTCCGCCTCCTTAGGACAGTTCTGTACTACATGGCCCTTTTCCGTGCAATATAGACAGAGCCACTCTGTCTGTCTCTGATTTTTCTCGACCCCTGACAATTTTGAATGTCTGATCTGCATCGGCTCATCCCGAGGAGAAGAAGGTGTAGGAGAGGTGATGGGGACAGATCTCACAGAGTGTCTACCACGAGTTTGCCTTTGATAACGAATACGGCAATCTATTTTTACTGCAAGTGAGATCGCATCATCAACAGTCTTGGGTTCAGGATGACTTAGCATTATGTCTGCAATGGGGTCGGATAACCCTGTTAAAAAACAGTCTAATATAAAGCAAACTGTCCTCATCTAGCCGATACTGCCCACCGTCTAAACTCTGTGGCATAGGTCTCAGCGGTGTTATGTCCCTGCCTGAGACCTTTAAGTTTCCTCTCAGCAGTGACTGCGATATCTGGATCATCGTATATGATAGCCATTGATTTGAAAAAATCCTGAACTGATGTCAATGCCTCATGACCACTAGGAAGACTGTAAGCCCATGTCTGTGAATCCCCTGATAATAGTGTTTTAATGAAGGTCACCCTCTGACTCGAGGTCCCTGATGAAACAGGTCTCATCTCAAAGTAAGAAAGACAGCGTGTAAAGGATAGCGGAGATACCGCCGCATGGCTAAGCGGCATGGCGGCTATCCACACGTATCAGCCGGCGGCCTCTGCCGCGCAGCTACATGCTGCTGCTTTGCCTGGTCCTTCTAGTGCACATAGATTGAGAGCTACGCGCGCGCCAGGCGACAGGACCTTTATGCAAGTAAAAGAGGAGTCAGCTGATCAGCCGGTCAGCTGACTCCAGTAGTGCACCGGATTGGCTGAGTGACTGGGGTGGCGCTGTGGAGCACTCTGAGTATATATAGGACCTGCCTGTCAGTTGCTGGTTGTCTGCTGTTGCAAATGCAACGTGTTAGCGCTCAGACCCTAGTCAGATCCTACAGTGTGCTAGAACCAGCTGGAGCTGGGGATCCACACTTAGCCAGTTTCCGTTGATAGCTTAAAGTACTAATTGCATTGTGTTATCTGTGTACTATACCTTAGTCTAGATCCCAGGTGTTGAAACCAAGGACTTCACACCTAGACTAGGATATTGCTACATTGCTATTGTTTATCTGTTATGACCTTCTGCTTCCTTGACTACTCTCCTGTTTGCTGATTCGGTACCTCTGCCTATCTGATTATTGTTGCCGACTCTGCCTGAACCTAAACATCGAATCAGCCTTCTGTCTTTGTACTTTATCTGTCCGTACGTTGCCTACCCTGCTTGTCTAACCTTCCTGTCCTCACTAGTGGGCCTAGCCATTAGTGAGGAATCTCTAAGAGCTGTCACCTACTCCTTAGGTGATCAGCCCTTGCAGCACTGTCTGTAACACTTGCTCCTCAAGTGTCCGCTAGCTGCAGTAGAGTCTTAATCACCTGCTCCTCAGGTGATCATCCTTGCAGCACAGTCAGTGGTCCCTGCTCCTCAGGTGTCCACTGGCAGCAGTACAGTCTGAATCCCCTGCTCCTCAGGGGATCCTTGGCTGCAGTATTGTCTGAATCTCCCGCTCCTCGGGAGATCTCCTCTTCTCATTACTGTTGCACCAAAACACAATCCCACATTGGTTGTCCCGTGTCTAGCTATACTAGCATTATTGGTGATTCTGCAGATCACCACATAATCAGGTATAGTATCTGTATTATTGGTGATACTGCAGATCACCAATAATCAGAAAAATCTGTGTTGCTAACACCAATCGTTACACAGCGGTTTCTGAAGTTCTGAAAATCAGGATTTGTGCCCTGAAAACTTTTCCGGCAGAGGCATTCTAGGCTCTATAACTGAAGGGGACTGCACTGGTATGGTTGCAGTCTGGAGGGTCTGGACCACCCCAGACAGATGGGTGATCTGAGTCTGTTGGGTATTGACCCATACGGTTAAATTATTCACTGCTGTGGTCAAGACATCAACCTGGCTACGCAGTGCGTCCATAGACATTATGGTCTGCTGTTCTGTAACGATTGGTGTCAGCAATAACAGATGTCTGGTTATTAGGTGATCTGCACAATCACCAATAATTCAGACACTATACATGATTATGTGATCTGCAGAATCACCAATAATGCAAGTATAGCAGGCAACTGAAGTGATAGCTAATAGCAAAGTATAGTGATTGGTGCAACAGTAGTACTGATAGGTTTAGCTATACCTCACCAGAGGAGCTGGTGGGTACTAACAGTACAGAGCCCCTCAACAGAGTCAAGGGCCCTCTGGTGAGAGTAGAGTGGTCAGACTAATTGAGTTGGCAACAGACAGACAGATACAGTACAAAATCGGAAGGCAAAGACAAGAAGGTTTAACAGGCAGAGTCGGCAGCAAGATCAGATGGGCAGAAGTACAGAATAACTGAGCAGAAGAGTAGTCAGAATGAGCCAGAGTCATACACAGATAATATACAATTATTTCAATGCTAAATAATTAAGCTATCAAAGGTCTGAGCGCCAACACGAAGTATTCGCAACAGCAGACAAGTTGTGAGTGATTCAGCTAGGCTTATGAAGCAGAGGAGACCCTTCAGGCACGCCCCCTCCCATCAACCAATGAGGAGCGGCGAGCGTCTCCTCTGATGTCAGACGACCGGCCGGTCAGCTGACGCGCCTCCTCCCCGCATAAAGGTCCTGTCTGTGCGCGCGCGCACGCGACAATGCGACCCTATGTGCGGCTGACAGACCCGTCCTCGGCGTGCTAGACGCCCGAGGCACGGAAAGTAGTGTTGGGCGAACAGTGTTCGCCACTGTTCGGGTTCTGCAGAACATCACCCTGTTCGGGTGATGTTCGAGTTCGGCCGAACACCTGATGGTGTTCGGCCTTTTAAGTTCGGGTTGGCCCCGAACTTCTAATGGCCGCCGAACAGGGCCGAACAGGGCCCCTGTTCGGCCGAACAGGGCCCTGTTCGGCCGAATACTGCCCCCCTATGGGGTCGCAGGCATAAGGGGGGAGCATGCCCCGATCGCGGGGGGGGTCGGAAATTCCCCCCACCCCCTCCGCTAGCGCTCCCCCCTCTGCCCGCTTCCCCATACAAAAGTTTCAAGAAGTACCTGTGTCCGGTGGTAGTGGGTGGCTGGCAGTGGGCGGCACTATGAAGTGACTGACTGAGGAGGAGGAGTCCGGAGAGTGACGCGTTGAGGGAGGCCGGGCAGCGGGCGGTTCAGCAGTAGTACCGTACTACTGCTGATCCGCCCACTGCCCGGCCTCCCTCAACGCGTCACTCTCCGGACTCCTCCTCCTCAGTCAGTCACTTCATAGTGCCGCCCACTGCCAGCCAGCCACTACCACCGGACACAGGTACTTCTTGAAACTTTTGTATGGGGAAGCGAGCAGAGGGGGGAGCGTTAGCGGAGGGGGTGGGGGGAATTTCCGACCCCCCCCCCCCCCCGCGATCGGGGCATGCTCCCCCCTTATGCCTGCGACCCCATAGGGCCCCTAAAAGCGGGATGTTCGGGGAGTTCGGGGTTCGGCCCGAACATGCCGAACATTGCGGCCATGTTCGGCGAACTTTCCCGAACCCGAACATACAGGTGTTCGCCCAACACTAACAGAAAGATTACTCGGCAGGGAAATGGAGGCAGCTGTGGTGGTAGCGCTGTTCACCGCAGCTGCCTCTCCAATGTTTGTTACAATATGCAGAAGAAAAAAATGTGTCACAGAAGAAAATAATGTATTACCAGAAACTTCTCTTGTTGTTACTGGATAATGTACCAAAATTCCCAGCACTGCTCAACTCTCTTGTCAGCAGCTCCATCATCATCCTGGTGATTTCCAGAATCTTCTGCTTGTTGTGTCCCTCAGATATCAAGGAGTGAGGTGAAGGAACCGTGATGGTCACATGACCACCAGGCTTCACTGGAGGAAAACACTGTGTAGAAAGACCAACAATAATGTCCCATGACCCTCCCAGAATCCTTCTCACCTCTCCAGTCAACTGTGTGTTATTATTAGAGATAAAAGTGACATCATGTGACCTCTCAGAATCCTCCTCACCTGTCCCATCAGCAGATAAATGATCTCTAACATGAGGTTGAATATCCTTTCAGTCATGTTACTCAGTCATTGTCCTCCTCCATCCACATTGCCATGCAATGTGTTCAAGATACCTCAACTTCTTGATAGATAATAAGAGGAGGTTGTACAGTTGTCAGTGGTGAAAATACATATAAAGGATAACCCTAGCACTCTCCATTGCTGTCACATGTGGGTGATAGGGCCATGCAGTGTATCATAGCCAAGCCCAATTCTGGGACCCAGTCATGCTTGGTGAAACAAGAATTATTCTGATTCATAGGGAAGCATAAAAGGTTAGTTTCTAGCTACCTGTGTACTACACTCTCAGGGTTCCACAACCCTCCTGCCTTCCTTCTCCCCAGATGGCCTTTCTTCCTCACATTTACCTCCCACTGTTAGCATAGCTGTGATGTTACAGCAGTGCTGGTAGTGGTAGATGGATGAGGATATGAGGAGAGAAGAGACTGAGGCTAATGGGAGGAGAGCAAATATGCAGTCTGCCATTTGAAGAGTGCTTGAGTGTTTGAAACTAGTGTTGGGCGAACAGTGTTCGCCACTGTTCGGGTTCTGCAGAACATCACCCTGTTCGGGTGATGTTCGAGTTCGGCCAAACACCTAATGGTGTTCGGCCAAACTGTTCGGCCATATGGCCGAACTAAGAGCGCATGGCCGAACGTTACCCGAACGTTCGGCTAGCGCTGTGATTGGCCGAACGGGTCAAGTGGTTCGGACCCGAACACGCTCTGATTGGCCGAACGGGTCACGTGGTTCAGACCCGAACGCGCTCTGATTGGCCGAACGGGTCACGTGGTTCGGGTAAATAAATACCCGATCCACGTCGTTTCTCCGCCATTTGTCTGTGGGTTTAGCTTTGGGTAGGCAGGCAGGGTAGTTCTCTCTCCAGCCAGGCTAGCCAGGGTCCCCCGGTCATTGTGTCGCTGCTGGGAACAGTAGTAGTACACCGCTCACCCACACTATATAGCATTGTGTTTACTGCCACTCTGTGTGTCTGCTGGGAACAGTAGTACACCGCTCACCCTGTATAGCATTTTGCTCTGTGTCGCTGCTGGGAATAGTAGTACACCGCTCACCCACACTATATAGCATTGTGTTTACTGCCACTCTGTGTGTCTGCTGGGAACAGTAGTACACCGCTCACCCTGTATAGCATTGTGCTCTGTGTCGCTGCTGGGAATAGTAGTACACCGCTCACCCACACTATATAGAATTGTGTTAACTGCCACTCTGTGTGTCTGCTGGGAACAGTAGTACACTGCTCACCCTATATAGCATTGTGCTCTGTGTCGCTGCTGGGAATAGTAGTACACCGCTCACCCACACTATATAGCATTGTGTTTACTGCCACTCTGTGTGTCTGCTGGGAACAGTAGTACACCGCTCACCCTGTATAGCATTGTGCTCTGTGTCGCTGCTGGGAATAGTAGTACACCGCTCACCCACACTATATAGAATTGTGTTTACTGCCACTCTGTGTGTCTGCTGGGAACAGTAGTACACCGCTCACCCTGTATAGCATTGTGCTCTGTGTCGCTGCTGGGAATAGTAGTACACCGCTCACCCACACTATATAGAATTGTGTTAACTGCCACTCTGTGTGTCTGCTGGGAACAGTAGTACACCGCTCACCCTGTATAGCATTGTGCTTTGTGTCGCTGCTGGGAATAGTAGTACACCGCTCACCCACACTATATAGCATTGTGTTTACTGCCACTCTGTGTGTCTGCTGGGAACAGTAGTACACCGCTCACCCTGTATAGCATTGTGCTCTGTGTCGCTGCTGGGAATAGTAGTACACCGCTCACCCACACTATATAGAATTGTGTTTACTGCCACTCTGTGTGTCTGCTGGGAACAGTAGTACACCGCTCACCCTGTATAGCATTGTGCTCTGTGTCGCTGCTGGGAATAGTAGTACACCGCTCACCCACACTATATAGCATTGTGTTTACTGCCACTCTGTGTGTCTGCTGGGAACAGTAGTACACCGCTCACCCTGTATAGCATTGTGCTCTGTGTCGCTGCTGGGAATAGTAGTACACCGCTCACCCACACTATTTAGCATTGTGTTTACTGCCACTCGTGTGTCTGCTGGGAACAGTAGTACACCGCTCACCCTGTATAGCATTGTGCTCTGTGTCGCTGCTGGGAATAGTAGTATACCGCTCACCCACACTATATAGCATTGTGTTTACTGCCACTCTGTGTGTCTGCTGGGAACAGTAGTACACCGCTCACCCTGTATAGCTCTTGTTGTTACTGGATAATGTACCAAAATTCCCAGCACTGCTCAACTCTCTTGTCAGCAGCTCCATCATCATCCTGGTGATTTCCAGAATCTTCTGCTTGTTGTGTCCCTCAGATATCAAGGAGTGAGGTGAAGGAACCGTGATGGTCACATGACCACCAGGCTTCACTGGAGGAAAACACTGTGTAGAAAGACCAACAATAATGTCCCATGACCCTCCCAGAATCCTTCTCACCTCTCCAGTCAACTGTGTGTTATTATTAGAGATAAAAGTGACATCATGTGACCTCTCAGAATCCTCCTCACCTGTCCCATCAGCAGATAAATGATCTCTAACATGAGGTTGAATATCCTTTCAGTCATGTTACTCAGTCATTGTCCTCCTCCATCCACATTGCCATGCAATGTGTTCAAGATACCTCAACTTCTTGATAGATAATAAGAGGAGGTTGTACAGTTGTCAGTGGTGAAAATACATATAAAGGATAACCCTAGCACTCTCCATTGCTGTCACATGTGGGTGATAGGGCCATGCAGTGTATCATAGCCAAGCCCAATTCTGGGACCCAGTCATGCTTGGTGAAACAAGAATTATTCTGATTCATAGGGAAGCATAAAAGGTTAGTTTCTAGCTACCTGTGTACTACACTCTCAGGGTTCCACAACCCTCCTGCCTTCCTTCTCCCCAGATGGCCTTTCTTCCTCACATTTACCTCCCACTGTTAGCATAGCTGTGATGTTACAGCAGTGCTGGTAGTGGTAGATGGATGAGGATATGAGGAGAGAAGAGACTGAGGCTAATGGGAGGAGAGCAAATATGCAGTCTGCCATTTGAAGAGTGCTTGAGTGTTTGAAACTAGTGTTGGGCGAACAGTGTTCGCCACTGTTCGGGTTCTGCAGAACATCACCCTGTTCGGGTGATGTTCGAGTTCGGCCAAACACCTAATGGTGTTCGGCCAAACTGTTCGGCCATATGGCCGAACTAAGAGCGCATGGCCGAACGTTACCCGAACGTTCGGCTAGCGCTGTGATTGGCCGAACGGGTCAAGTGGTTCGGACCCGAACACGCTCTGATTGGCCGAACGGGTCACGTGGTTCAGACCCGAACGCGCTCTGATTGGCCGAACGGGTCACGTGGTTCGGGTAAATAAATACCCGATCCACGTCGTTTCTCCGCCATTTGTCTGTGGGTTTAGCTTTGGGTAGGCAGGCAGGGTAGTTCTCTCTCCAGCCAGGCTAGCCAGGGTCCCCCGGTCATTGTGTCGCTGCTGGGAACAGTAGTAGTACACCGCTCACCCACACTATATAGCATTGTGTTTACTGCCACTCTGTGTGTCTGCTGGGAACAGTAGTACACCGCTCACCCTGTATAGCATTTTGCTCTGTGTCGCTGCTGGGAATAGTAGTACACCGCTCACCCACACTATATAGCATTGTGTTTACTGCCACTCTGTGTGTCTGCTGGGAACAGTAGTACACCGCTCACCCTGTATAGCATTGTGCTCTGTGTCGCTGCTGGGAATAGTAGTACACCGCTCACCCACACTATATAGAATTGTGTTAACTGCCACTCTGTGTGTCTGCTGGGAACAGTAGTACACTGCTCACCCTATATAGCATTGTGCTCTGTGTCGCTGCTGGGAATAGTAGTACACCGCTCACCCACACTATATAGCATTGTGTTTACTGCCACTCTGTGTGTCTGCTGGGAACAGTAGTACACCGCTCACCCTGTATAGCATTGTGCTCTGTGTCGCTGCTGGGAATAGTAGTACACCGCTCACCCACACTATATAGAATTGTGTTTACTGCCACTCTGTGTGTCTGCTGGGAACAGTAGTACACCGCTCACCCTGTATAGCATTGTGCTCTGTGTCGCTGCTGGGAATAGTAGTACACCGCTCACCCACACTATATAGAATTGTGTTAACTGCCACTCTGTGTGTCTGCTGGGAACAGTAGTACACCGCTCACCCTGTATAGCATTGTGCTTTGTGTCGCTGCTGGGAATAGTAGTACACCGCTCACCCACACTATATAGCATTGTGTTTACTGCCACTCTGTGTGTCTGCTGGGAACAGTAGTACACCGCTCACCCTGTATAGCATTGTGCTCTGTGTCGCTGCTGGGAATAGTAGTACACCGCTCACCCACACTATATAGAATTGTGTTTACTGCCACTCTGTGTGTCTGCTGGGAACAGTAGTACACCGCTCACCCTGTATAGCATTGTGCTCTGTGTCGCTGCTGGGAATAGTAGTACACCGCTCACCCACACTATATAGCATTGTGTTTACTGCCACTCTGTGTGTCTGCTGGGAACAGTAGTACACCGCTCACCCTGTATAGCATTGTGCTCTGTGTCGCTGCTGGGAATAGTAGTACACCGCTCACCCACACTATTTAGCATTGTGTTTACTGCCACTCGTGTGTCTGCTGGGAACAGTAGTACACCGCTCACCCTGTATAGCATTGTGCTCTGTGTCGCTGCTGGGAATAGTAGTATACCGCTCACCCACACTATATAGCATTGTGTTTACTGCCACTCTGTGTGTCTGCTGGGAACAGTAGTACACCGCTCACCCTGTATAGCATTGTGCTCTGTGTCGCTGCTGGGAATAGTAGTACACCGCTCACCCACACTATATAGTATTGTGTTTACTGCCACTCTGTGTATCTGCTGGGAACAGTAGTACACCGCTCAACCACCACTGTATACCATTGTGCTCTGTGTCTCTGCTGGGAACAGTAGTACACCGCTCAACCACCACTGTATAGCATTGTGCTCTGTGTCGCTGCTGGGAACAGTAGTACACCGCTCAACCACCACTGTATAGCATTGTGCTCTGTGTCGCTGCTGGGAATAGTAGTACACCGCTCACCCACACTATATAGCATTGTGTTTACTGCCACTCTGTGTGTCTGCTGGGAACAGTAGTACACCGCTCAACCACCACTGTATACCATTGTGCTCTGTGTCTCTGCTGGGAACAGTAGTACACCGCTCAACCACCACTGTATACCATTGTGCTCTGTGTGTCTGCTGGGAACAGTAGTACACCGCTCACCCTGTATAGCATTGTGCTCTGTGTCGCTGCTGGGAATAGTAGTACACCGCTCACCCACACTATATAGCATTGTGTTTACTGCCACTCTGTGTGTCTGCTGGGAACAGTAGTACACCGCTCAACCACCACTGTATACCATTGTGCTCTGTGTCTCTGCTGGGAACATTAGTACACCGCTCAACCACCACTGTATAGCATTGTGCTCTGTGTCGCTGCTGGAAACAGTAGTACACCGCTCAACCACCACTGTATAGCATTGTGCTCTGTGTCGCTGCTGGGAACAGTAGTAGTACACCGCTCACCCACACTATATAGCATTGTGTTTACTGCCACTCTGTGTGTCTGCTGGGAACAGTAGTACACCGCTCACCCTGTATAGCATTGTGCTCTGTGTCGCTGCTGGGAATAGTAGTACACCGCTCACCCACACTATATAGCATTGTGTTTACTGCCACTCTGTGTGTCTGCTGGGAACAGTAGTACACCGCTCACCCTGTATAGCATTGTGCTCTGTGTCGCTGCTGGGAATAGTAGTACACCGCTCACCCACACTATATAGAATTGTGTTAACTGCCACTCTGTGTGTCTGCTAGGAACAGTAGTACACCGCTCACCCTGTATAGCATTGTGCTCTGTGTCGCTGCTGGGAATAGTAGTACACCGCTCACCCACACTATATAGCATTGTGTTTACTGCCACTCTGTGTGTCTGCTGGGAACAGTAGTACACCGCTCACCCTGTATAGCATTGTGCTCTGTGTCGCTGCTGGGAATAGTAGTACACCGCTCACCCACACTATATAGAATTGTGTTTACTGCCACTCTGTGTGTCTGCTGGGAACAGTAGTACACCGCTCACCCTGTATAGCATTGTGCTCTGTGTCGCTGCTGGGAATAGTAGTACACCGCTCACCCACACTATATAGCATTGTGTTTACTGCCACTCTGTGTGTCTGCTGGGAACAGTAGTACACCGCTCACCCTGTATAGCATTGTTCTCTGTGTCGCTGCTGGGAATATTAGTACACCGCTCACCCACACTATTTAGCATTGTGTTTACTGCCACTCGTGTGTCTGATGGGAACAGTAGTACACCGCTCACCCTGTATAGCATTGTGCTGTGTCGCTGCTGGGAATAGTAGTATACCGCTCACCCACACTATATAGTATTGTGTTTACTGCCACTCTGTGTATCTGCTGGGAACAGTAGTACACCGCTCAACCACCACTGTATACCATTGTGCTCTGTGTCTCTGCTGGGAACAGTAGTACACCGCTCAACCACCACTGTATAGCATTGTGCTCTGTGTCGCTGCTGGGAACAGTAGTACACCGCTCAACCACCACTGTATAGCATTGTGCTCTGTGTCGCTGCTGGGAATAGTAGTACACCGCTCACCCACACTATATAGCATTGTGTTTACTGCCACTCTGTGTGTCTGCTGGGAACAGTAGTACACCACTCACCCTGTATAGCATTGTGCTCTGTGTCGCTGCTGGGAATAGTAGTACACCGCTCAACCACACTGTATAGCATTGTGTTTACTGCCACTCTGTGTGTCTGCTGGGAACAGTAGTACACCGCTCAACCACCACTGTATACCATTGTGCTCTGTGTCTCTGCTGGGAACAGTAGTACACCGCTCAACCACCACTGTATAGCATTGTGCTCTGTGTCGCTGCTGGGAACAGTAGTACACCGCTCAACCACCACTGTATACCATTGTGCTCTGTGTCTCTGCTGGGAACAGTAGTACACCGCTCAACCACCACTGTATACCATTGTGCTCTGTGTGTCTGCTGGGAACAGTAGTACACCGCTCACCCTGTACAGCATTGTACTCTGTGTCGCTGCTGGGAATAGTAGTACACCGCTCACCCACACTGTATAGCATTGTGTTTACTGCCACTCTGTGTGTCTGCTGGGAACAGTAGTACACCGCTCAACCACCACTGTATACCATTGTGCTCTGTGTCTCTGCTGGGAACAGTAGTACACCGCTCAACCACCACTGTATAGCATTGTGCTCTGTGTCGCTGCTGGGAACAGTAGTACACCGCTCAACCACCACTGTATACCATTGTGCTCTGTGTCTCTGCTGGGAACAGTAGTACACCGCTCACCCACACTTTATAGCATTGTGCTCTGTGTCGCTGCTGGGAACAGTAGTACACCACTCAACCACCACTGTATAGCATTGTGCTCTGTGTCGCTGCTGGGAACAGTAGTAAACCGCTCAACCACCACTGTATAGCATTGTGCTCTGTGTCGCTGCTGGGAATAGTAGTACACCGCTCACCCACACTATATAGCATTGTGTTTACTGCCACTCTGTGTGTCTACTGGGAACAGTAGTACACCGCTCACCCTGTATAGCATTGTGCTCTGTGTCGCTGCTGGGAATATTAGTACACCGCTCAACCACACTGTATAGCATTGTGTTTACTGCCACTCTGTGTGTCTGCTGGGAACAGTAGTACACCGCTCAACCACCACTATATACCATTGTACCATTGTGCTCTGTGTCGCTGCTGGGAACAGTAGTACACCGTTCAACCACCACTGTATAGCTGCTGGGAACAGTAGTACACCGCTCAACCACCACTGTATACCATTGTGCTCTGTGTCTCTGCTGGGGACAGTAGTACACCGCTCACCCACCACTGTATAGCATTGTGCTCTGTGTCGCTGCTGGGAACAGTAGTACACCGCTCAACCACCACTGTATAGCATTGTGCTCTGTGTCGCTGCTGGGAATAGTAGTACACCGCTCACCCACACTATATAGCATTGTGTTTACTGCCACTCTGTGTGTCTGCTGGGAACAGTAGTACACCGCTCACCCTGTATAGCATTGTGCTCTGTGTCGCTGCTGGGAATAGTAGTACACCGCTCACCCACACTATATAGAATTGTGTTTACTGCCACTCTGTGTGTCTGCTGGGAACAGTAGTACACCGCTCACCCTGTATAGCATTGTGCTCTGTGTCGCTGCTGGGAATAGTAGTACACTGCTCACCCACACTATATAGCATTGTGTTTACTGCCACTCTGTGTGTCTGCTGGGAACAGTAGTACACCGCTCACCCTGTATAGCATTGTGCTCTGTGTCGCTGCTGGGAATAGTAGTACACCGCTCACCCACACTATTTAGCATTGTGTTTACTGCCACTCGTGTGTCTGCTGGGAACAGTAGTACACCGCTCACCCTGTATAGCATTGTGCTCTGTGTCGCTGCTGGGAATAGTAGTATACCGCTCACCCACACTATATAGCATTGTGTTTACTGCCACTCTGTGTGTCTGCTGGGAACAGTAGTACACCGCTCACCCTGTATAGCATTGTGCTCTGTGTCGCTGCTGGGAACAGTAGTACACCGCTCACCCACACTATATAGTATTGTGTTTACTGCCACTCTGTGTATCTGCTGGGAACAGTAGTACACCGCTCAACCACCACTGTATACCATTGTGCTCTGTGTCTCTGCTGGGAACAGTAGTACACCGCTCAACCACCACTGTATAGCATTGTGCTCTGTGTCGCTGCTGGGAACAGTAGTACACCGCTCAACCACCACTGTATACCATTGTGCTCTGTGTCTCTGCTGGGAACAGTAGTACACCGCTCAACCACCACTGTATACCATTGTGCTCTGTGTGTCTGCTGGGAACAGTAGTACACCGCTCACCCTGTATAGCATTGTGCTCTGTGTCGCTGCTGGGAATAGTAGTACACCGCTCACCCACACTATATAGCATTGTGTTTACTGCCACTCTGTGTGTCTGCTGGGAACAGTAGTACACCGCTCAACCACCACTGTATACCATTGTGCTCTGTGTCTCTGCTGGGAACATTAGTACACCGCTCAACCACCACTGTATAGCATTGTGCTCTGTGTCGCTGCTGGAAACAGTAGTACACCGCTCAACCACCACTGTATAGCATTGTGCTCTGTGTCGCTGCTGGGAACAGTAGTAGTACACCGCTCACCCACACTATATAGCATTGTGTTTACTGCCACTCTGTGTGTCTGCTGGGAACAGTAGTACACCGCTCACCCTGTATAGCATTGTGCTCTGTGTCGCTGCTGGGAATAGTAGTACACCGCTCACCCACACTATATAGCATTGTGTTTACTGCCACTCTGTGTGTCTGCTGGGAACAGTAGTACACCGCTCACCCTGTATAGCATTGTGCTCTGTGTCGCTGCTGGGAATAGTAGTACACCGCTCACCCACACTATATAGAATTGTGTTAACTGCCACTCTGTGTGTCTGCTAGGAACAGTAGTACACCGCTCACCCTGTATAGCATTGTGCTCTGTGTCGCTGCTGGGAATAGTAGTACACCGCTCACCCACACTATATAGCATTGTGTTTACTGCCACTCTGTGTGTCTGCTGGGAACAGTAGTACACCGCTCACCCTGTATAGCATTGTGCTCTGTGTCGCTGCTGGGAATAGTAGTACACCGCTCACCCACACTATATAGAATTGTGTTTACTGCCACTCTGTGTGTCTGCTGGGAACAGTAGTACACCGCTCACCCTGTATAGCATTGTGCTCTGTGTCGCTGCTGGGAATAGTAGTACACCGCTCACCCACACTATATAGCATTGTGTTTACTGCCACTCTGTGTGTCTGCTGGGAACAGTAGTACACCGCTCACCCTGTATAGCATTGTTCTCTGTGTCGCTGCTGGGAATATTAGTACACCGCTCACCCACACTATTTAGCATTGTGTTTACTGCCACTCGTGTGTCTGATGGGAACAGTAGTACACCGCTCACCCTGTATAGCATTGTGCTCTGTGTCGCTGCTGGGAATAGTAGTATACCGCTCACCCACACTATATAGTATTGTGTTTACTGCCACTCTGTGTATCTGCTGGGAACAGTAGTACACCGCTCAACCACCACTGTATACCATTGTGCTCTGTGTCTCTGCTGGGAACAGTAGTACACCGCTCAACCACCACTGTATAGCATTGTGCTCTGTGTCGCTGCTGGGAACAGTAGTACACCGCTCAACCACCACTGTATAGCATTGTGCTCTGTGTCGCTGCTGGGAATAGTAGTACACCGCTCACCCACACTATATAGCATTGTGTTTACTGCCACTCTGTGTGTCTGCTGGGAACAGTAGTACACCACTCACCCTGTATAGCATTGTGCTCTGTGTCGCTGCTGGGAATAGTAGTACACCGCTCAACCACACTGTATAGCATTGTGTTTACTGCCACTCTGTGTGTCTGCTGGGAACAGTAGTACACCGCTCAACCACCACTGTATACCATTGTGCTCTGTGTCTCTGCTGGGAACAGTAGTACACCGCTCAACCACCACTGTATAGCATTGTGCTCTGTGTCGCTGCTGGGAACAGTAGTACACCGCTCAACCACCACTGTATACCATTGTGCTCTGTGTCTCTGCTGGGAACAGTAGTACACCGCTCAACCACCACTGTATACCATTGTGCTCTGTGTGTCTGCTGGGAACAGTAGTACACCGCTCACCCTGTACAGCATTGTGCTCTGTGTCGCTGCTGGGAATAGTAGTACACCGCTCACCCACACTGTATAGCATTGTGTTTACTGCCACTCTGTGTGTCTGCTGGGAACAGTAGTACACCGCTCAACCACCACTGTATACCATTGTGCTCTGTGTCTCTGCTGGGAACAGTAGTACACCGCTCAACCACCACTGTATAGCATTGTGCTCTGTGTCGCTGCTGGGAACAGTAGTACACCGCTCAACCACCACTGTATACCATTGTGCTCTGTGTCTCTGCTGGGAACAGTAGTACACCGCTCACCCACACTTTATAGCATTGTGCTCTGTGTCGCTGCTGGGAACAGTAGTACACCACTCAACCACCACTGTATAGCATTGTGCTCTGTGTCGCTGCTGGGAACAGTAGTAAACCGCTCAACCACCACTGTATAGCATTGTGCTCTGTGTCGCTGCTGGGAATAGTAGTACACCGCTCACCCACACTATATAGCATTGTGTTTACTGCCACTCTGTGTGTCTACTGGGAACAGTAGTACACCGCTCACCCTGTATAGCATTGTGCTCTGTGTCGCTGCTGGGAATATTAGTACACCGCTCAACCACACTGTATAGCATTGTGTTTACTGCCACTCTGTGTGTCTGCTGGGAACAGTAGTACACCGCTCAACCACCACTATATACCATTGTACCATTGTGCTCTGTGTCGCTGCTGGGAACAGTAGTACACCGTTCAACCACCACTGTATAGCATTGTGCTCTGTGTCGCTGCTGGGAACAGTAGTACACCGCTCAACCACCACTGTATACCATTGTGCTCTGTGTCTCTGCTGGGAACAGTAGTACACCGCTCACCCACCACTGTATAGCATTGTGCTCTGTGTCGCTGCTGGGAACAGTAGTACACCGCTCAACCACCACTGTATAGCATTGTGCTCTGTGTCGCTGCTGGGAATAGTAGTACACCGCTCACCCACACTATATAGCATTGTGTTTACTGCCACTCTGTGTGTCTGCTGGGAACAGTAGTACACCGCTCACCCTGTATAGCATTGTGCTCTGTGTCGCTGCTGGGAATAGTAGTACACCGCTCACCCACACTATATAGAATTGTGTTTACTGCCACTCTGTGTGTCTGCTGGGAACAGTAGTACACCGCTCACCCTGTATAGCATTGTGCTCTGTGTCGCTGCTGGGAATAGTAGTACACTGCTCACCCACACTATATAGCATTGTGTTTACTGCCACTCTGTGTGTCTGCTGGGAACAGTAGTACACCGCTCACCCTGTATAGCATTGTGCTCTGTGTCGCTGCTGGGAATAGTAGTACACCGCTCACCCACACTATTTAGCATTGTGTTTACTGCCACTCGTGTGTCTGCTGGGAACAGTAGTACACCGCTCACCCTGTATAGCATTGTGCTCTGTGTCGCTGCTGGGAATAGTAGTATACCGCTCACCCACACTATATAGCATTGTGTTTACTGCCACTCTGTGTGTCTGCTGGGAACAGTAGTACACCGCTCACCCTGTATAGCATTGTGCTCTGTGTCGCTGCTGGGAACAGTAGTACACCGCTCACCCACACTATATAGTATTGTGTTTACTGCCACTCTGTGTATCTGCTGGGAACAGTAGTACACCGCTCAACCACCACTGTATAGCATTGTGCTCTGTGTCGCTGCTGGGAACAGTAGTACACCGCTCAACCACCACTGTATAGCATTGTGCTCTGTGTCGCTGCTGGGAATAGTAGTACACCGCTCACCCACACTATATAGCATTGTGTTTACTGCCACTCTGTGTGTCTGCTGGGAACAGTAGTACACCACTCACCCTGTATAGCATTGTGTTGTGTCGCTGCTGGGAATAGTAGTACACCGCTCAACCACACTGTATAGCATTGTGTTTACTGCCACTCTGTGTGTCTGCTGGGAACAGTAGTACACCGCTCAACCACCACTGTATACCATTGTGCTCTGTGTCTCTGCTGGGAACAGTAGTACACCGCTCAACCACCACTGTATAGCATTGTGCTCTGTGTCGCTGCTGGGAACAGTAGTACACCGCTCAACCACCACTGTATACCATTGTGCTCTGTGTCTCTGCTGGGAACAGTAGTACACCGCTCAACCACCACTGTATACCATTGTGCTCTGTGTGTCTGCTGGGAACAGTAGTACACCGCTCACCCTGTATAGCATTGTGCTCTGTGTCGCTGCTGGGAATAGTAGTACACCGCTCACCCACACTATATAGCATTGTGTTTACTGCCACTCTGTGTGTCTGCTGGGAACAGTAGTACACCGCTCAACCACCACTGTATACCATTGTGCTCTGTGTCTCTGCTGGGAACATTAGTACACCGCTCAACCACCACTGGATAGCATTGTGCTCTGTGTCGCTGCTGGGAACAGTAGTACACCGCTCAACCACCACTGTATAGCATTGTGCTCTGTGTCGCTGCTGGGAATAGTAGTACACCGCTCACCCACACTATATAGCATTGTGTTTACTGCCACTCTGTGTGTCTGCTGGGAACAGTAGTACACCGCTCACCCTGTATAGCATTGTGCTCTGTGTCGCTGCTGGGAATAGTAGTACACCGCTCAACCACACTGTATAGCATTGTGTTTACTGCCACTCTGTGTGTCTGCTGGGAACAGTAGTACACCGCTCAACCACCACTGTATACCATTGTGCTCTGTGTCTCTGCTGGGAACAGTAGTACACCGCTCAACCACCACTGTATAGCATTGTGCTCTGTGTCGCTGCTGGGAACAGTAGCACACCGCTCAACCACCACTGTATACCATTGTACTCTGTGTCTCTGCTGGGAACAGTAGTACACCGCTCACCCACACTTTATAGCATTGTGCTCTGTGTCGCTGCTGGGAACAGTAGTACACCACTCAACCACCACTGTATAGCATTGTGCTCTGTGTCGCTGCTGGGAACAGTAGTACACCGCTCAACCACCACTGTATAGCATTGTGCTCTGTGTCGCTGCTGGGAATAGTAGTACACCGCTCACCCACACTATATAGCATTGTGTTTACTGCCACTCTGTGTGTCTACTGGGAACAGTAGTACACCGCTCACCCTATATAGCATTGTGCTCTGTGTCGCTGCTGGGAATAGTAGTACACCGCTCACCCACACTATATAGCATTGTGTTTACTGCCACTCTGTGTGTCTGCTGGGAACAGTAGTACCCTGCTCACCCTCTATAGCATTGTGCTCTGTGTCGCTGCTGGGAATAGAAGTACACCGCTCACCCACACTATATAGAATTGTGTTAACTGCCACTCTGTGTGTCTGCTGGGAACAGTAGTACACTGCTCACCCTGTATAGCATTGTGCTCTGTGTCGCTGCTGGGAATAGTAGTACACCGCTCACCCACACTATATAGCATTGTGTTTACTGCCACTCTGTGTGTCTGCTGGGAACAGTAGTACACCGCTCACCCTGTATAGCATTGTGCTCTGTGTCGCTGCTGGGAATAGTAGTACACCGCTCACCCACACTATATAGAATTGTGTTTACTGCCACTCTGTGTGTCTGCTGGGAACAGTAGTACACCGCTCACCCTGTATAGCATTGTGCTCTGTGTCGCTGCTGGGAATAGTAGTACACCGCTCACCCACACTATATAGAATTGTGTTAACTGCCACTCTGTGTGTCTGCTGGGAACAGTAGTACACCGCTCACCCTGTATAGCATTGTGCTCTGTGTCGCTGCTGGGAATAGTAGTACACCGCTCACCCACACTATATAGCATTGTGTTTACTGCCACTCTGTGTGTCTGCTGGGAACAGTAGTACACCGCTCACCCTGTATAGCATTGTGCTCTGTGTCGCTGCTGGGAATAGTAGTACACCGCTCACCCACACTATATAGAATTGTGTTTACTGCCACTCTGTGTGTCTGCTGGGAACAGTACTACACCGCTCACCCTGTATAGCATTGTGCTCTGTGTCGCTGCTGGGAATAGTAGTACACCGCTCACCCACACTATATAGCATTGTGTTTACTGCCACTCTGTGTGTCTGCTGGGAACAGTAGTACACCGCTCACCCTGTATAGCATTGTGCTCTGTGTCGATGCTGGGAATAGTAGTACACCGCTCACCCACACTATATAGCATTGTGTTTACTGCCACTCGTGTGTCTGCTGGGAGCAGTAGTACACCGCTCACCCTGTATAGCATTGTGCTCTGTGTCGCTGCTGGGAATAGTAGTATACCGCTCACCCACACTATATAGCATTGTGTTTACTGCCACTCTGTGTGTCTGCTGGGAACAGTAGTACACCGCTCAACCACCACTGTATACCATTGTGCTCTGTGTCTCTGCTGGGAACAGTAGTACACCGCTCAACCACCACTGTATAGCATTGTGCTCTGTGTCGCTGCTGGGAACAGTAGTACACCGCTCAACCACCACTGTATACCATTGTGCTCTGTGTTTTTGCTGGGAACAGTAGTACACCGCTCAACCACCACTGTATACCATTGTGCTCTGTGTGTCTGCTGGGAACAGTAGTACACCGCTCACCCTGTATAGCATTGTGCTCTGTGTCGCTGCTGGGAATAGTAGTACACCGCTCACCCACACTATATAGCATTGTGTTTACTGCCACTCTGTGTGTCTGCTGGGAACAGTAGTACACCGCTCAACCACCACTGTATACCATTGTGCTCTGTGTCTCTGCTGGGAACATTAGTACACTGCTCAACCACCACTGTATAGCACTGTGCTCTGTGTCGCTGCTGGGAACAGTAGTACACCGCTCAACCACCACTGTATAGCATTGTGCTCTGTGTCGCTGCTGGGAACAGTAGTAGTACACCGCTCACCCACACTATATAGCATTGTGTTTACTGCCACTCTGTGTGTCTGCTGGGAACAGTAGTACACCGCTCACCCTGTATAGCATTGTGCTCTGTGTCGCTGCTGGGAATAGTAGTACACCGCTCACCCACACTATATAGCATTGTGTTTACTGCCACTCTGTGTGTCTGCTGGGAACAGTAGTACACCGCTCACCCTGTATAGCATTGTGCTCTGTGTCGCTGCTGGGAATAGTAGTACACCGCTCACCCACACTATATAGAATTGTGTTAACTGCCACTCTGTGTGTCTGCTGGGAACAGTAGTACACCGCTCACCCTGTATAGCATTGTGCTCTGTGTCGCTGCTGGGAATAGTAGTACACCGCTCACCCACACTATATAGCATTGTGTTTACTGCCACTCTGTGTGTCTGCTGGGAACAGTAGTACACCGCTCACCCTGTATAGCA
Organism: Hyperolius riggenbachi; assembly: GCF_040937935.1. NCBI lineage: Eukaryota > Metazoa > Chordata > Amphibia > Anura > Hyperoliidae > Hyperolius > Hyperolius riggenbachi. The sequence goes on from NC_090655.1 coordinate 239,558,175, forward strand.
TTGTGCTCTGTGTCGCTGCTGGGAATAGTAGTACACCACTCACCCACACTATATAGAATTGTGTTTACTGCCACTCTGTGTGTCTGCTGGGAACAGTAGTACACCGCTCACCCTGTATAGCATTGTGCTCTGTGTCGCTGCTGGGAATAGTAGTACACCGCTCACCCACACTATATAGCATTGTGTTTACTGCCACTCTGTGTGTCTGCTGGGAACAGTAGTACACCGCTCACCCTGTATAGCATTGTTCTCTGTGTCGCTGCTGGGAATAGTAGTACACCGCTCACCCACACTATTTAGCATTGTGTTTACTGCCACTCGTGTGTCTGATGGGAACAGTAGTACACCGCTCACCCTGTATAGCATTGTGCTCTGTGTCGCTTCTGGGAATAGTAGTACACCGCTCATCCACACTATATAGCATTGTGTTTACTGCCACTCTGTGTGTCTGCTGGGAACAGTAGTACACCGCTCACCCTGTATAGCATTGTGCTCTGTGTCGCTGCTGGGAACAGCAGTACACCGCTCACCCACACTATATAGTATTGTGTTTACTGCCACTCTGTGTATCTGCTGGGAACAGTAGTACACCGCTCAACCACCACTGTATACCATTGTGCTCTGTGTCTCTGCTGGGAACAGTAGTACACCGCTCAACCACCACTGTATAGCATTGTGCTCTGTGTCGCTGCTGGGAACAGTAGTACACCGCTCAACCACCACTGTATAGCATTGTGCTCTGTGTCGCTGCTGGGAATAGTAGTACACCGCTCACCCACACTATATAGCATTGTGTTTACTGCCACTCTGTGTGTCTGCTGGGAACAGTAGTACACCACTCACCCTGTATAGCATTGTGCTCTGTGTCGCTGCTGGGAATAGTAGTACACCGCTCAACCACACTGTATAGCATTGTGTTTACTACCACTCTGTGTGTCTGCTGGGAACAGTAGTACACCGCTCAACCACCACTGTATACCATTGTGCTCTGTGTCTCTGCTGGGAACAGTAGTACACCGCTCAACCACCACTGTATAGCATTGTGCTCTGTGTCGCTGCTGGGAACAGTAGTACACCGCTCAACCACCACTGTATACCATTGTGCTCTGTGTCTCTGCTGGGAACAGTAGTACACCGCTCAACCACCACTGTATACCATTGTGCTCTGTGTGTCTGCTGGGAACAGTAGTACACCGCTCACCCTGTATAGCATTGTGCTCTGTGTCGCTGCTGGGAATAGTAGTACACCGCTCACCCACACTGTATAGCATTGTGTTTACTGCCACTCTGTGTGTCTGCTGGGAACAGTAGTACACCGCTCAACCACCACTGTATAACATTGTGCTCTGTGTCTCTGCTGGGAACAGTAGTACACCGCTCAACCACCACTGTATAGCATTGTGCTCTGTGTCGCTGCTGGGAACAGTAGTACACCGCTCAACCACCACTGTATACCATTGTGCTCTGTGTCTCTGCTGGGAACAGTAGTACACCGCTCACCCACACTTTATAGCATTGTGCTCTGTGTCGCTGCTGGGAACAGTAGTACACCGCTCAACCACCACTGTATAGCATTGTGCTCTGTGTCGCTGCTGGGAATAGTAGTACACCGCTCACCCACACTATATAGCATTGTGTTTACTGCCACTCTGTGTGTCTACTGGGAACAGTAGTACACCGCTCACCCTGTATAGCATTGTGCTCTGTGTCGCTGCTGGGAATAGTAGTACACCGCTCAACCACACTGTATAGCATTGTGTTTACTGCCACTCTGTGTGTCTGCTGGGAACAGTAGTACACCGCTCAACCACCACTGTATACCATTGTACCATTGTGCTCTGTGTCGCTGCTGGGAAAAGTAGTACACCGTTCAACCACCACTGTATAGCATTGTGCTCTGTGTCGCTGCTGGGAACAGTAGTACACCGCTCAACCACCACTGTATACCATTGTGCTCTGTGTCTCTGCTGCGAACAGTAGTACACCGCTCAACCACCACTGTATACCATTGTGCTCTGTGTCTCTGCTGGGAACAGTAGTACACCGCTCACCCACCACTGTATAGCATTGTGCTCTGTGTCGCTGCTGGGAACAGTAGTACACCGCTCAACCACCACTGTATAGCATTGTGCTCTGAGTCGCTGCTGGGAATAGTAGTACACCGCTCACCCACACTATATAGCATTGTGTTTACTGCCACTCTGTGTGTCTGCTGGGAACAGTAGTACACCGCTCACCCTGTATAGCATTGTGCTCTGTGTCGCTGCTGGGAATAGTAGTACACCGCTCACCCACACTATATAGAATTGTGGTAACTGCCACTCTGTGTGTCTGCTGGGAACAGTAGTACACCGCTCACCCTGTATAGCATTGTGCTCTGTGTCGCTGCTGGGAATAGTAGTACACCGCTCACCCACACTATATAGCATTGTGTTTACTGCCACTCTGTGTGTCTGCTGGGAACAGTAGTACACCGCTCACCCTGTATAGCATTGTGCTCTGTGTCGCTGCTGGGAATAGTAGTACACCGCTCACCCACACTATATAGAATTGTGTTTACTGCCACTCTGTGTGTCTGCTGGGAACAGTAGTACACCGCTCACCCTGTATAGCATTGTGCTCTGTGTCGCTGCTGGGAATAGTAGTACACCGCTCAACCACACTATATAGCATTGTAATTACTGCCACTCTGTGTGTCTGCTGGGAACAGTAGTACACCGCTCACCCTGTATAGCATTGTGCTCTGTGTCGCTGCTGGGAATAGTAGTACACCGCTCAACCACACTATATAGCATTGTGTTTACTGCCACTCTGTGTGTCTGCTGGGAACAGTAGTACACCGCTCACCCTGTATAGCATTGTGCTCTGTGTCGCTGCTGGGAATAGTAGTACACCGCTCACCCACACTATATAGCATTGTGTTTACTGCCACTCTGTGTGTCTACTGGGAACAGTAGTACACCGCTCACCCTGTATAGCATTGTGCTCTGTGTCGCTGCTGGGAATAGTAGTACACCGCTCAACCACACTGTATAGCATTGTGTTTACTGCCACTCTGTGTGTCTGCTGGGAACAGTAGTACACCGCTCAACCACCACTGTATACCATTGTACCATTGTGCTCTGTGTCGCTGCTGGGAAAAGTAGTACACCGTTCAACCACCACTGTATAGCATTGTGCTCTGTGTCGCTGCTGGGAACAGTAGTACACCGCTCAACCACCACTGTATACCATTGTGCTCTGTGTCTCTGCTGCGAACAGTAGTACACCGCTCAACCACCACTGTATACCATTGTGCTCTGTGTCTCTGCTGGGAACAGTAGTACACCGCTCACCCACCACTGTATAGCATTGTGCTCTGTGTCGCTGCTGGGAACAGTAGTACACCGCTCAACCACCACTGTATAGCATTGTGCTCTGAGTCGCTGCTGGGAATAGTAGTACACCGCTCACCCACACTATATAGCATTGTGTTTACTGCCACTCTGTGTGTCTGCTGGGAACAGTAGTACACCGCTCACCCTGTATAGCATTGTGCTCTGTGTCGCTGCTGGGAATAGTAGTACACCGCTCACCCACACTATATAGAATTGTGGTAACTGCCACTCTGTGTGTCTGCTGGGAACAGTAGTACACCGCTCACCCTGTATAGCATTGTGCTCTGTGTCGCTGCTGGGAATAGTAGTACACCGCTCACCCACACTATATAGCATTGTGTTTACTGCCACTCGTGTGTCTGCTGGGAACAGTAGTACACCGCTCACCCTGTATAGCATTGTGCTCTGTGTCGCTGCTGGGAATAGTAGTATACCGCTCACCCACACTATATAGCATTGTGTTTACTGCCACTCTGTGTGTCTGCTGGGAACAGTAGTACACCGCTCACCCTGTATAGCATTGTGCTCTGTGTCGCTGCTGGGAATAGTAGTACACCGCTCACCCACACTATATAGTATTGTGTTTACTGCCACTCTGTGTATCTGCTGGGAACAGTAGTACACCGCTCAACCACCACTGTATACCATTGTGCTCTGTGTCTCTGCTGGGAACAGTAGTACACCGCTCAACCACCACTGTATAGCATTGTGCTCTGTGTCGCTGCTGGGAACAGTAGTACACCGCTCAACCACCACTGTATAGCATTGTGCTCTGTGTCGCTGCTGGGAATAGTAGTACACCGCTCACCCACACTATATAGCATTGTGTTTACTGCCACTCTGTGTGTCTGCTGGGAACAGTAGTACACCGCTCAACCACCACTGTATACCATTGTGCTCTGTGTCTCTGCTGGGAACAGTAGTACACCGCTCAACCACCACTGTATACCATTGTGCTCTGTGTGTCTGCTGGGAACAGTAGTACACCGCTCACCCTGTATAGCATTGTGCTCTGTGTCGCTGCTGGGAATAGTAGTACACCGCTCACCCACACTATATAGCATTGTGTTTACTGCCACTCTGTGTGTCTGCTGGGAACAGTAGTACACCGCTCAACCACCACTGTATACCATTGTGCTCTGTGTCTCTGCTGGGAACATTAGTACACCGCTCAACCACCACTGTATAGCATTGTGCTCTGTGTCGCTGCTGGAAACAGTAGTACACCGCTCAACCACCACTGTATAGCATTGTGCTCTGTGTCGCTGCTGGGAACAGTAGTAGTACACCGCTCACCCACACTATATAGCATTGTGTTTACTGCCACTCTGTGTGTCTGCTGGGAACAGTAGTACACCGCTCACCCTGTATAGCATTGTGCTCTGTGTCGCTGCTGGGAATAGTAGTACACCGCTCACCCACACTATATAGCATTGTGTTTACTGCCACTCTGTGTGTCTGCTGGGAACAGTAGTACACCGCTCACCCTGTATAGCATTGTGCTCTGTGTCGCTGCTGGGAATAGTAGTACACCGCTCACCCACACTATATAGAATTGTGTTAACTGCCACTCTGTGTGTCTGCTAGGAACAGTAGTACACCGCTCACCCTGTATAGCATTGTGCTCTGTGTCGCTGCTGGGAATAGTAGTACACCGCTCACCCACACTATATAGCATTGTGTTTACTGCCACTCTGTGTGTCTGCTGGGAACAGTAGTACACCGCTCACCCTGTATAGCATTGTGCTCTGTGTCGCTGCTGGGAATAGTAGTACACCGCTCACCCACACTATATAGAATTGTGTTTACTGCCACTCTGTGTGTCTGCTGGGAACAGTAGTACACCGCTCACCCTGTATAGCATTGTGCTCTGTGTCGCTGCTGGGAATAGTAGTACACCGCTCACCCACACTATATAGCATTGTGTTTACTGCCACTCTGTGTGTCTGCTGGGAACAGTAGTACACCGCTCACCCTGTATAGCATTGTTCTCTGTGTCGCTGCTGGGAATATTAGTACACCGCTCACCCACACTATTTAGCATTGTGTTTACTGCCACTCGTGTGTCTGATGGGAACAGTAGTACACCGCTCACCCTGTATAGCATTGTGCTGTGTCGCTGCTGGGAATAGTAGTATACCGCTCACCCACACTATATAGTATTGTGTTTACTGCCACTCTGTGTATCTGCTGGGAACAGTAGTACACCGCTCAACCACCACTGTATACCATTGTGCTCTGTGTCTCTGCTGGGAACAGTAGTACACCGCTCAACCACCACTGTATAGCATTGTGCTCTGTGTCGCTGCTGGGAACAGTAGTACACCGCTCAACCACCACTGTATAGCATTGTGCTCTGTGTCGCTGCTGGGAATAGTAGTACACCGCTCACCCACACTATATAGCATTGTGTTTACTGCCACTCTGTGTGTCTGCTGGGAACAGTAGTACACCACTCACCCTGTATAGCATTGTGCTCTGTGTCGCTGCTGGGAATAGTAGTACACCGCTCAACCACACTGTATAGCATTGTGTTTACTGCCACTCTGTGTGTCTGCTGGGAACAGTAGTACACCGCTCAACCACCACTGTATACCATTGTGCTCTGTGTCTCTGCTGGGAACAGTAGTACACCGCTCAACCACCACTGTATAGCATTGTGCTCTGTGTCGCTGCTGGGAACAGTAGTACACCGCTCAACCACCACTGTATACCATTGTGCTCTGTGTCTCTGCTGGGAACAGTAGTACACCGCTCAACCACCACTGTATACCATTGTGCTCTGTGTGTCTGCTGGGAACAGTAGTACACCGCTCACCCTGTACAGCATTGTACTCTGTGTCGCTGCTGGGAATAGTAGTACACCGCTCACCCACACTGTATAGCATTGTGTTTACTGCCACTCTGTGTGTCTGCTGGGAACAGTAGTACACCGCTCAACCACCACTGTATACCATTGTGCTCTGTGTCTCTGCTGGGAACAGTAGTACACCGCTCAACCACCACTGTATAGCATTGTGCTCTGTGTCGCTGCTGGGAACAGTAGTACACCGCTCAACCACCACTGTATACCATTGTGCTCTGTGTCTCTGCTGGGAACAGTAGTACACCGCTCACCCACACTTTATAGCATTGTGCTCTGTGTCGCTGCTGGGAACAGTAGTACACCACTCAACCACCACTGTATAGCATTGTGCTCTGTGTCGCTGCTGGGAACAGTAGTAAACCGCTCAACCACCACTGTATAGCATTGTGCTCTGTGTCGCTGCTGGGAATAGTAGTACACCGCTCACCCACACTATATAGCATTGTGTTTACTGCCACTCTGTGTGTCTACTGGGAACAGTAGTACACCGCTCACCCTGTATAGCATTGTGCTCTGTGTCGCTGCTGGGAATATTAGTACACCGCTCAACCACACTGTATAGCATTGTGTTTACTGCCACTCTGTGTGTCTGCTGGGAACAGTAGTACACCGCTCAACCACCACTATATACCATTGTACCATTGTGCTCTGTGTCGCTGCTGGGAACAGTAGTACACCGTTCAACCACCACTGTATAGCTGCTGGGAACAGTAGTACACCGCTCAACCACCACTGTATACCATTGTGCTCTGTGTCTCTGCTGGGGACAGTAGTACACCGCTCACCCACCACTGTATAGCATTGTGCTCTGTGTCGCTGCTGGGAACAGTAGTACACCGCTCAACCACCACTGTATAGCATTGTGCTCTGTGTCGCTGCTGGGAATAGTAGTACACCGCTCACCCACACTATATAGCATTGTGTTTACTGCCACTCTGTGTGTCTGCTGGGAACAGTAGTACACCGCTCACCCTGTATAGCATTGTGCTCTGTGTCGCTGCTGGGAATAGTAGTACACCGCTCACCCACACTATATAGAATTGTGTTTACTGCCACTCTGTGTGTCTGCTGGGAACAGTAGTACACCGCTCACCCTGTATAGCATTGTGCTCTGTGTCGCTGCTGGGAATAGTAGTACACTGCTCACCCACACTATATAGCATTGTGTTTACTGCCACTCTGTGTGTCTGCTGGGAACAGTAGTACACCGCTCACCCTGTATAGCATTGTGCTCTGTGTCGCTGCTGGGAATAGTAGTACACCGCTCACCCACACTATTTAGCATTGTGTTTACTGCCACTCGTGTGTCTGCTGGGAACAGTAGTACACCGCTCACCCTGTATAGCATTGTGCTCTGTGTCGCTGCTGGGAATAGTAGTATACCGCTCACCCACACTATATAGCATTGTGTTTACTGCCACTCTGTGTGTCTGCTGGGAACAGTAGTACACCGCTCACCCTGTATAGCATTGTGCTCTGTGTCGCTGCTGGGAACAGTAGTACACCGCTCACCCACACTATATAGTATTGTGTTTACTGCCACTCTGTGTATCTGCTGGGAACAGTAGTACACCGCTCAACCACCACTGTATACCATTGTGCTCTGTGTCTCTGCTGGGAACAGTAGTACACCGCTCAACCACCACTGTATAGCATTGTGCTCTGTGTCGCTGCTGGGAACAGTAGTACACCGCTCAACCACCACTGTATACCATTGTGCTCTGTGTCTCTGCTGGGAACAGTAGTACACCGCTCAACCACCACTGTATACCATTGTGCTCTGTGTGTCTGCTGGGAACAGTAGTACACCGCTCACCCTGTATAGCATTGTGCTCTGTGTCGCTGCTGGGAATAGTAGTACACCGCTCACCCACACTATATAGCATTGTGTTTACTGCCACTCTGTGTGTCTGCTGGGAACAGTAGTACACCGCTCAACCACCACTGTATACCATTGTGCTCTGTGTCTCTGCTGGGAACATTAGTACACCGCTCAACCACCACTGTATAGCATTGTGCTCTGTGTCGCTGCTGGAAACAGTAGTACACCGCTCAACCACCACTGTATAGCATTGTGCTCTGTGTCGCTGCTGGGAACAGTAGTAGTACACCGCTCACCCACACTATATAGCATTGTGTTTACTGCCACTCTGTGTGTCTGCTGGGAACAGTAGTACACCGCTCACCCTGTATAGCATTGTGCTCTGTGTCGCTGCTGGGAATAGTAGTACACCGCTCACCCACACTATATAGCATTGTGTTTACTGCCACTCTGTGTGTCTGCTGGGAACAGTAGTACACCGCTCACCCTGTATAGCATTGTGCTCTGTGTCGCTGCTGGGAATAGTAGTACACCGCTCACCCACACTATATAGAATTGTGTTAACTGCCACTCTGTGTGTCTGCTAGGAACAGTAGTACACCGCTCACCCTGTATAGCATTGTGCTCTGTGTCGCTGCTGGGAATAGTAGTACACCGCTCACCCACACTATATAGCATTGTGTTTACTGCCACTCTGTGTGTCTGCTGGGAACAGTAGTACACCGCTCACCCTGTATAGCATTGTGCTCTGTGTCGCTGCTGGGAATAGTAGTACACCGCTCACCCACACTATATAGAATTGTGTTTACTGCCACTCTGTGTGTCTGCTGGGAACAGTAGTACACCGCTCACCCTGTATAGCATTGTGCTCTGTGTCGCTGCTGGGAATAGTAGTACACCGCTCACCCACACTATATAGCATTGTGTTTACTGCCACTCTGTGTGTCTGCTGGGAACAGTAGTACACCGCTCACCCTGTATAGCATTGTTCTCTGTGTCGCTGCTGGGAATATTAGTACACCGCTCACCCACACTATTTAGCATTGTGTTTACTGCCACTCGTGTGTCTGATGGGAACAGTAGTACACCGCTCACCCTGTATAGCATTGTGCTCTGTGTCGCTGCTGGGAATAGTAGTATACCGCTCACCCACACTATATAGTATTGTGTTTACTGCCACTCTGTGTATCTGCTGGGAACAGTAGTACACCGCTCAACCACCACTGTATACCATTGTGCTCTGTGTCTCTGCTGGGAACAGTAGTACACCGCTCAACCACCACTGTATAGCATTGTGCTCTGTGTCGCTGCTGGGAACAGTAGTACACCGCTCAACCACCACTGTATAGCATTGTGCTCTGTGTCGCTGCTGGGAATAGTAGTACACCGCTCACCCACACTATATAGCATTGTGTTTACTGCCACTCTGTGTGTCTGCTGGGAACAGTAGTACACCACTCACCCTGTATAGCATTGTGCTCTGTGTCGCTGCTGGGAATAGTAGTACACCGCTCAACCACACTGTATAGCATTGTGTTTACTGCCACTCTGTGTGTCTGCTGGGAACAGTAGTACACCGCTCAACCACCACTGTATACCATTGTGCTCTGTGTCTCTGCTGGGAACAGTAGTACACCGCTCAACCACCACTGTATAGCATTGTGCTCTGTGTCGCTGCTGGGAACAGTAGTACACCGCTCAACCACCACTGTATACCATTGTGCTCTGTGTCTCTGCTGGGAACAGTAGTACACCGCTCAACCACCACTGTATACCATTGTGCTCTGTGTGTCTGCTGGGAACAGTAGTACACCGCTCACCCTGTACAGCATTGTGCTCTGTGTCGCTGCTGGGAATAGTAGTACACCGCTCACCCACACTGTATAGCATTGTGTTTACTGCCACTCTGTGTGTCTGCTGGGAACAGTAGTACACCGCTCAACCACCACTGTATACCATTGTGCTCTGTGTCTCTGCTGGGAACAGTAGTACACCGCTCAACCACCACTGTATAGCATTGTGCTCTGTGTCGCTGCTGGGAACAGTAGTACACCGCTCAACCACCACTGTATACCATTGTGCTCTGTGTCTCTGCTGGGAACAGTAGTACACCGCTCACCCACACTTTATAGCATTGTGCTCTGTGTCGCTGCTGGGAACAGTAGTACACCACTCAACCACCACTGTATAGCATTGTGCTCTGTGTCGCTGCTGGGAACAGTAGTAAACCGCTCAACCACCACTGTATAGCATTGTGCTCTGTGTCGCTGCTGGGAATAGTAGTACACCGCTCACCCACACTATATAGCATTGTGTTTACTGCCACTCTGTGTGTCTACTGGGAACAGTAGTACACCGCTCACCCTGTATAGCATTGTGCTCTGTGTCGCTGCTGGGAATATTAGTACACCGCTCAACCACACTGTATAGCATTGTGTTTACTGCCACTCTGTGTGTCTGCTGGGAACAGTAGTACACCGCTCAACCACCACTATATACCATTGTACCATTGTGCTCTGTGTCGCTGCTGGGAACAGTAGTACACCGTTCAACCACCACTGTATAGCATTGTGCTCTGTGTCGCTGCTGGGAACAGTAGTACACCGCTCAACCACCACTGTATACCATTGTGCTCTGTGTCTCTGCTGGGAACAGTAGTACACCGCTCACCCACCACTGTATAGCATTGTGCTCTGTGTCGCTGCTGGGAACAGTAGTACACCGCTCAACCACCACTGTATAGCATTGTGCTCTGTGTCGCTGCTGGGAATAGTAGTACACCGCTCACCCACACTATATAGCATTGTGTTTACTGCCACTCTGTGTGTCTGCTGGGAACAGTAGTACACCGCTCACCCTGTATAGCATTGTGCTCTGTGTCGCTGCTGGGAATAGTAGTACACCGCTCACCCACACTATATAGAATTGTGTTTACTGCCACTCTGTGTGTCTGCTGGGAACAGTAGTACACCGCTCACCCTGTATAGCATTGTGCTCTGTGTCGCTGCTGGGAATAGTAGTACACTGCTCACCCACACTATATAGCATTGTGTTTACTGCCACTCTGTGTGTCTGCTGGGAACAGTAGTACACCGCTCACCCTGTATAGCATTGTGCTCTGTGTCGCTGCTGGGAATAGTAGTACACCGCTCACCCACACTATTTAGCATTGTGTTTACTGCCACTCGTGTGTCTGCTGGGAACAGTAGTACACCGCTCACCCTGTATAGCATTGTGCTCTGTGTCGCTGCTGGGAATAGTAGTATACCGCTCACCCACACTATATAGCATTGTGTTTACTGCCACTCTGTGTGTCTGCTGGGAACAGTAGTACACCGCTCACCCTGTATAGCATTGTGCTCTGTGTCGCTGCTGGGAACAGTAGTACACCGCTCACCCACACTATATAGTATTGTGTTTACTGCCACTCTGTGTATCTGCTGGGAACAGTAGTACACCGCTCAACCACCACTGTATAGCATTGTGCTCTGTGTCGCTGCTGGGAACAGTAGTACACCGCTCAACCACCACTGTATAGCATTGTGCTCTGTGTCGCTGCTGGGAATAGTAGTACACCGCTCACCCACACTATATAGCATTGTGTTTACTGCCACTCTGTGTGTCTGCTGGGAACAGTAGTACACCACTCACCCTGTATAGCATTGTGTTGTGTCGCTGCTGGGAATAGTAGTACACCGCTCAACCACACTGTATAGCATTGTGTTTACTGCCACTCTGTGTGTCTGCTGGGAACAGTAGTACACCGCTCAACCACCACTGTATACCATTGTGCTCTGTGTCTCTGCTGGGAACAGTAGTACACCGCTCAACCACCACTGTATAGCATTGTGCTCTGTGTCGCTGCTGGGAACAGTAGTACACCGCTCAACCACCACTGTATACCATTGTGCTCTGTGTCTCTGCTGGGAACAGTAGTACACCGCTCAACCACCACTGTATACCATTGTGCTCTGTGTGTCTGCTGGGAACAGTAGTACACCGCTCACCCTGTATAGCATTGTGCTCTGTGTCGCTGCTGGGAATAGTAGTACACCGCTCACCCACACTATATAGCATTGTGTTTACTGCCACTCTGTGTGTCTGCTGGGAACAGTAGTACACCGCTCAACCACCACTGTATACCATTGTGCTCTGTGTCTCTGCTGGGAACATTAGTACACCGCTCAACCACCACTGGATAGCATTGTGCTCTGTGTCGCTGCTGGGAACAGTAGTACACCGCTCAACCACCACTGTATAGCATTGTGCTCTGTGTCGCTGCTGGGAATAGTAGTACACCGCTCACCCACACTATATAGCATTGTGTTTACTGCCACTCTGTGTGTCTGCTGGGAACAGTAGTACACCGCTCACCCTGTATAGCATTGTGCTCTGTGTCGCTGCTGGGAATAGTAGTACACCGCTCAACCACACTGTATAGCATTGTGTTTACTGCCACTCTGTGTGTCTGCTGGGAACAGTAGTACACCGCTCAACCACCACTGTATACCATTGTGCTCTGTGTCTCTGCTGGGAACAGTAGTACACCGCTCAACCACCACTGTATAGCATTGTGCTCTGTGTCGCTGCTGGGAACAGTAGCACACCGCTCAACCACCACTGTATACCATTGTACTCTGTGTCTCTGCTGGGAACAGTAGTACACCGCTCACCCACACTTTATAGCATTGTGCTCTGTGTCGCTGCTGGGAACAGTAGTACACCACTCAACCACCACTGTATAGCATTGTGCTCTGTGTCGCTGCTGGGAACAGTAGTACACCGCTCAACCACCACTGTATAGCATTGTGCTCTGTGTCGCTGCTGGGAATAGTAGTACACCGCTCACCCACACTATATAGCATTGTGTTTACTGCCACTCTGTGTGTCTACTGGGAACAGTAGTACACCGCTCACCCTATATAGCATTGTGCTCTGTGTCGCTGCTGGGAATAGTAGTACACCGCTCACCCACACTATATAGCATTGTGTTTACTGCCACTCTGTGTGTCTGCTGGGAACAGTAGTACCCTGCTCACCCTCTATAGCATTGTGCTCTGTGTCGCTGCTGGGAATAGAAGTACACCGCTCACCCACACTATATAGAATTGTGTTAACTGCCACTCTGTGTGTCTGCTGGGAACAGTAGTACACTGCTCACCCTGTATAGCATTGTGCTCTGTGTCGCTGCTGGGAATAGTAGTACACCGCTCACCCACACTATATAGCATTGTGTTTACTGCCACTCTGTGTGTCTGCTGGGAACAGTAGTACACCGCTCACCCTGTATAGCATTGTGCTCTGTGTCGCTGCTGGGAATAGTAGTACACCACTCACCCACACTATATAGAATTGTGTTTACTGCCACTCTGTGTGTCTGCTGGGAACAGTAGTACACCGCTCACCCTGTATAGCATTGTGCTCTGTGTCGCTGCTGGGAATAGTAGTACACCGCTCACCCACACTATATAGAATTGTGTTAACTGCCACTCTGTGTGTCTGCTGGGAACAGTAGTACACCGCTCACCCTGTATAGCATTGTGCTCTGTGTCGCTGCTGGGAATAGTAGTACACCGCTCACCCACACTATATAGCATTGTGTTTACTGCCACTCTGTGTGTCTGCTGGGAACAGTAGTACACCGCTCACCCTGTATAGCATTGTGCTCTGTGTCGCTGCTGGGAATAGTAGTACACCGCTCACCCACACTATATAGAATTGTGTTTACTGCCACTCTGTGTGTCTGCTGGGAACAGTACTACACCGCTCACCCTGTATAGCATTGTGCTCTGTGTCGCTGCTGGGAATAGTAGTACACCGCTCACCCACACTATATAGCATTGTGTTTACTGCCACTCTGTGTGTCTGCTGGGAACAGTAGTACACCGCTCACCCTGTATAGCATTGTGCTCTGTGTCGATGCTGGGAATAGTAGTACACCGCTCACCCACACTATATAGCATTGTGTTTACTGCCACTCGTGTGTCTGCTGGGAGCAGTAGTACACCGCTCACCCTGTATAGCATTGTGCTCTGTGTCGCTGCTGGGAATAGTAGTATACCGCTCACCCACACTATATAGCATTGTGTTTACTGCCACTCTGTGTGTCTGCTGGGAACAGTAGTACACCGCTCAACCACCACTGTATACCATTGTGCTCTGTGTCTCTGCTGGGAACAGTAGTACACCGCTCAACCACCACTGTATAGCATTGTGCTCTGTGTCGCTGCTGGGAACAGTAGTACACCGCTCAACCACCACTGTATACCATTGTGCTCTGTGTTTTTGCTGGGAACAGTAGTACACCGCTCAACCACCACTGTATACCATTGTGCTCTGTGTGTCTGCTGGGAACAGTAGTACACCGCTCACCCTGTATAGCATTGTGCTCTGTGTCGCTGCTGGGAATAGTAGTACACCGCTCACCCACACTATATAGCATTGTGTTTACTGCCACTCTGTGTGTCTGCTGGGAACAGTAGTACACCGCTCAACCACCACTGTATACCATTGTGCTCTGTGTCTCTGCTGGGAACATTAGTACACTGCTCAACCACCACTGTATAGCACTGTGCTCTGTGTCGCTGCTGGGAACAGTAGTACACCGCTCAACCACCACTGTATAGCATTGTGCTCTGTGTCGCTGCTGGGAACAGTAGTAGTACACCGCTCACCCACACTATATAGCATTGTGTTTACTGCCACTCTGTGTGTCTGCTGGGAACAGTAGTACACCGCTCACCCTGTATAGCATTGTGCTCTGTGTCGCTGCTGGGAATAGTAGTACACCGCTCACCCACACTATATAGCATTGTGTTTACTGCCACTCTGTGTGTCTGCTGGGAACAGTAGTACACCGCTCACCCTGTATAGCATTGTGCTCTGTGTCGCTGCTGGGAATAGTAGTACACCGCTCACCCACACTATATAGAATTGTGTTAACTGCCACTCTGTGTGTCTGCTGGGAACAGTAGTACACCGCTCACCCTGTATAGCATTGTGCTCTGTGTCGCTGCTGGGAATAGTAGTACACCGCTCACCCACACTATATAGCATTGTGTTTACTGCCACTCTGTGTGTCTGCTGGGAACAGTAGTACACCGCTCACCCTGTATAGCATTGTGCTCTGTGTCGCTGCTGGGAATAGTAGTACACCACTCACCCACACTATATAGAATTGTGTTTACTGCCACTCTGTGTGTCTGCTGGGAACAGTAGTACACCGCTCACCCTGTATAGCATTGTGCTCTGTGTCGCTGCTGGGAATAGTAGTACACCGCTCACCCACACTATATAGCATTGTGTTTACTGCCACTCTGTGTGTCTGCTGGGAACAGTAGTACACCGCTCACCCTGTATAGCATTGTTCTCTGTGTCGCTGCTGGGAATAGTAGTACACCGCTCACCCACACTATTTAGCATTGTGTTTACTGCCACTCGTGTGTCTGATGGGAACAGTAGTACACCGCTCACCCTGTATAGCATTGTGCTCTGTGTCGCTTCTGGGAATAGTAGTACACCGCTCATCCACACTATATAGCATTGTGTTTACTGCCACTCTGTGTGTCTGCTGGGAACAGTAGTACACCGCTCACCCTGTATAGCATTGTGCTCTGTGTCGCTGCTGGGAACAGCAGTACACCGCTCACCCACACTATATAGTATTGTGTTTACTGCCACTCTGTGTATCTGCTGGGAACAGTAGTACACCGCTCAACCACCACTGTATACCATTGTGCTCTGTGTCTCTGCTGGGAACAGTAGTACACCGCTCAACCACCACTGTATAGCATTGTGCTCTGTGTCGCTGCTGGGAACAGTAGTACACCGCTCAACCACCACTGTATAGCATTGTGCTCTGTGTCGCTGCTGGGAATAGTAGTACACCGCTCACCCACACTATATAGCATTGTGTTTACTGCCACTCTGTGTGTCTGCTGGGAACAGTAGTACACCACTCACCCTGTATAGCATTGTGCTCTGTGTCGCTGCTGGGAATAGTAGTACACCGCTCAACCACACTGTATAGCATTGTGTTTACTACCACTCTGTGTGTCTGCTGGGAACAGTAGTACACCGCTCAACCACCACTGTATACCATTGTGCTCTGTGTCTCTGCTGGGAACAGTAGTACACCGCTCAACCACCACTGTATAGCATTGTGCTCTGTGTCGCTGCTGGGAACAGTAGTACACCGCTCAACCACCACTGTATACCATTGTGCTCTGTGTCTCTGCTGGGAACAGTAGTACACCGCTCAACCACCACTGTATACCATTGTGCTCTGTGTGTCTGCTGGGAACAGTAGTACACCGCTCACCCTGTATAGCATTGTGCTCTGTGTCGCTGCTGGGAATAGTAGTACACCGCTCACCCACACTGTATAGCATTGTGTTTACTGCCACTCTGTGTGTCTGCTGGGAACAGTAGTACACCGCTCAACCACCACTGTATAACATTGTGCTCTGTGTCTCTGCTGGGAACAGTAGTACACCGCTCAACCACCACTGTATAGCATTGTGCTCTGTGTCGCTGCTGGGAACAGTAGTACACCGCTCAACCACCACTGTATACCATTGTGCTCTGTGTCTCTGCTGGGAACAGTAGTACACCGCTCACCCACACTTTATAGCATTGTGCTCTGTGTCGCTGCTGGGAACAGTAGTACACCGCTCAACCACCACTGTATAGCATTGTGCTCTGTGTCGCTGCTGGGAATAGTAGTACACCGCTCACCCACACTATATAGCATTGTGTTTACTGCCACTCTGTGTGTCTACTGGGAACAGTAGTACACCGCTCACCCTGTATAGCATTGTGCTCTGTGTCGCTGCTGGGAATAGTAGTACACCGCTCAACCACACTGTATAGCATTGTGTTTACTGCCACTCTGTGTGTCTGCTGGGAACAGTAGTACACCGCTCAACCACCACTGTATACCATTGTACCATTGTGCTCTGTGTCGCTGCTGGGAAAAGTAGTACACCGTTCAACCACCACTGTATAGCATTGTGCTCTGTGTCGCTGCTGGGAACAGTAGTACACCGCTCAACCACCACTGTATACCATTGTGCTCTGTGTCTCTGCTGCGAACAGTAGTACACCGCTCAACCACCACTGTATACCATTGTGCTCTGTGTCTCTGCTGGGAACAGTAGTACACCGCTCACCCACCACTGTATAGCATTGTGCTCTGTGTCGCTGCTGGGAACAGTAGTACACCGCTCAACCACCACTGTATAGCATTGTGCTCTGAGTCGCTGCTGGGAATAGTAGTACACCGCTCACCCACACTATATAGCATTGTGTTTACTGCCACTCTGTGTGTCTGCTGGGAACAGTAGTACACCGCTCACCCTGTATAGCATTGTGCTCTGTGTCGCTGCTGGGAATAGTAGTACACCGCTCACCCACACTATATAGAATTGTGGTAACTGCCACTCTGTGTGTCTGCTGGGAACAGTAGTACACCGCTCACCCTGTATAGCATTGTGCTCTGTGTCGCTGCTGGGAATAGTAGTACACCGCTCACCCACACTATATAGCATTGTGTTTACTGCCACTCTGTGTGTCTGCTGGGAACAGTAGTACACCGCTCACCCTGTATAGCATTGTGCTCTGTGTCGCTGCTGGGAATAGTAGTACACCGCTCACCCACACTATATAGAATTGTGTTTACTGCCACTCTGTGTGTCTGCTGGGAACAGTAGTACACCGCTCACCCTGTATAGCATTGTGCTCTGTGTCGCTGCTGGGAATAGTAGTACACCGCTCAACCACACTATATAGCATTGTGTTTACTGCCACTCTGTGTGTCTGCTGGGAACAGTAGTACACCGCTCACCCTGTATAGCATTGTGCTCTGTGTCGCTGCTGGGAATAGTAGTACACCGCTCAACCACACTATATAGCATTGTGTTTACTGCCACTCTGTGTGTCTGCTGGGAACAGTAGTACACCGCTCACCCTGTATAGCATTGTGCTCTGTGTCGCTGCTGGGAATAGTAGTACACCGCTCACCCACACTATATAGCATTGTGTTTACTGCCACTCTGTGTGTCTACTGGGAACAGTAGTACACCGCTCACCCTGTATAGCATTGTGCTCTGTGTCGCTGCTGGGAATAGTAGTACACCGCTCAACCACACTGTATAGCATTGTGTTTACTGCCACTCTGTGTGTCTGCTGGGAACAGTAGTACACCGCTCAACCACCACTGTATACCATTGTACCATTGTGCTCTGTGTCGCTGCTGGGAAAAGTAGTACACCGTTCAACCACCACTGTATAGCATTGTGCTCTGTGTCGCTGCTGGGAACAGTAGTACACCGCTCAACCACCACTGTATACCATTGTGCTCTGTGTCTCTGCTGCGAACAGTAGTACACCGCTCAACCACCACTGTATACCATTGTGCTCTGTGTCTCTGCTGGGAACAGTAGTACACCGCTCACCCACCACTGTATAGCATTGTGCTCTGTGTCGCTGCTGGGAACAGTAGTACACCGCTCAACCACCACTGTATAGCATTGTGCTCTGAGTCGCTGCTGGGAATAGTAGTACACCGCTCACCCACACTATATAGCATTGTGTTTACTGCCACTCTGTGTGTCTGCTGGGAACAGTAGTACACCGCTCACCCTGTATAGCATTGTGCTCTGTGTCGCTGCTGGGAATAGTAGTACACCGCTCACCCACACTATATAGAATTGTGGTAACTGCCACTCTGTGTGTCTGCTGGGAACAGTAGTACACCGCTCACCCTGTATAGCATTGTGCTCTGTGTCGCTGCTGGGAATAGTAGTACACCGCTCACCCACACTATATAGCATTGTGTTTACTGCCACTCTGTGTGTCTGCTGGGAACAGTAGTACACCGCTCACCCTGTATAGCATTGTGCTCTGTGTCGCTGCTGGGAATAGTAGTACACCGCTCACCCACACTATATAGAATTGTGTTTACTGCCACTCTGTGTGTCTGCTGGGAACAGTAGTACACCGCTCACCCTGTATAGCATTGTGCTCTGTGTCGCTGCTGGGAATAGTAGTACACCGCTCAACCACACTATATAGCATTGTGTTTACTGCCACTCTGTGTGTCTGCTGGGAACAGTAGTACACCGCTCACCCTGTATAGCATTGTGCTCTGTGTCGCTGCTGGGAATAGTAGTACACCGCTCACCCACACTATTTAGCATTGTGTTTACTGCCACTCGTGTGTCTGCTGGGAACAGTAGTACACCGCTCACCCTGTATAGCATTGTGCTCTGTGTCGCTGCTGGGAATAGTAGTATACCGCTCACCCACACTATATAGCATTGTGTTTACTGCCACTCTGTGTGTCTGCTGGGAACAGTAGTACACCGCTCACCCTGTATAGCATTGTGCTCTGTGTCGCTGCTGGGAACAGTAGTACACCGCTCACCCACACTATATAGTATTGTGTTTACTGCCACTCTGTGTATCTGCTGGGAACAGTAGTACACCGCTCAACCACCACTGTATACCATTGTGCTCTGTGTCTCTGCTGGGAACAGTAGTACACCGCTCAACCACCACTGTATAGCATTGTGCTCTGTGTCGCTGCTGGGAACAGTAGTACACCGCTCAACCACCACTGTATAGCATTGTGCTCTGTGTCGCTGCTGGGAATAGTAGTACACCGCTCACCCACACTATATAGCATTGTGTTTACTGCCACTCTGTGTGTCTGCTGGGAACAGTAGTACACCACTCACCCTGTATAGCATTGTGCTCTGTGTCGCTGCTGGGAATAGTAGTACATCGCTCAACCACACTGTATAGCATTGTGTTTACTGCCACTCTGTGTGTCTGCTGGGAACAGTAGTACACCGCTCAACCACCACTGTATACCATTGTGCTCTGTGTCTCTGCTGGGAACAGTAGTACACCGCTCAACCACCACTGTATAGCATTGTGCTCTGTGTCGCTGCTGGGAACAGTAGTACACCGCTCAACCACCACTGTATACCATTGTGCTCTGTGTCTCTGCTGGGAACAGTAGTACACCGCTCAACCACCACTGTATACCATTGTGCTCTGTGTGTCTGCTGGGAACAGTAGTACACCGCTCACCCTGTATAGCATTGTGCTCTGTGTCGCTGCTGGGAATAGTAGTACACCGCTCACCCACACTATATAGCATTGTGTTTACTGCCACTCTGTGTGTCTGCTGGGAACAGTAGTACACCGCTCAACCACCACTGTATACCATTGTGCTCTGTGTCTCTGCTGGGAACATTAGTACACCGCTCAACCACCACTGTATAGCATTGTGCTCTGTGTCGCTGCTGGGAACAGTAGTACACCGCTCAACCACCACTGTATAGCATTGTGCTCTGTGTCGCTGCTGGGAATAGTAGTACACCGCTCACCCACACTATATAGCATTGTGTTTACTGCCACTCTGTGTGTCTGCTGGGAACAGTAGTACACCGCTCACCCTGTATAGCATTGTGCTCTGTGTCGCTGCTGGGAATAGTAGTACACCGCTCAACCACACTGTATAGCATTGTGTTTACTGCCACTCTGTGTGTCTGCTGGGAACAGTAGTACACCGCTCAACCACCACTGTATACCATTGTGCTCTGTGTCGCTGCTGGGAACAGTAGTACACCGCTCAACCACCACTGTATAGCATTGTGCTCTGTGTCACTGCTGGGAACAGTAGCACACCGCTCAACCACCACTGTATACCATTGTGCTCTGTGTCTCTGCTGGGAACAGTAGTACACCGCTCAACCACCACTGTATAGCATTGTGCTCTGTGTCTCTGCTGGGAACAGTAGTACACCGCTCACCCACCACTGTATAGCATTGTGCTCTGTGTCGCTGCTGGGAACAGTAGTACACCGCTCACCCACACTATATAGCATTGTGTTTACTGCCACTCTGTGTGTCTGCTGGGAATAGTAGTACACCGCTCAACCACACTGTATAGCATTGTGTTTACTGCCACTCTGTGTGTCTGCTGGGAACAGTAGTACACCGCTCAACCACCACTGTATACCATTGTGCTCTGTGTCTCTGCTGGGAACAGTAGTACACCGCTCAACCACCACTGTATAGCATTGTGCTCTGTGTCGCTGCTAGGAACAGTAGTACACCGCTCAACCACCATTGTATAGCATTGTGCTCTGTGTCGCTGCTGGGAACAGTAGTACACCGCTCAACCACCACTGTATACCATTGTGCTCTGTGTCTCTGCTGGGAACAGTAGTACACCGCTCAACCGCCACTGTATACCATTGTGCTCTGTGTCTCTGCTGGGAACAGAAGTACACCGCTCAACCACCACTGTATACCATTGTGCTCTGTGTCTCTGCTGGGAACAGTAGTACACCACCCACCCACCACTGTATAGCATTGTGCTCTGTGTCGCTGCTGGGAATAGTAGTACACCGCTCACCCACACTATATAGAATTGTGTTTACTGCCACTCTGTGTCGCTGCTGGGAACAGTAGTACACCGCTCAACCACCACTGTATACCATTGTGCTCTGTGTCTCTGCTGGGAACAGTAGTACACCGCTCAACCACCACTGTATAGCATTGTGCTCTGTGTCTCTGCTGGGAACAGTAGTACACCGCTCAACCACCACTGTATACCATTGTGCTCTGTGTCTCTGCTGGGAACAGTAGTACACCGCTCAACCACCACTGTATAGCATTGTGCTCTGTGTCTCTGCTGGGAACAGTAGTACACCGCTCAACCACCACTGAATAGCATTGTGCTCTGTGTCGCTGCTGGGAACAGTAGTACACCGCTCAACCACCACTGTATAGCATTTCTGTACTGCCACTGTACTGCTGCCAGTCAGCGTGTACTTTAAGGATAAGTGAAATGAAGAAGAAATCCTGTGAAAGAGGGAGGGGCAAGGGAAGAGGTGTTTCCCCTGACGGTTCACGTACAGGCCACAGTGGAGCACCGAAGAAAACCCACTCAATACCGCCCATGTTGTCCAGAAAATCAACCCTCACAAATCCAAAAGAACAGGACCAGATAATTAATTGGATGACCTCTCAAGCGTCCAGCAGTGGGTTAAGCAGCACCAGCACATCACGCACGAGGTCCGAGTCCTCAGCCAGTTCCAAGGAGCCAGTGGGCACAAAGCTGACACAACCGGCAGCGACACCACGCACACAACTGCCAAATAACCAGTCCGAAGAATTTCCTCAGGACACAATGGGGTATTCGCAGGAGCTATTCCCAGCCCAAAAAACTTCCACCTTTCAAAGGTCAATGGAACAGACAGAAATGTTGTGCCCGGATTCACAACCATTGACTGTGGGAAATGCACCGCGCCCTGAAATGCAAGGCGAGTCCGAGGACTTTGAAACCCAAATCCCAGAGCAAGTTGGGCAGGAGGGGTTGCAATTGCAGGAGGTCGGCCGACAAGATCTGGAAGACGACGTTGGAGTGAGCTGCGCAGAGATTGTTCTGGGGAGCTCTACTCCACGGCGGCGGCCCCCCACAATGACATATGACGAGTTTGAGGAGATGGAAGAGGAGGGTATGGACAATGTGGACATAGACCCAGATTTTGTTTGTGAACGAGAACATCGCCGTCGTAGCACAGATGAGTCTGTTGAAGAACCCACTGCTGCACGAGTTCGCCTTGTGCCACAAGGTAGGCGGCGCGAAATTTCTGGCACCACAAGCGTGGAAGTTCAAGTGAGACGCAAAAGAGGCGCAAACAGAAATCGCCAGCAAGGCAGGTGCTCCAAAGTCTGGCCTTTCTTTGAAGACAGCAGTGAGGATGGAACCATGGTGATTTGCAAGGTGTGCAAGACCCGCCTGAGCAGGGGGAAACATATTAACAACCTCTCCACCACCAGCATGACCCGCCACATGGTATCCAAACATCCCACTCTGTGGCCGCCAGGACAGAGTACCAGCAACACTGCCTCCCTTGGGGTCACCAGACTCACCACCAGACCCTCCTCAGCAGCAGCAGTAGCCCAGCCATTGCGTGGTTCCCAACAACATTCACAAACATCAGACGACGCTGACACTGTCACTTTCCGGAATAGTGCTCTTGAGGTCTCCCAGTCATCAAACACAACAACCAACAGCCGTTCAGTTCAGCCCTACGGTTCAGTTGTCTGTCTCGGAGATGCTTGAGCGCAAGAGGAAATTGCCAGCAAATGACCCCCGGGCCGTGGCACTAACAGCCAGCATAGCCAAGCTTCTGGCCTGCGAAATGCTGCCATATCGAGTGGTGGAGACAAACAGCTTCAAGGGCATGATGTCAGTGGCCATCCCACGTTACGTGGTTCCCAGCCGCTACCACTTTGCGCGCTCTGCAGTGCCTGAGGTGCATGAGCACGTGGTCAGCAAAATAACCCGAAGCTTGAAGAATGCCGTTGCCTGCAAGGTTCACCTCACCACTGACACCTGGACGAGTGCGTTCGGCCAGGGTCGATACATCTCCCTTACCGCGCACTGGGTGAACCTTGTGGAGCCTGGCAGCGATTCCTCACCTGCTACGGCGCGGGTGTTGCCCACGCCGCAAACAGCTGCACCGCCGTCCCTCCCACTGGATAACAACAGCAGCACCTACCTCTCTGACTCCTTCTCCTCCAACGCATCTCAAAGCTGTACCTCCTCCGGAAACGCTAACCCAGCAGCAGTAGGATCGTGGAAGCAGTGCAGCACAGCTGTTGGCATGCGTCAGCAAGCGTTGCTGAAGCTGATCTGCCTTGGGGATAAGCAGCACACAGGGGAGGAAATTTGGAGGGGAATAAAGGAACAGACGGATTTGTGGCTGGCACCGCTGGACCTGAAACCGGGAATGGTTGTGTGTGATAATGGGAGTAATCTCATTCGCGCTTTAAGGTTGGCTAAGCTGACACACATCACTTGCCTGGCGCACGTGATGAACCTAGTAGTTCAGCGGTTCCTGAGGACATACCCAGGCGTGGCCGATCTTCTGTTGAAGGTGCGACGAGTGGCCAAACATTGTAGAAATTCCAGTACTGCTTCGGGGGCACTCGCCAAGATGCAGGAGCGCTTCAATCTCCCCCACCATCGCTTGCTGTGTGATGTCCCTACACGCTGGAATTCTACGCTGCACATGCTAGCCCGCTTTTGCGAGCAGAAGAGTGCAGTGGTCCAGTACATGACGGCGCAGTACCGAGGCGCATCCGGACAGCTGCCAAGCTTCTGTGGATCCGATTGGGCCAACATGTTGGACCTCTGCCAAGTCCTCCAAAATTTTGAGCAATCCACGTTGCTTGTGAGCAGTGACAACTCTTCAGTCAGCATTACCTTACCTCTGCTGTGTTTACTGAAGAAGTCAATGTTGAAAATCAAGGAAACAGCTGTCATGATGCAACTGGGGGAATCTGAAGGAGAAAACGATCAGCGTGATGGTACCAACATCAGGCCATCCGCCTCAGGAAACGCTGGCCCCAGCAGCTATGACGAAGAAGAGGAGGAGGAACAGCTGGAGTTGGAGCAGGAATTTCATGCCACCACTGACGAGGGCCAGAGCGGTGCACGTTGGACTTCCACAATTCAGCGCGAATGGTCAGCAGAAGCAGACCAGGAAGAAGGTGACGACTATGATGCATCACAACAACTATCACAACGCTCACAAGAGGATGATGAGGATTCTGGCAGGACTCTGGCACACATGGCTCAATTCATGCTAGACTGCATTGAACTCGACCCACGCATTGTGCGCATTCTGGACAACACCAATTACTGGGTTTATACCCTTCTGGATCCACGGTACAAACACAATGTTCCAAAACTGCTTGAAGAAAGAGTCAGACAGGTCAAAATGGAAGAATACTAGCAGGCCCTTGTGGAGACTTTAGAGAGGAGATTGACATCCTCCCCCTCCTCTAGCCAGTTGTACGCCGACAGACTGACTTCCGTAAACCCAGGACGACCAGGAGGGCAGCAAACAACACAAGCCGCAGCTAGTGCCCAAAAGGGAATGGTATCGGCAGTGTGCTTGGAGTGGGAAAATTTTCTGACACCCATGCAGCAGCCCACAGAACAGCAAGCGTGCAGATCCACCTCCAACACCGATCGCCTGGAGAAGATGGTCAAGGACTACATGTCAGATGGCGTAGCTGTGTTAAACAATCCATCTGCACCCTTCAACTATTGGGTATCGAAGCTAGACACCTGGCACGAACTGGCAATGTACGCAATAGACGTGCTGGCTTGCCCGGCAGCCAGCGTTATGTCGGAACGCTGTTTCAGTGCTGCCGGAGGCATCGTCACAGATCGGCGTATCCGCCTCTCCACAGAAAATGCAGACCGTCTGACTCAAATTAAAATGAATCAATCCTGGATTGGAAACGACTATGCAACACTCCTGGACCCCAATCAAGTAACATGAACAATGACCATCTGTGATGGGTTAGCGTTTCCGGTCCCTGTTTATTGAACCTCTTATCTGTATTACATTTATGACTGCATGGCGGTACAAAGCATGCTATCCGCACGCTTCTTGTCCTCATGCAAGGCCTGGGTTGTTGTGTCTGAAAGCGTGGCCTTCTCCTCCTGCGCCTCCTCCTGTTCCATCACGTGTGCTGCTGCTGGGTTAGCGTTGCCGGTCCCTGTTTATGGAACCTCTTATGTTTATTACATTTATGACTGCATGGCGGTAAAAAGCATGCTATCCGCACGCTTCTTGTCCTCATGCAAGGCCTGGGTTGTTGTGTCTGAAAGCGTGGCCTTCTCCTCCTGCGCCTCCTCCTGTTCCATCACGTGTGCTGCTGCTGGGTTAGCGTTACCGGTCCCTTTTCCTGGAACCTCTTATGTGTATTACATTTATGACTGCATGGCGGCAAAATGCATGCTATCCGCACGCTTCTTGTCCTCATGCAAGGCCTGGGTTGTTGTGTCTCAAAGCGTGGCCTTCTCCTCCTGCGCCGCCCTCCTCCTGTTCCATCACGTGTGCTGCTGCTGGGTTAGCGTTACCGGTCCCTTTTCCTGGAACCTCTCATCTGTATTACATTTATGACTGTATGGCGGCAAAATGCATGCTATCCGCACGCTTCTTGTCTAGTGTTGGGCGAACATCTAGATGTTCGGGTTCGGGCCGAACAGGCCGAACATGGCCGCGATGTTCGGGTGTTCGAGCCGAACTCCGAACATAATGGAAGTCAATGGGGACCCGAACTTTTGTGCTTTGTAAAGCCTCCTTACATGCTACATACCCCACATTTACAGGGTATGTGCACCTTGGGAGTGGGTACAAGAGGAAAAACAATTTTGCAAAAAGAGCTTATAGTTTTTGAGAAAATTGATTGTAAAGTTTCAAAGGAAAAACTGTCTTTTAAATGTGGAAAATGTCATGTTTCTTTGCACAGGTAACATGCTTTTTTTCGCCATGCAGTCATAAATGTAATACAGAGAAGAGGTTCCACGAAAAGGGACCGGTAACGCTAACCCAGCACCAGCAGCAGCACACGTGATGGAACAGGAGGAGGCGCAGGAGGAGAAGGCCACGCTTTGAGACACAACAACCCAGGCCTTGCATGAGGACAAGAAGCGTGCGGATAGCATGCTTTGTACCGCCATGCAGTCATAAATGTAATAAAGATAAGTGGTTCAATAAACAGGGACCACGCGGCAACGCTAACCCAGCAGCAGCAGACGTGATGGAACAGGAGGAGGCGCAGGAGGAGAAGGCCACGCTTTGTGAGACACAACAACCCAGGCCTTGCATGAGGACAAGAAGCGTGCGGATAGCATGCTTTGTACCGCCATGCAGTCATAAATGTAATAAAGATAAGTGGTTCAATAAACAGGGACCACGCGGCAACGCTAACCCAGCAGCAGCACACGTGATGGAACAGGAGGAGGCGCAGGAGGAGAAGGCCACTCTTTGTGAGACACAACAACCCAGGCCTTGCATGAGGACAAGAAGCGTGCGGATAGCATGCTTTGTACCGCCATGCAGTCATAAATGTAATAAAGATAAGTGGTTCAATAAACAGGGACCACGCGGCAACGCTAACCCAGCAGCAGCAGACGTGATGGAACAGGAGGAGGCGCAGGAGGAGAAGGCCACGCTTTGTGAGACACAACAACCCAGGCCTTGCATGAGGACAAGAAGCGTGCGGATAGCATGCTTTGTACCGCCATGCAGTCATAAATGTAATAAAGATAAGTGGTTCAATAAACAGGGACCACGCGGCAACGCTAACCCAGCAGCAGCACACGTGATGGAACAGGAGGAGGCGCAGGAGGAGAAGGCCACGCTTTGTGAGACACAACAACCCAGGCCTTGCATGAGGACAAGAAGCGTGCGGATAGCATGCTTTGTACCGCCATGCAGTCATAAATGTAATAAAGATAAGTGGTTCAATAAACAGGGACCACGCGGCAACGCTAACCCAGCAGCAGCAGACGTGATGGAACAGGAGGAGGCGCAGGAGGAGAAGGCCACGCTTTGTGAGACACAAAAACCCAGGCCTTGCATGAGGACAAGAAGCATGCGGATAGCATGCTTTGTACCGCCATGCAGTCATAAATGTAATAAAGATAAGAGGTTCCATAAACAGGGACCGGCAACGCTAACCCAGCAGCAGCAGCAGCACATGTGATGGAACAGGAGCAGGCGCAGGAGAAGAAGGCCATGCTTTTTGAGACACAACAACCCAGGCCTTGCATGAGGACAAAAAGCGTGCGGATAGCATGCTTTGTACCGCCATGCAGTCATAAATGTAATAAAGATAAGTGGTTCAATAAACAGGGACCACGCGGCAACGCTAACCCAGCAGCAGCAGACGTGATGGAACAGGAGGAGGCGCAGGAGGAGAAGGCCATGCTTTTTGAGACACAACAACCCAGGCCTTGCATGAGGACAAAAAGCGTGCGGATATAGCAGCAATGCTTTTTGCCGCCATGCAGTCATAAATGTAATACAGATGAGAGGTTCAATAAACAGGGACCGGAAACGCTACACCATCCCAGATGTTCATTGGTCATGTTACTTGGTTGGGGTCCTGGAGTGTTGCGTAGTCATTTCCAATCCAGGATTGATTCATTTTAATTTGAGTCAGACGGTCTGCATTTTCTGTGGAGAGGCGGATACGCCGATCTGTGACGATGCCTCCGGCAGCACTGAAACAGCGTTCCGACATAACGCTGGCTGCCGGGCAAGCCAGCACCTCTATTGCGTACATTGCCAGTTCGTGCCAGGTGTCTAGCTTCGATACCCAATAGTTGAAGGGTGCAGATGGATTGTTCGACACAGCTACGTCATCTGACATGTAGTCCTTGACCATCTTCTCCAGGCGATCGGTGTTGGAGGTGGATCTGCACGCTTGCTGTTCAGTGGGCTGCTGCTGCATGGGTGTCAGAAAATGTTCCCACTCCAAGGACACTGCCGATACCATTCCCTTTTGGGCACTAGCTGCGGCTTGCGTTGTTTGCTGCCCTCCTGGTCGTCCTGGGTTTGCGGAAGTCAGTCTGTCGGCGTACAACTGGCTAGAGGAGGGGGAGGATGTCAATCTCCTCTCTAAAGTCTCCACAAGGGCCTGCTGGTATTCTTCCATTTTGACCTGTCTGACTCTTTCTTCAAGCAGTTTTGGAACATTGTGTTTGTACCGTGGATCCAGAAGGGTATAAACCCAGTAATTGGTGTTGTCCAGAATGCGCACAATGCGTGGGTCGCGTTCAATGCAGTCTAGCATGAATTGAGCCATGTGTGCCAGAGTCCTACCAGAATCCTCATCATCCTCTTGTGAGCGTTGTGATAGTTGTTGTGATGCATCATAGTCGTCACCTTCCTCCTGGTCTGCTTCTGCTGACCATTCGCGCTGAATTGTGGAAGTCCAACGTGCACCGCTCTGGCCCTCGTCAGTGGTGGCATGAAATTCCTGCTCCAACTCCAGCTGTTCCTCCTCCTCTTCTTCACCATAGCTGCTGGGGCCAGCGTTTCCTGAGGCGGATGGCCTGATGTTGGTACCATCACGCTGATCGTTTTCTCCTTCAGATTCCCCCAGTTGCATCATGACAGCTGTTTCCTTGATTTTCAACATTGACCTCTTCAGTAAACACAGCAGTGGTATGGTAATGCTGACTGAAGAGTTGTCACTGCTCACAAGCAACGTGGATTGCTCAAAATTTTGGAGGACTTGGCAGAGGTCCAACATGTTGGCCCAATCGGATCCACAGAAGCTTGGCAGCTGTCCGGATGCGCCTCGGTACTGCGCCGTCATGTACTGGACCACTGCACTCTTCTGCTCGCAAAAGCGGGCTAGCATGTGCAGCGTAGAATTCCAGTGCGTAGGGACATCACACAGCAAGCGATGGTGGGGGAGATTGAAGCGCTCCTGCATCTTGGCGAGTGCCCCCGAAGCAGTACTGGAATTTCTACAATGTTTGGCCACTCGACGCACCTTCAACAGAAGATCGGCCACGCCTGGGTATGTCCTCAGGAACCGCTGAACTACTAGGTTCATCACGTGCGCCAGGCAAGGGATGTGTGTCAGCTTAGCCAACCTTAAAGCGCGAATGAGATTACTCCCATTATCACACACAACCATGCCCGGTTTCAGGTCCAGCGGTGCCAGCCACAAATCCGTCTGTTCCTTTATTCCCTTCCAAATTTCCTCCCCTGTGTGCTGCTTATCCCCAAGGCAGATCAGCTTCAGCAACGCTTGCTGACGCATGCCAACAGCTGTGCTGCACTGCTTCCACGATCCTACTGCTGCTGGGTTAGCGTTTCCGGAGGAGGTACAGCTTTGAGATGCGTTGGAGGAGAAGGAGTCAGAGAGGTAGGTGCTGCTGTTGTTATCCAGTGGGAGGGACGGCGGTGCAGCTGTTTGCGGCGTGGGCAACACCCGCGCCGTAGCAGGTGAGGAATCGCTGCCAGGCTCCACAAGGTTCACCCAGTGCGCGGTAAGGGAGATGTATCGACCCTGGCCGAATGCACTCGTCCAGGTGTCAGTGGTGAGGTGAACCTTGCAGGCAACGGCATTCTTCAAGCTTCGGGTTATTTTGCTGACCACGTGCTCATGCAACTCAGGCACTGCAGAGCGCGCAAAGTGGTAGCGGCTGGGAACCACGTAACGTGGGATGGCCACTGACATCATGCCCTTGAAGCTGTTTGTCTCCACCACTCGATATGGCAGCATTTCGCAGGCCAGAAGCTTGGCTATGCTGGCTGTTACTGCCACGGCCTGGGGGTCATTTGCTGGCAATTTCCTCTTGCGCTCAAACATCTCCGACACAGACAACTGAACCGTAGCGCTGCACGCGGAAGGGCTGTTGGTTGTTGTGTTTGATGAACACTGGGAGACCTCAAGAGCACTACTCCGGAAAGTGACAGTGTCAGCGTCGTCTGATGTTTGTGAAAGTTGTGAACCACGCAATGGCTGGGCTACTGCTGCTGCTGAGGCGGGTCTGGTGGTGAGTCTGGTGAACCCAAGGGAGGCAGTGTTGCTGGTACCCTGTCCTGCCGAGTTTGCCCACAGAGTGGGATGTTTGGATAGCATGTGGCGGCTCATGCTGGTGGTGGAGAGGTTGTTAATACTTTTCCCCCTGCTCAGGCGGGTCTTGCACACCTTGCAAATCGCCATGGTAACATCCTCAGTGCAGTCTTCAAAGAAAGCCCAGACTTTGGAGCACCTGCCTTGCTGGCGATTTCTGTTTGCTCCTCTTTTGCCTCTCACTTGAACTTCCACGCTTGTGGTGCCTGAAATTGCGCGCCGCCTACCTTGTGGCACAAGGCGAACTCGTGCAGCAGTGGGTTCTTCAACAGACTCATCTGTGCTGCTGCTACGACGGCGATGTTCTCGGTCACAAACAAAATCTGGGTCTATGTCCACATTGTCCATACCCTCCTCTTCCATCTCCTGAAACTCGTCATATGTCATTGTGGGGGGCCGCCGCCGTGGAGTAGAGCTCCCCAGAACAACCTCTGCGCAGCTCACTCCAACGTCGTCTTCCAGATCTTGTCGGCCGACCTCCTGCAATTGCAACCCCTCCTGCCCAACTTGCTCTGGGATTTGGGTTTCCGAGTCCTCCTCGGACTCGCCTTGTATTTCAGTGCGCGGTGCATTTCCCACAGTTAATGGTTGTGAATCCGGGCACAACATTTCTGGCTGTTCCTCCATTGACCTTTGAAAGGTGGAAGTTTGTTGGCCTGGGAATAGCTCCTGCGAATACCCCATTGTGTACTGAGGTAATTCATCGGACTGGTTATCTGGCAGTTGTGTGCGTGGTGTCGCTGCCGGTTGTGTCAGCTTTGTGCCCACTGGCTCCTTGTAACTGGCTGAGGACTCGGACCTCGTGCGTGATGTGCTGGTGCTGCTTAACCCACTGCTGGACGCTTGAGAGGTTATCCAAGTAATTATCTGGTCCTGTTCTTTTGGATTTGTGAGGGTTGTTGTCCTGGACAACATGGGCGGTATTGAGTGGGTTCTCTTGGGTGCTCCCCTGTGGCCTGTACGTGAACCGTCAGGGGAAACACCTCTTCCCTTGCCCGTTCCTCTTTCACCGGATTTCTTCCTCATTTCACTTATCCTTACAGTACACGCTGACTGGCAGCAGTACAGTGGCAGTACAGAAATGCTATACAGTACCACTATTCCCAGCAGCGACACAGAGCACAATGCTATACAGTGGCGGGTGAGCGGTGTACCACTATTCCCAGCAGCGACACAGAGCACAATGCTATACAGTGGCGGGTGAGCGGTGTACTACTGTTCCCAGGCCCAGCAGACACAGAGTGGAAGTAAACACAATGCTATATAGTCTGGCTGAGCCGTGTACACAGAGTGTCAGTAAACAATGCTATATATAGCGTGGCTGAGCGAGGTACACAGTGGCAGTACACACAATGCTATATAGTCTGGCTAAGCAGTGTACACAGAGTGGAAGTACACACAATGCTATATAGTCTGGCTGAGCCGTGTACACAGAGTGTCAGTAAACAATGCTATATATAGCGTGGCTGAGCGAGGTACACAGTGGCAGTACACACAATGCTATATAGTCAGGCTGAGCCGTGTACACAGAGTGTCAGTAAACAATGGTATATAGTCTGGCTGAGCGGTGTACACAGAGTGGCAGTAAACACAATGCTATATATAGCGTGGCTGAGCGAGGTGCACAGTGGCAGTACACACAATGCTATATAGTCAGGCTAAGCCGTGTACCCAGAGTGTCAGAAAACACAATGCTATATATAGCGTGGCTGAGCGAGGTGCACAGTGGCAGTACACACAATGCTATATAGTCAGGCTGAGCCGTGTACACAGAGTGTCAGTAAACAATGGTATATAGTCTGGCTGAGCGGTGTACACAGAGTGTCAGTAAACAATGGTATATAGTCTGGCTGAGCGGTGTACACAGAGTGGCAGTAAACACAATGCTATATATAGCGTGGCTGAGCGAGGTGCACAGTGGCAGTACACACAATGCTATCTAGTCAGGCTAAGCCGTGTACACAGAGTGTCAGAAAACACAATGCTATATATAGCGTGGCTGAGCGAGGTGCACAGTGGCAGTACACACAATGCTATATAGTCAGGCTGAGCCGTGTACACAGAGTGTCAGTAAACAATGGTATATAGTCAGGCTGAGCGGTGTACACAGAGTGTCAGTAAACAACGGTATATAGTCTGGCTGAGCGGTGTACACAGAGTGGCAGTAAACACAATGCTATATATAGCGTGGCTGAGCGAGGTGCACAGTGGCAGTACACACAATGCTATATAGTCAGGCTAAGCCGTGTACACAGAGTGTCAGAAAACACAATGCTATATATAGCGTGGCTGAGCGAGGTGCACAGTGGCAGTACACACAATGCTATATTAGTCAGGCTAAGCCGTGTACACAGAGTGTCAGAAAACACAATGCTATATATAGCGTGGCTGAGCGAGGTGCACAGTGGCAGTACACACAATGCTATATTAGTCAGGCTAAGCCGTGTACACAGAGTGTCAGAAAACACAATGCTATATATAGCGTGGCTGAGCGAGGTACACAGTGGCAGTAAACAATGCTATATATAGTGTGGCTGAGCGAGCGGTGTACTACTGTTCCCAGCAGCGACACACAATGACTGGGGGGGACCCTGGCTAGCGTGGCTGGAGAGCGAACTACCCTCCCTGCCTACCCAAAGCTAAACCCACAGAGAAATGGCGGAGATATGACGTGGTTCGGGTATTTATTTACCCGAACCACGTGACCGTTCGGCCAATCAGAGCGCGTTCGGGCCCGAACCACGTGACCCGTTCGGCCAATCACAGCGCTAGCCGAACGTTCGGGGAACGTTCGGCCATGCGCTCTTAGTTCGGCCATGTGGCCGAACGGTTTGGCCGAGCACCATCAGGTGTTCGGCCGAACTCGAACATCACCCGAACAGGGTGATGTTCTGCAGAACCCGAACAGTGGCGAACACTGTTCGCCCAACACTATTCTTGTCCTCATGCAAGGCCTGGGTTGTTGTGTCTCAAAGCGTGGCCTTCTCCTCCTGCGCCGCCCTCCTGTTCCATCACGTGTGCTGCTGCTGGGTTAGCGTTACCGGTCCCTTTTCCTGGAACCTCTCATCTGTATTACATTTATGACTGTATGGCGGCAAAATGCATGCTATCCGCACGCTTCTTGTCCTCATGCAAGGCCTGGGTTGTTGTGTCTCAAAGCGTGGCCTTCTCCTCCTGCGCCTCCTCCTGTTCCATCACGTGTGCTGCTGCTGGGTTAGCGTTACCGGTCCCTTTTCCTGGAACCTCTCATCTGTATTACATTTATGACTGTATGGCGGCAAAATGCATGCTATCCGCACGCTTCTTGTCCTCATGCAAGGCCTGGGTTGTTGTGTCTCAAAGCGTGGCCTTCTCCTCCTGCGCCGCCCTCCTCCTGTTCCATCACGTGTGCTGCTGCTGGGTTAGCGTTACCGGTCCCTTTTCCTGGAACCTCTCATCTGTATTACATTTATGACTGTATGGCGGCAAAATGCATGCTATCCGCACGCTTCTTGTCCTCATGCAAGGCCTGGGTTGTTGTGTCTCAAAGCATGGCCTTCTCCTCCTGCGTCGCCCTCCTCCTGTTCCATCACGTGTGCTGCTGCTGGGTTAGCGTTACCGGTCCCTTTTCCTGGAACCTCTTATGTGTATTACATTTATGACTTCATGGCGGCAAAATGCATGCTATCCGCACGCTTCTTGTCCTCATGCAAGGCCTGGGTTGTTGTGTCTCAAAGCGTGGCCTTCTCCTCCTGCGCCGCCCTCCTCCTGTTCAATCACGTGTGCTGCTGCTGGGTTAGCGTTACCGGTCCCTTTTCCTGGAACCTCTCATCTGTATTACATTTATGACTGTATGGCGGCAAAATGCATGCTATCCGCACGCTTCTTGTCCTCATGCAAGGCCTGGGTTGTTGTGTCTCAAAGCGTGGCCTTCTCCTCCTGCGCCTCCTCCTGTTCCATCACGTGTGCTGCTGCTGGGTTAGCGTTACCGGTCCCTTTTCCTGGAACCTCTTTGTCCTCATGCAAGGCCTGGGTTGTTGTGTCTCAAAGCGTGGCCTTCTCCTCCTGCGCCGCCCTCCTCCTGTTCCATCACGTGTGCTGCTGCTGGGTTAGCGTTACCGGTCCCTTTTCCTGGAACCTCTCATCTGTATTACATTTATGACTGCTTGCCGACAAAAAGCATGTTACCTGTGCAAAGAAAACAGACATTTCCCGCATTTAAAAGACAGTTTTCCCTTTGAAACTTTAAAATCGATTTTCTCAAAAACTATAAGCTCTTTTTGCTAATTTTTTTTCCTCTTGTACCCACTCCCAAGGTGCACATACCCTGTAAATTTGGGGTATGTAGCATGTAAGGAGGCTTTACAAAGCACGAAAGTTTGGGTCCCCATTGACTTCCATTATGTTCGGAGTTCGGGTCGAACACCCGAACCATCGCGGCCATGTTCGGCCTGTTCGGCCCGAACCCGAACATCTAGATGTTCGCCCAACACTATTTGAAACCAGGGGCATACCAGGAAACATGGAGACAGAAGATAAACTCTGCTGTCTTGGCTGGACTGTAAGAGCAGGGGGGGGTGGGAGGCTGCTGTCCTTCCTCCAAGCGCTGAACCAGAATCCGCTGCAAGCCCCTTATTCGGCGCACAGGGTCTCCTCCTACAGGCAGGAACTGAGCCAGCTTACCCTTCAGCCGTGGGTCCAGCATCAGGGTGATACAGATGTCCTCCCGAGCACGCATCTGCTTCACCTTTGTGTCTTTGCGCAGGCACTGCAGCATGTGTGCTGCCATGGGGAAGAGGGCTGCCATCTCTGCTGACACATCATCTTCTGCATCGCTGACAGTGCTGTCCACCTCCTCTTACTTATCCTCCTCCTGCTCTCTCCACCCCCGCACCACTGCAGCTGCACTCCACTGTGCCCCCTCCTCTTCATGGTCAGGGACCTCCAACTCCTCAAACAGCAAGTTCTTCTCAACCTCCTCCTCCTGCCGCACAGAGGTGGACTGTGCAGGTGGCTGCTGCTCCTGCTGGATCAATGCTTCCTCTCCCACTTCCAGCAGAACATCAAGGGCCTTGTCCAGCATGCACACCATGGTAACCCACTCACACAGCAATGCACGGTCCCAGCTGAACATGTTGGTGGCCTCCAGGAAGGGTGCCAGCACCAAGCACACCAGCTGCATTTTTCCCCACTCAACAGGGCGGATGATGTCCGGGAGGTGGGTGGTGCCGGTCCCGGACAAGTTGGCCTCCATGTTGGCTTTGGCCAGGTAGTGGTTGACAGCAGTGATGCTCGGATGTCCCGATCCACGAATCCGGCAACCACGGGCGTTGCAAAAAAAATCCGCTCCCGGCGTGATTGGATCCGGATTTTGTTACGCGTCCACGGCAAGATGCGGATTTTCGGTCATGAATGACGCAATCACATCCGGATCCACGGCCGGATCCGGAATTTCTTTTGACGTGAATAGCAAAGCCCCCAAATATGCTACAATCCCCCAAACTGCATGGATTATCAAGGTGATAAGGGGCTACAACTTCAACATAAAACATTCCAAAAATATATTTTTTTTTTGAGAAAATGGATTTTAAAGTGAAATCAATAAGGACCCGGGGATTTTTCAGTGATCGGTGCTGCGTGGGCTCTACAGCCCGCAGCACCAATCAGGAGTGCAGCAGGGCGGTCAGACTACACCCCTTTTTTCCCCACTAGAGGGATGTCCTGCTGGGGGGGTCTGATCGCCGCCAGCTGCATTTGCTTAGCAGGGGGGGGGGGGCTCTTCAAAGCCCCCTCCACAGCGCTCTCCGCCCTCTCGCCCGTTCCCTCCCTCTCCCTCTCCCTTCCCCTCTAAACGGCGCAGGACAGATATCCATCCTGCGCCTGATAGGATAGGCTTCTGCCTATCAGATGCCGGCGATCCCCGGCCAATCAGAGTCCGGGGATCGCCGATCTCCATCACGGCGCTGCTGCGTAGCAGCGCCGTATTGATGTAAACAGCAGGGATTTCTTCCCCGCGTGTTAACATTATGCGTGCGAGCCGCGATCAGCGGCTCGCACACTGTTCACGGAGGCAGCCTCCGTGAACTGGCATGGAAAGGCCGCTCGAGCAGCCGTTTCCATGCTATACCACTAACGACCCGCCGACGCCTATCGGCGTTAGGCGGTCGTTAAGTGGTTAAATGGGGCTATTAATTGGAAATAAGTGGTTTTAAACAGGGAAATACACATTAAGCAATCACAGAGGTGAAGGTGAGTCCCAATGGCACTTGGTGGTGATGGTAGCACTGGAGGAGGATGAGTGGCTAACGCCAAAAAGGCCCAGAGAACTTTTTGTAATTTGTTGGGGTTTTTTTTCTTGCAGCGATTAGCAATGACATAACAGCAGAGTTGTCAGTGGACCTGGGCAGTGTGAATGCAGACTTTAGTAGCGACTGAGTCAGGAGGACAAAGCGGCCGGTCAGTGCGGCAGCACAGAAGGACCATGGCAACTCACTGGTAGTAGCACAGTGTAATAGTGCTGCCCCAAAAATTAGATGCGTCCGGTGACCCGGGCAGAGTGAACGCAGAGTAGTACTAGTAGCGAACGAGTCAGGAGGACCATGGCCGGCCTTTGACCTGAGCGACCGCTCCGGTCGCTCAGGGCGCCGGCTTCCAGGGGGGCGCACGCTTCCCCCCCTCCGATAAGTGTTTTCCCCACCACACAGCTTCCCTCCTTCCCTCTGATTAATGTCCCCGCTCTGAGCTCCTCTCAGTTCCCTCCTTCCGATGTAGAGAACAGTGTAGGCAGTGGCTCTCACCGTCCATCTTGCAAACCGCGCCTTTGCTCAGCTGAGCCCCCGGGGCATTTTTCTGCATTGTAGCTTTAAGGGTCCTCGCTTGATGAGGTCATCAAGCAAAGCCCTTACAATTCAGAAAAATGCCCCGGGAGCTCAGCTGAGCAAAGTTGCTGTTTGCAAGATGGACGGTGAGAGCCACTGCCTGCACCGTTCTCTACTAGGGATGATCGGAAGGTTCGAATTCCGTTCCGCCGGAATTGGCAGATTCCGGCAGCGGTAAATTCCGTCGCCATTACCTTTCCGTGGAACTCCGCAAAATTCTGCATTCCGGCGGAAAAATTAAAATAGTCGCAATTGAAACCTCTTTTGTTCTAAATGGTAGCCCATGGGACCTAGTGGTGTTCCACCGTTCAATTTTTTTTATTTTTTTTTGGCAGCAGGAGTTGTCAGTGTAACCCATGGTGTTCCACAGCGGTCCTTATAATTGTGGTTTGGAGCGCAGGAGTTGTCGCGTAAGCCATGGTATTCCACGGCAGTCATTTACAAGTGTTGTTTGGAGCAGCAGGAGTTGTCGTAGGCCATGGGAGCTACTGGTTCCATGGTAGTCCTAAAAATTGTTTGGAGCAGCAGGAGAAGTTGTAGGCCATGGGACCTAGAGGTGGTTCCAAAGCAGTCCTAAACATTATTTGTAGCAGCAGGACTTGTCGTAGGCCTTGGGACATAGAGGTGGTTCCACGGCAGTCCTAAACATTATTTGGAGCAGCAGGACTTGTCGTAGGCCATGGGACCTCGAAGTAGTTCCATGGCAGTCCTAAACATTGTTTGTAGTAGCAGCAGGACTTGTCGTAGGCCATAGAGGTGGTTCCACGGCAGTCCTAAACATTATTTGGAGCAGCTGGACTTGGCGTAGGCCATGGGACCTAGAGGTGGTTCCACGGCAGTCCTAAACATTATTTGGAGCAGCAGGACTTGTCGTAGAGGACAGCAAGCAATGGGCAGCGCTCACAGGCTGCAAGTGAAGTGACAGCTCCAGAGATATGCCCAGCCCCTTGGGGCTAAATACACACCTTGAATACAAATCAGATGCAAATTATGTGCTAACACTAATCTAAATTCTAAAATTTGAATGCAAGCTGACACCCCTGGAGGCAGCTAGCCTGAAGTATACTTAAGTTTTGTACAGCAGAAGGAAATGGCAGCGCTTCCAAACAGACGCTGCACCTGAATTGACTACCTGCACAGGTATGCAGAGCTCAAATAACGGGCAGGTTACACACCTTGCATTCAAAACAGGTACAGTAAAGGGGGGCGTTAGCTTCAGCATAAGTTGTGCACAAATTATCCCTAATAGACTCTCCAACGGCGGTGACGTGCCCCATAGGAGAGAAACTAACCACTAATCTAGCAGTGAAGCATATAAAAAAGTGAAGCATGTTCAAACAATGAAAATTGTCCAAAGAAAAAAAGGTTAAAACCTCAAACTAATGTAACAGTGAAACATATTCAACAGTGAAACATATCCAACAGTGAACCCTGGCTAGTCTAAAATTAAAATCATAATCCTTACCTGGTGCAGCTAGCCATAAATGGTATACACATTTGTTCAGAAGACAGCAAGCAATGGGCAGCGCTCACAGGCTGCAAGTGAAGTGACAGCTCCAGAGATATGCCCAGCCCCTTGGGGCTAAATACACACCTTGAATACAAATCAGATGCAAATTATGTGCTAACACTAATCTAAATTCTAAAATTTGAATGCAAGCTGACACCCCTGGAGGCAGCTAGCCTGAAGTATACTTAAGTTTTGTACAGCAGAAGGAAATGGCAGCGCTTCCAAACAGACGCTGCACCTGAATTGACTACCTGCACAGGTATGCAGAGCTCAAATAACGGGCAGGTTACACACCTTGCATTCAAAACAGGTACAGTAAAGGGGGGCGTTAGCTTCAGCATAAGTTGTGCACAAATTATCCCTAATAGACTCTCCAACGGCGGTGATGTGCCCCATAGGAGAGAAACTAACCACTAATCTAGCAGTGAAGCATATAAAAAAGTGAAGCATGTTCAAACAATGAAAATTGTCCAAAGAAAAAAAGGTTAAAACCTCAAACTAATGTAACAGTGAAACATATTCAACAGTGAAACATATCCAACAGTGAACCCTGGCTAGTCTAAAATTAAAATCATAATCCTTACCTGGTGCAGCTAGCCATAAATGGTATACACATTTGTTCAGAAGACAGCAAGCAATGGGCAGCGCTCACAGGCTGCAAGTGAAGTGACAGCTCCAGAGATATGCCCAGCCCCTTGGGGCTAAATACACACCTTGAATACAAATCAGATGCAAATTATGTGCTAACACTAATCTAAATTCTAAAATTTGAATGCAAGCTGACACCCCTGGAGGCAGCTAGCCTGAAGTATACTTTGGAAGCGCTGCCATTTCCTTCTGCTGTACAAAACTTAAGTATACTTCAGGCTAGCTGCCTCCAGGGGTGTCAGCTTGCATTCAAATTTTAGAATTTAGATTAGTGTTAGCACATAATTTGCATCTGATTTGTATTCAAGGTGTGTATTTAGCCCCAAGGGGCTGGGCATATCTCTGGAGCTGTCACTTCACTTGCAGCCTGTGAGCGCTGCCCATTGCTTGCTGTCTTCTGAACAAATGTGTATACCATTTATGGCTAGCTGCACCAGGTAAGGATTATGATTTTAATTTTAGACTAGCCAGGGTTCACTGTTGGATATGTTTCACTGTTGAATATGTTTCACTGTTACATTAGTTTGAGGTTTTAACCTTTTTTTCTTTGGACAATTTTCATTGTTTGAACATGCTTCACTTTTTTATATGCTTCACTGCTAGATTAGTGGTTAGTTTCTCTCCTATGGGGCACGTCACCGCCGTTGGAGAGTCTATTAGGAATAATTTGTGCACAACTTATGCTGAAGCTAACGCCCCCCTTTACTGTACCTGTTTTGAATGCAAGGTGTGTAACCTGCCCGTTATTTGAGCTCTGCATACCTGTGCAGGTAGTCAATTCAGGCGCAGCGTCTGTTTGGAAGCGCTGCCATTTCCTTCTGCTGTACAAAACTTAAGTATACTTCAGGCTAGCTGCCTCCAGGGGTGTCAGCTTGCATTCAAATTTTAGAATTTAGATTAGTGTTAGCACATAATTTGCATCTGATTTGTATTCAAGGTGTGTATTTAGCCCCAAGGGGCTGGGCATATCTCTGGAGCTGTCACTTCACTTGCAGCCTGTGAGCGCTGCCCATTGCTTGCTGTCTTCTGAACAAATGTGTATACCATTTATGGCTAGCTGCACCAGGTAAGGATTATGATTTTAATTTTAGACTAGCCAGGGTTCACTGTTGGATATGTTTCACTGTTGAATATGTTTCACTGTTACATTAGTTTGAGGTTTTAACCTTTTTTTCTTTGGACAATTTTCATTGTTTGAACATGCTTCACTTTTTTATATGCTTCACTGCTAGATTAGTGGTTAGTTTCTCTCCTATGGGGCACGTCACCGCCGTTGGAGAGTCTATTAGGGATAATTTGTGCACAACTTATGCTGAAGCTAACGCCCCCCTTTACTGTACCTGTTTTGAATGCAAGGTGTGTAACCTGCCCGTTATTTGAGCTCTGCATACCTGTGCAGGTAGTCAATTCAGGTGCAGCGTCTGTTTGGAAGCGCTGCCATTTCCTTCTGCTGTACAAAACTTAAGTATACTTCAGGCTAGCTGCCTCCAGGGGTGTCAGCTTGCATTCAAATTTTAGAATTTAGATTAGTGTTAGCACATAATTTGCATCTGATTTGTATTCAAGGTGTGTATTTAGCCCCAAGGGGCTGGGCATATCTCTGGAGCTGTCACTTCACTTGCAGCCTGTGAGCGCTGCCCATTGCTTGCTGTCTTCTGAACAAATGTGTATACCATTTATGGCTAGCTGCACCAGGTAAGGATTATGATTTTAATTTTAGACTAGCCAGGGTTCACTGTTGGATATGTTTCACTGTTGAATATGTTTCACTGTTACATTAGTTTGAGGTTTTAACCTTTTTTTCTTTGGACAATTTTCATTGTTTGAACATGCTTCACTTTTTTATATGCTTCACTGCTAGATTAGTGGTTAGTTTCTCTCCTATGGGGCACATCACCGCCGTTGGAGAGTCTATTAGGGATAATTTATGCACAACTTATGCTGAAGCTAACGCCCCCCTTTACTGTACCTGTTTTGAATGCAAGGTGTGTAACCTGCCCGTTATTTGAGCTCTGCATACCTGTGCAGGTAGTCAATTCAGGTGCAGCGTCTGTTTGGAAGCGCTGCCATTTCCTTCTGCTGTACAAAACTTAAGTATACTTCAGGCTAGCTGCCTCCAGGGGTGTCAGCTTGCATTCAAATTTTAGAATTTAGATTAGTGTTAGCACATAATTTGCATCTGATTTGTATTCAAGGTGTGTATTTAGCCCCAAGGGGCTGGGCATATCTCTGGAGCTGTCACTTCACTTGCAGCCTGTGAGCGCTGCCCATTGCTTGCTGTCTTCTGAACAAATGTGTATACCATTTATGGCTAGCTGCACCAGGTAAGGATTATGATTTTAATTTTAGACTAGCCAGGGTTCACTGTTGGATATGTTTCACTGTTGAATATGTTTCACTGTTACATTAGTTTGAGGTTTTAACCTTTTTTTCTTTGGACAATTTTCATTGTTTGAACATGCTTCACTTTTTTATATGCTTCACTGCTAGATTAGTGGTTAGTTTCTCTCCTATGGGGCACGTCACCGCCGTTGGAGAGTCTATTAGGGATAATTTGTGCACAACTTATGCTGAAGCTAACGCCCCCCTTTACTGTACCTGTTTTGAATGCAAGGTGTGTAACCTGCCCGTTATTTGAGCTCTGCATACCTGTGCAGGTAGTCAATTCAGGTGCAGCGTCTGTTTGGAAGCGCTGCCATTTCCTTCTGCTGTACAAAACTTAAGTATACTTCAGGCTAGCTGCCTCCAGGGGTGTCAGCTTGCATTCAAATTTTAGAATTTAGATTAGTGTTAGCACATAATTTGCATCTGATTTGTATTCAAGGTGTGTATTTAGCCCCAAGGGGCTGGGCATATCTCTGGAGCTGTCACTTCACTTGCAGCCTGTGAGCGCTGCCCATTGCTTGCTGTCTTCTGAACAAATGTGTATACCATTTATGGCTAGCTGCACCAGGTAAGGATTATGATTTTAATTTTAGACTAGCCAGGGTTCACTGTTGGATATGTTTCACTGTTGAATATGTTTCACTGTTACATTAGTTTGAGGTTTTAACCTTTTTTTCTTTGGACAATTTTCATTGTTTGAACATGCTTCACTTTTTTATATGCTTCACTGCTAGATTAGTGGTTAGTTTCTCTCCTATGGGGCACGTCACCGCCGTTGGAGAGTCTATTAGGGATAATTTGTGCACAACTTATGCTGAAGCTAACGCCCCCCTTTACTGTACCTGTTTTGAATGCAAGGTGTGTAACCTGCCCGTTATTTGAGCTCTGCATACCTGTGCAGGTAGTCAATTCAGGTGCAGCGTCTGTTTGGAAGCGCTGCCATTTCCTTCTGCTGTACAGGACTTGTCGTAGGCCATGGGACCTAGAAGTAGTTCCACGGCAGTCCTAAACATTGTTTGTAGTAGCAGCAGGACTTGTCGTAGGCCATGGGACCTAGAAGTTCCACAACAGTCCTAAAAAAAAATGTCATCAATAAAGTATTGGACTCATTCTGTTGAATCAGTGAGAGGGGCCTTGTAATGGTCACTGATCCATGCCTCGTTCATTTTAATGAATGTTGTCTGTGGACAGACGGGTCCGTTGGTCAGTGACCACTCCACCTGCATCGCTAAATACTCGCTCAGAAAGAACACTGGCGGCGGGGCATGCAAGAATCTTTAGTGCATATTGAGCGGGTTAAGGCCAGGTATCCAATTGTTTGGTCTAATATTGCATGGGGTCATCATTAGTCTCCATATTGTCTGGAGCACTGGCTGACCCCAAGTAATCAATCATCCACCATACGGGCCAGCCGCTGGCGGTGGTGACCACTTTCTCTGCTGGTGCTGCTACTGCTAGAAGGACTATCTGGCACTGGCTGGTAAAATGCCTTCAGCATACTCAGCAGGTTCACAGATTGGCTACTGGTGCTGCTGCTGGGAGTGGGACCACCAGACCTTTGCTGAGTGTGATGACTACTACTACTAGGCGTGGTAGCTTGGGGCCGGGGTACAGGTGTAGGAAACGCATCTTCTACCGAACGATGAAAGGCATCCCGGATCTGGCTCATCATGGCGTCTGCTTGGGAGGGGGTTATGAACTGGCGCATTTTCCCCTTGCACCGGGGATCTAAGATGGTGGCCACCCACATGTCGAGCCTTGCTTTTAAAGTTTTAATCAAGGGGTCTTTCTTTAGGCACTGGATCATATGTGCAGCCATGGGGAAGAGATGTCTGCCATGAATCACCTCTTCCTGGCTGTCAGAACTGTCGTCAACATCATGATCCAGCTCCGCATCAAAATTTTCTTCCCACCCCCGGACAATGGGCTCTTCCGCTTCCACAAGCTCTGCCTCCTCATCCAGGACTGGAGCATGCCCACTCACTCCTTCACCTGACTGGCCACTGTTCAGTAGGGCTTCCTCCCTCCGTTCGAGCAGTTTTTGAAGAGTTTTTTTCCATGGTGAAGACAAGAGGGAGCACCTCTGATATACTGCAGTACTCCTCACTGACCACTTTTGTTGGCTGCTCAAATGGCTCCAACACTTTGCACACCTGTCCAATCAGCTGCCACTGGTCTCCAGTAATGTAGTCCAGTGGCCGTGTTCTGGTGGAAGATGCCTCAGACAGGTATAGCCTGACCGCCGTGCGCTGCTCCCACAACCTCTCCAGCATGTGTAGTGTGGAGTTCCACCGCGTCGGACAATCTGAAATAAGCCTGTGCTGCGGCAGGCTATGGCGGCGCTGCAGCAGTTTCATGGCCGCGGTGGCAGTTGCCGAGTGACGGATGTG
The DNA here is from genome assembly GCF_040937935.1 of Hyperolius riggenbachi. Taxonomy (NCBI): domain Eukaryota; kingdom Metazoa; phylum Chordata; class Amphibia; order Anura; family Hyperoliidae; genus Hyperolius; species Hyperolius riggenbachi. The sequence goes on from NC_090655.1 coordinate 239,602,515, forward strand.
GGCTGACCTTTTCGCACCCAGTGTCCTTCAACCCTTGGAAAGTTAGTAGAAATTTCTGAACTACAAGGTTGAAGACGTGGGCCAAGCAAGGTAAGTGGGTATAGCCACCTAGCAAAATGGCGAACAGCATGTTGGCACCGTTATCAGACACCACTACACCTGTGGCAAGTCTTCGTGGGGTCAGCCACTGCCGAATCTGACCCTGTAAGGCTGCAAGAATTACAGATCCTGTTTGCCTGTTCTCCTCCATGGATTCCATTTTCAGCACTGCTTGGCATCGATGGTGCTGCAGACCAGTGTATAAGGAGCGGGACCACTTGCTGGGAGGCTCAGCAATGGCAGACTGGCCTTGGACAGTACAGGTAGCATAGGGAAGTGGAACAGGCCTTCCCTTCAACCCACGTGGCGGCACCACCAGTTGAGATGCCCCAGATCTTGCACCCTCCTCAGCAGCACCATGGAGGGTGACCCAATGGGCGGTAAAAGTGAGATACTTTCCCTGCCCATGCCGGCTGCTCCAGCCATCCATGGTGAAGTGCACCTTGCCACTGACAGCGTGATCCATAGACCGGCCGACACACTCCACAATGTGCTGGGCAGGGATAGCAGTCCTGGCAAAATAATGGCGGCTGGGGATCCGCCATTATGGAGCAACACTCTTCATCAGTCTGCGGAAGGGGGCACAGTCCACAAACTGGTAGGGCAGCAGCTGTTGGCCCAACAGCCTTGCCAGGAGCGCATTATTTTTAACCACAAACAGATCAGTTGTAGGGAGCATCCGCTTCCTCTGCAACATTTCTGGCACAGAGGCCTGACACTGGAACACTGGTGATTCAACCAACAAGGATGATGAGGAAGTGCTTGCCGGCGAGGTCGGCAGTCCTCTACTAGCCTGGCATGCAGAGGACTTTGAAGTCGAATGGGACTGAGGAGTAGGTTGGATAGGGACAGGACTCGGACGACAAGGAAAAAAAGAGAAGGGGCCTGTTGGTGCTGCTTTTACTCCACCCATCTTATTGTAATTTTTTACAACTTCAAACTCCCATTTGTGGTTGTTGCGCAAATGGCTTAGCAGCCCTGAAGTGCCGTACCCGGTGCCCGATTTGCCTCTGCTCACCGATTTACGACACACACAACAGACTGCCCTGGATTCATCCTCTTCCGCATCAATAAAATACTTCCATGCAGGGGACGTGCGTGCACGCTTAGCAGTGGTACGACCTGTTCTAGCACCTTGATGCTCGGCATTGGACTGGTGGTGGGTACTGACAGACAGGGAAGAAGTCTGCTGGCCAACCGTCTGCTCTGTTTGTACAGGCTGCTCATGCCTGCTACTGCCTAAACAAACAGGTGGCAAATAAGTTTTATCACCCACCTCATCATCATCATCAAAAATATCATCCAGTGCAATAAGTGAGTCTTCTGGACCCTCCACCTGGCCACCAAACACCTCTGTAGTTAAGTGGTGTTGGTGATGTTGACTGGTGACACTGGATGAAGAAAACACAGTGGCCATTTCTGTCACCACAGAACCCACCACTTCTTGGGAGCTTGATCCCATGGTCTCCTCCAATGCCTCATGCCAAACATTCTGCACATCTCTCTCAGTCTCAGCGATGGTGTGCTGTACTTCTGGAGCGGACTCAGCAGAGTACTGGGAGGAAACAAGCTCGTCATCGTCAACAGAAGCAGCTGCGCTCGGGTTCTGGTCATGAGGAACCTGGCGGCCACTGCTGGTGCTGCTGCAACTAGCTTCAAATTCCTCAAACTGGGTAGAGGGTTCTGAATCCTGATGTAAATAATCCACAACTGTCTTCGTCTCCTGCTCTGACAGAATCTTCCTGTGTGCTGCTGAGCCTGCTGCGACCACAGGGAAGACATTTCTGACCAGGGGGGGAACGCTTCCTGCTGCTGCTGCCACCCTCACCCTGATCACGTACTTGACGTGAACGTCCATGACTCCATGTCCTTGCAGGAGTGGCAGGAATGTTCTGCTGCCCTCACTCCATTTTTTGGGGGCCACAAACTTTATTGGGGAAGGGGTACGTAGTACATGCGTATGAGCAGAACAGATCACAAAATAAGGGGGTGAAATAAAGAAAATAAATCAAAAACACAAAATAAAGAAAACAAAAAAAAATTCACTGCACTCACTCAACTAATCAATCACTAATCAAAAAAATCACTAATCACACAGCTAACTCACTCTCACTCTGTCAAACACTAAGCCTGCGGCCTGGCTGGCTCTGCAGCAAGCAACTACTAACACACTACACTACAATCTCTCTACTAATATAGTTAACACTCTAAGGGCTCGATTCAGTAAACGGTGCTAACCCAGTTAGCACGCCTAAAGGCTTTGGGTGTGCTAACTAGGGTGCTAAGTAGTTAGCACATACAAACTACTTAGCACCGTAGTTAGCACATGCAAACTTAGCACCGCCGTTAGCACATGCAAACTACTTAGCACCGTAGTTATGACATGCAAACTACTACTTAGCTCCGTGCTAACTAGGGTGCTAAGCTTCATGGGGCTTGATTCACAAAGCGGTGCTAACCTACTTAGCACGTCTAAAGTCTTTAGACGTGCTAACCAGGGTGCTAAGTAGGTTAGCACCGGATTTCTCAATTGAGAAAACCGGTGCTAACCTACTTAGCACCCTGGTTAGTGCGCCTAAAGACTTTAGACGTGCTAAGTAGGTTAGCACCACTTTGTGAATCAAGCCCATGGTTAGATACCCGTGGTCTTGCTAATTATGATCTTGTAAAAGATAGAATATTTGGAAATTTAAATTAAATCTGAGCTCTATATATTATGTGACAATCATTATATTATTGTTAACAATACCTCTCATCTTCCACAGTGATAATTGATGCTGAAACTACTGTTGGAAAAGTTAGGAGGTGCACTGCTACTAGTGTTGGGCGAACATCTAGATGTTCTGGTTCGGGCCGAACAGGCCGAACATGGCCGCGATGTTCGGGTGTTCGAGCCGAACTCCGAACATAATGGAAGTCAATGGCGACCCGAACTTTCGTGCTTTGTAAAGCTTCTTTACATGCTACATACCCCAAATTTACAGGGTATGTGCACCTTGGGAGTGGGTACAAGAGGAAAAATTTTTTTTAGCAAAAAGAGCTTATAGTTTTTGAGAAAATCGATTTTAAAGTTTCAAAGGGAAAACTGTCTTTTAAATGCGGGAAATGTCTGTTTTCTTTGCACAGGTAACATGCTTTTTGTCGGCATGCAGTCATAAATGTAATACAGATAAGAGGTTCCAGGAAAAGGGACCGGTAACGCTAACCCAGCAGCAGCACACGTGATGGAACAGGAGGAGGCGCAGGAGGAGAAGGCCACGCTTTGAGACACAACAACCCAGGCCTTGAATGAGGACAAGAAGCGTGCGGATAGCATGCTTTTTGCCACCATGCAGTCATAAATGTAATACAGATAAGAGGTTCCAGGAAAAGGGACCGGTAACGCTAACCCAGCAGCAGCACACGTGATGGAAAAGGAGGAGGCGCAGGAGGAGAAGGCCACGCTTTGAGACACAACAACCCAGGCCTTGCATGAGGACAAGAAGCGTGCGGATAGCATGCATTTTGCCTCCATGCAGTCATAAATGTAATACAGATAAGAGGTTCCGTAAAAAGGGACCAGCAACGCTAACCCAGCAGCAGCACAGGTGATGGAACAGGAGGAGGCGCAGGAGGAGAAGGCCACGCTTTGAGACACAACAACCCAGGCCTTGCATGAGGACAAGAAGCGTGCGGATAGCATGCATTTTGCCGCCATGCAGTCATAAATGTAATACAGATAAGAGGTTCCAGGAAAAGGGACCGGTAACGCTAACCCAGCAGCAGCACACGTGATGGAACAGGAGGAGGCGCAGGAGGAGAAGGCCACGCTTTGAGACACAACAACCCAGGCCTTGAATGAGGACAAGAAGCGTGCGGATAGCATGCTTTTTGCCGCCATGCAGTCATAAATGTAATACAGATAAGAGGTTCCAGGAAAAGGGACCGGTAACGCTAACCCAGCAGCAGCACACGTGATGGAAAAGGAGGAGGCGCAGGAGGAGAAGGCCACGCTTTGAGACACAACAACCCAGGCCTTGCATGAGGACAAGAAGCGTGCGGATAGCATGCATTTTGCCTCCATGCAGTCATAAATGTAATACAGATAAGAGGTTCCGTAAAAAGGGACCAGCAACGCTAACCCAGCAGCAGCACAGGTGATGGAACAGGAGGAGGCGCAGGAGGAGAAGGCCACGCTTTGAGACACAACAACCCAGGCCTTGCATGAGGACAAGAAGCGTGCGGATAGCAATTTGCATTTTGTCGGCATGCAGTCATAAATGTAATACAGATGAGAGGTTCAATAAACAGGGACCGGAAACGCTAACCTATCACAGATGTTCATTGTTCATGTTACTTGGTTGGGGTCTGGGAGTGTTGCGTAGTCGTTTCCAATCCAGGATTGATTCATTTTAATTTGACACAGAGCACAATGCTATACAGTGGTGGGTTAGCGGTGTATTACTGTTCCCAGCAGAGACAAAGAGCACAATGCTATACAGTGGTGGGTGAGCGGTGTACTACTATACCCAGCAGCGACACAGAGCACAATGCTATACAGTGGTGGGTTAGCGGGGTACTACTGTTCCCAGCAGAGACACAGAGCACAATGCTATACAGTGGTGGGTTAGCGGTGTACTACTGTTCCCAGCAGCGACACAGAGCACAATGCTATACAGTGGTGGGTGAGCGGTGTACTACTATTCCCAGCAGCGACACAGAGCACAATGCTATACAGTGGTGGGTTAGCGGTGTACTACTGTTCCCAGCAGAGACACAGAGCACAATGCTATACAGGGTGAGCGGTGTACTACTGTTCCCAGCAGAGACACAGAGTGGCAGTAAACACAATGCTATATAGTGTGGGTGAGCGGTGTACTACTGTTCCCAGCAGACACACAGAGCACAATGCTATACAGTGGTGGGTGAGTGGTGTACTACTATTCCCAGCAGCGACACAGAGCACAATGCTATACAGGGTGAGCGGTGTACTACTGTTCCCAGCAGAGACACAGAGCACAATGCTATACAGTGGTGGGTTAGCGGTGTACTACTGTTCCCAGCAGAGACACAGAGCACAATGCTATACAGTGGTGGGTGAGCGGTGTACTACTATTCCCAGCAGCGACACAGAGCACAATGCTATACAGTGGTGGGTTAGCGGTGTACTACTGTTCCCAGCAGCGACACAGAGCACAATGCTATACAGTGGTGGGTTAGCGGTGTACTACTGTTCCCAGCAAAGACACAGAGCACAATGCTATACAGGGTGAGCGGTGTACTACTGTTCCCAGCAGAGACACAGAGTGGCAGTAAACACAATGCTATATAGTGTGGGTGAGCGGTGTACTAATGTTCCCAGCAGCGATACAGAGCACAATGCTATACAGTGGTGGGTGAGCGGTGTACTACTATTCCCAGCAGCGACACAGAGTACAATGCTATACAGGGTGAGCGGTGTACTACTGTTCCCAGCAGAGACACAGAGTGGCAGTAAACACAATGCTATATAGTGTGGGTGAGCGGTGTACTACTATTCCCAGCAGCGACACAGAGCACAATGCTATACAGGGTGAGCGGTGTACTACTGTTCCCAGCAGATACACAGAGTGGCAGTAAACACAATGCTATATAGTGTGGGTAAAACGGTGTACTACTGTTACCAGCAGCGACACAATGACTGGGGGGACCCTGGCTAGCCTGGCTGTAGAGAGAACTACCCTGCCTGCCTACCCAAAGCTAAACCCACAGACAAATGGCGGAGAAATGACGTGGTGTGAGAACGCGGAAGAGCCGCCGCCATGATCCAGCGGCAGGCGGCTCTTTCCGCGCACAGACGCGCCCCTCACACGGAGAGGCAGCCGCCTCTCCTCAGCATGAGGCGGCTGTCTCCGTGCAGGGACGCATGGAGAGCGCGGAAACCGCCGCGTCGGACGCGGCGGTTGGTCCGCATGCCCCCGCTGCGGAGACTCCGCAGAGCGGGGCAGTTGTGGCTGGGACTCGTAGTCCCTCAGGTTTTAGAGTGACGCGCGCGCGCACTCAGGAAGAATTTATGTTTAAAATAACTAGTCAGCTGACCAGGCTGGTCAGCTGACTCCGACTCCTCTTCCCATTGGTTCAGCACTTAGGGAGGTGCTGGGAAGAGGGTCAGGTATAAATACTGCTGGCTGTTCACTTGCTCCCCATCTGGCGTTGCGATCACATACGTGGGAGCACCCAGATCCGTAGTCAGATCCGTTAGTGTGCCGGGACCAGCTGGAGCTGTAATCCTACACTAAGCTAGATTCTGTTGATAGCTTAAAGTACTAGTTTGATTGTGATTATCTGTTATGACCTTTGCCTGCCTCGACTATCCTCCTGAACTCTGATCGTGAACCTCGTTATATCTGATACTCTGTTGCCGAACCCCGGCTCGTTCCTTGACTCTGCTTCTGCCTCCTGATTTTGTACCCCGATATATCTGATACCCCGTTGCTGAACCCTGCCTGTACTTTGACTCCGCCTTTGCCTCCTGATCTTGTACCTTGTCTGTCCGTGTGTGTACGACCTGGCTTGTCCGACCTCGAGAACCGACCTCGCGATTGGAGGCGGTTCCCCGTCACTTGCGGACTTTTCTTCCCTCTGTCAGTCTGACTCCTCCCGTCTTGGAGAGCTCAGATCTGTGGAAGGAATCTGTGCAGTTCTCCTTGCTGCACTGAGGCTTGTCCTCTGTATTACTGTTGCACCAATCTACACTCTACTCCGGTGAACAGAGGTTAGCTTCTATATTGGATTATCGGTGATACTGCAGATCACATATAATCTGGTATACGTCTGTATTTCCTGTGATACTGCAGATCACCGGTAATCAGACCTCTCCGTGCTTCACCGATCGTTACAGAACGCCAGACCAAAAGACAGATGGAACGCGCTGATCCTCTGACTGCGCTTGCCACTTCGGTGGACAGTATCCATCAAGCACTGGGCCAGCACAAGGCCTTAATTGATGCCTTATCAGGCTCAGTGCGAACCCTCCAGACGTCAGTTGATGCAGTGCGATCCCCTCCTAGTGACGACATACGTATGCCTGTACCTGACAAATTTTCCGGCCACAAATCTGACTTCCGGAATTTCAGGAGTAGAGTGTTGTCGTATTTCGAGTTGAGACCCGATCCTCGGGGACTGAGACCCAACGGGTCATCTTTATTAAAACGTTGTTGACTGGGGACTCCCAGTCCTGGGCATATAATCTGCCTTCTACCGATACCGCTCTGACCTCGGTAGAGGAATTCTTTAAGGCCATGGCCATAATCTACGACGACCCTGACCTTGCTGCGTCCTCAGAGCAGAAGCTCAAACTTTTGCGGCAAGGCAGAGGTTCGGTCGAGGATTATGCGGCGGAGTTCCGTAGGTGGTCAGTCACCTCTAGATTTGATAACTTCGCACTAATGGATTATTTTTTGTCTGGGTTGACGGAGGAGGTCTCCGACTTAATGTTAACTGTACCCGAGCCCAAGACAGTTGACGAGGCCATATCATCGGCCATTCGAGTAGATCGCAGGCTACGCCATCAGAGGCAGGCTAGGGGCAGTCACCGTGTCAGGGTGACTTCGTACGCGGCACCGGTTGCTGCATCCTCTATAACAGCATCTCCGCCTGTCTCGCCCGTTTCGGCCTTGCCTCCACCAGAACCGATGCAAATCGGTCGATCAAAACTGACCCAGGTGGAGCGAAGGCGGAGGATGACGGAACAACTGTGCCTATACTGTGCTGAGGCAGGGCATAGGGTGCGAAACTGCCCCAACAGGGCGGGAAACGGGTCTGCCTAGGAGTAGTGGGGGGTGACAGCCTAGGCACACAAACCTCACCCCTTAAAGAAAGAAAATTACTTCTCCCTTGTACGGTCACATGGGATGATAAGTCTGTTGCCACTGAAGCCTTCATTGACTCCGGCTCAGCGGCTAACTTTATGAACTTTGAGTTTGCTCAGGAGTTGGGTCTACCACTCCTGTGAGTCCCCCCATTCAGGTCACGGCAGTGGACGATTCCCCTCTGCAACGGGAGCGCTCACTGTCACAGACTCCGGAGGTGAAGGTCACCATAGGGGTACTGCATGGGGAACAGTTACGATTTTTTGTGTTACACATGTCCACCTCCACTATTATCTTAGGCATGCCTTGGTTACAAGCCCACTCTCCACAAATCAACTGGGCTACGGGTCAGGTAACCAGATGGTCCGATCATTGTCACCAACAGTGTCTAGGGAAGGTGACATTGGGTCAGACCAAGGTTTACGTGGAGGGTGTTCCTCAGGTGTACTCCGAATTTTCTGATGTATTCTGTCCCAAGGCAGCTGACAAACTACCCCCACATCGCCCTTTCGACTGTCCCATCGATCTCCATTAAGGTTGTGTACCTCCCCGGGAACATTTGTACAATTTGTCGGGGCCCGAGAAATTGGCCATGCAGGATTATATCCGTGAGAATTTGGCCAAGGGCTTCATTCGGCCGTCCCGGTCACCCGCTGGGGCAGGTTTCTTTTTTGTTAAGAAAAAAGATGGGGGCTTACGGCCATGTATCGATTATCGGGGGCTTAATAAAATCACTGTGAAGAATCGCTACCCGCTGCCATTAATAGATGACCTATTCACACAGGTCACGGAGGCTAGGATATTCTCAAAACTAGATTTACGAGGGGCATACAACCTGGTGCGCATCAGAGAAGGCGACGAATGGAAAACGGCCTTCAATACTCCGGACGGGCATTACGAGTACCTGGTAATGCCCTTTGGGTTATGTAATGCCCCGGCCGTTTTCCAGGAACTCATTAATGAAGTCTTTAGGGAGGTGTTGGGGAAGTTCGTTTTAGTTTTCCTTGACGACATCCTTATCTTTTCTAACAACCTCTCCGATCACAGAACTCATGTCAGATGGGTTTTGAACAAACTGAGGCAGAATTTGTTATATGCTAAACTGGAAAAGTGCATTTTTGAGGTCACGTCAGTGGCTTTTCTGGGATATATAATCTCCACCTCGGGCCTATCTATGGACCCTGCCAAGGTCTCTGCGGTCTTGGAGTGGCCACAGCCGGTGGGGTTAAAGTCCTTACAACGCTTCTTGGGTTTTGCAAACTACTATAGAAGGTTTATTAACCTTCCTGGCGGTAAGCCCGAGCTGAGCTCGGGGTAAGCCGCCGGAAGGCACCGCTCAGGCCCCGCTGGGCCGATTTGCATAATTTTTTTTTTGCTGCACGCAGCTAGCACTGTGCTAGCTGCGTGCAGTGCCCGATCGCCGCTGCTACCCGCCGATCCGCCGCTATCCGTCGCGCCGCAGCCGCCCCCCCCCCCCCAGACCCCGTGCGCTGCCTGGCCAATCAGTGCCAGGCAGCTCTATGGGGTGGATCGGAATCCCCTTTGACGTCACGACGTCGATGACGTCGGTGACGTCATCCCGCCCCGTCGCCATGGCCGGCGGCGATCGGAGGGGCTGGGGGGATGCCGCTGAGCAGCGGCTATCATGTAGCGAGACTTTGTCTCGCTACATGAAAAAAAAAAAAAATTAAAAAAAAAGATTTGCTGCCCCCTGGCGATTTTTTTGCAAACCGCCAGGAGGGTTAAGGGATACTCCACAGTAATTGCGCCCCTTACCAGTCTTACAAAAAAAGGGGCAGACACCACTCATTGGCCTTCCGAGGCCTTACAGGCATTCCGGAAGACATAGTATCCGATCGGGGAGTCCAGTTTGTCTCAAAATTTTGGAGGGCATTTTGTCACCAGATGGGCATGGGGCTGTCATTTTCGTCGGGCTACCACCCACAGACAAATGGCCAAACTGAGAGGGTCAACCAATCGTTAGAGCAATTTTTACGTTGTTACGTGGCTGAAGCGCAGAGCGATTGGGTCAAGTTTTTGCCCTACGCAGAATTTGCACACAATAACGTAAAGAGTTCTTCCTCGGGTTTCTGTCCATTCCAGATAGTGACCGGGAAATTACCTAAGTTTTCTCCGTTGCCGGTTGCGTCCAGTCCGTTCCCAGCCTTGGAGGCCTGGCAGAGGACATTTAGGGACATGTGGTGGACCATAAAAGACAACCTTGTGAAAGCATTTCAGAGTCAGAAAGGTCAGGCTGACAAAAGACGCTCATTAGAGTGGAATTTTCAACCAGGAGATTTGGTTTGGGTGTCAACTCGCCACCTGACATTGAAACAACCTTCTGACAAGCTTGGTCCCAGGTTTGTGGGTCCATTCCCGGTAATCAGGAAGATTAACAAAGTTACCTATACCGTTGACCTTCCCACCTGCATGCGGGGGGTAAGGTCCTTCCATGTGTCCCTTCTCAAACCCGCAGTCCAGGTGGGTCCTGCTCCTCCTCCTCCCGTGTTGGTAAATGCCCAACCTGAATATGAAGTGGAAAAAGTTTTAGATTCACGCTTGGTACAGAACTCTGTACAGTACCTCGTACATTGGAAAGGGTACGGCATTGAGGAGAGGCAATGGGTACCTGAGAACCGTATGCATGCGGAAGACTTAGTGAGGGAGCTTCATGCTTTACATCCAGAAAAACCTGGAAGGAGCTGTCCGGAGTCCACTCCTCGGGGGGGGGGGGGGGGTTATGTGAGAACGCGGAAGAGCCGCCGCCATGATCCAGCGGCAGGCGGCTCTTTCCGCGCACAGACGCGCCCCTCACACGGAGAGACAGCCGCTTCTCCTCAGCATGAGGCGGCTGTCTCCGTGCAGGGACGCATGGAGAGCGCGGAAGCGGCGGTTGGTCCGCATGCCCCCGCTGCGGAGACTCCGCAGAGCGGGGCAGTTGTGGCTGGGACTCGTAGTCCCTCAGGTTTTAGAGTGACGCGCGCGCGCACTCAGGAAGAATTTATGTTTAAAATAACTAGTCAGCTGACCAGGCTGGTCAGCTGACTCTGACTCCTCTTCCCATTGGTTCAGCACTTAGGGAGGTGCTGGGAAGAGGGTCAGGTATAAATACTGCTGGCTGTTCACTTGCTCCCCGTCTGGCGTTGCGATCACATACGTGGGAGCACCCAGATCTGTAGTCAGATCCATTAGTGTGCCGGGACCAGCTGGAGCTGTAATCCTACACTAAGCTAGATTCTGTTGATAGCTTAAAGTACTAGTTTGATTGTGATTATCTGTTATGACCTTTGCCTGCCTCGACTATCCTCCTGAACTCTGATCTTGAACCTCGTTATATCTGATACTCTGTTGCCGAACCCCGGCTCGTTCCTTGACTCTGCTTCTGCCTCCTGATTTTGTACCCCGATATATCTGATACCCCGTTGCTGAACCCTGCCTGTACTTTGACTCCGCCTTTGCCTCCTGATCTTGTACCTTGTCTGTCCGTGTGTGTACGACCTGGCTTGTCCGACCTCGAGAACCGACCTCGCAATTGGAGGTGGATCCCCGTCCTGTTAGTGACACTTCCTCCTGAGTGTCACTTGCGGACTTTCCTTCCCTCTGTCTGTCTGACTCCTCCCGTCTTGGAGAGCTCAGATCTGCGGAAGGAATCTGTGCAGTTCTCCTTGCTGCACTGAGGCTTGTCCTCTGTATTACTGTTGCACCAATCTACACTCTACTCCGGTGAACAGAGGTTAGCTTGTATATTGGATTATCAGTGATACTGCAGATCACATATAATCTGGTATACGTCTGTATTTCCTGTGATACTGCAGATCACCGGTAATCAGACCTCTCCGTGCTTCACCGATCGTTACACGTGGATCGGGTATTTATTTACCCGAACCACGTGACCCGTTCGGCCAATCAGAGCGCGTTCGGGTCCGAACCACGTGACCCTTTCGGCCAATCACAGCGCTAGCCGAATGTTCGGGGAAGGTTCGGCCATGCGCTCTTAGTTCGGCCACATGGCCGAACAGTTTGGCCGAACACCATCAGGTGTTCGGCCGAACTCGAACATCACCCGAACAGGGTGATGTTCTGCAGAACCCGAACAGTGGCGAACACTGTTCGCCCAACACTAACTGCTACACCGCATATTCTGTCATATGTTCTTTTTATTTGTTGAATAAACACAGTTTTTTTTTTTTTAAAAACTAGGGTGCTAAGTAGTTTACATGTGCTAACTACGGTGCTAAGTAGTTTACATGTGCTAACTATGGTGCTAAGTAGTTTGCATGTGCTAACTACTTAGCACGTGCAAAGCATGTTAGCACATGCCAAGTGGCTTTTCACTGGGGTGCTAACACTTAGCACCCTTTTCTGAAGCAAGCCCTAACTCTCTCTCTTACAGTCACAGAGTCTTTAAAAAGACTTTTGATTTATATACAGTCTTGAAAAAGACTTTTGTTTTATGTTAAAACAACTATGGGTCTGCGTCTGTCTCTCCTCTCTCCACACTAAACTGAAACCCACATGCTTCCTGGCTGTACGTCTCTCTATTATATACAAAATGGGTGGGATAGCTGCTGATAGGTAGTTAGGGAGCTGGTTGCTAAGGTAGGATTGGTCGGTTCTCATTAAGACTCTTATTGGTGCAGAAATTCCATTTTCCAGGCAGAAATACACTTAGAAGCTTCTTCCTTGTGATTGGCTAACTGAAATTTACATTCCGGCGGAATTCCGCATTACCGCTATAGCAATTCCATTCCGACCGGAGGAATCCGGAATTAGTCCAATTTCGGGCGCAATCGCGTAAATTCGAATTCCGCGGAATCCAGCGACCATCCCTATTCTCTAAATCGGAGGGAACTGAGGGGAGCTCAGAGCGGGGCACATTAATCAGAGGGAAGGAGGGAAGCTGTGGGGTGGGGAAAAAACTTTTATCGGAGGGAGGGAAGCTGAGTGTATGGTCTGCACGTCTGTATTTGATCTGTGTGTGTGTGTGGTGTGAGTGTCTGTGTGATCTGCATGCATGTGTGTGAGATTTGAATGTGTGTGAGATCTGCATGTGTGTGTGTGTATTTGATCTGCATGTGTGTGTGATCTGCATGTGTGTGTATGTATTTGATCTGCATGTGTGTGAGATCTGCATGTGTGTGAGATTTGCATGTGTGTGTGTATTTGATCTGCATGTGTGTGTGTATTTGATCTGCATGCGTGTGAGATCTGCATGTGTGTGTGTATTTGATCTGCATGTGTGTGAGATCTGCATTTGTGTGTGTATTTGATCTGCATGTGTGTGAGATCTGCATGTGTGTGTGTGTGTGTGAGTGAGATCTGTGTCTGTGTGAGTGTGTGATCTGCATGTGTGTGTGTATTTGATCTGCATGTGTGTGTGTGTGATCTGCATATGTGTGTGTGATCTGCATATGTGTGTGTGATCTGTATGTGTGTGTGTATTTGATTTGCATGTGTGTGTGTGTGTCTGTGTGAGTGTGTAATCTGCATGTGTGTGTGTCTCTGTGTGCGTGAAGAGGATGAATGGGGGGGGGGGGCACCAAAATCTGGTTGCGCTCAGGGCGCTGTGAAACCTAGGCCGGCCCTGAGGAGGACAAAGCGGACAGTCAGTGTGGCAGCACAGAAGGACCATGGCAACTCACTGATAGTACCACAGTTTGATAGTGCTGCCAAAAAAATTATATGCATCCGTGGACCCGGGCAGTGGGAACGCAGATTTTAGTACCTAAACACACGATACAACATATTTTCCGGGGTCTGAGGCTCATACAGATGGTCCCGATCATCATCATCGAACTCTTCTCCTGCCCCCCCCCCCACCACCACCACCTCTGCCACCCCAGAATCCCCAGACACAGACCCCTTATCGTCCTCAACATTAACTTGGGATGCTGGCCTGAGCCCAACCTCCTCCTCCACATGAGGCCCCATCATCTCCTCAATGGCAGCCCTCAATAATCGCCCTGGCGCCGGACCGAGGGACACAACACTCTCGTCCAGGGAGGGCTGCTGCTGACCACTGGCTGCTGGGGTGGATGTTATAACTTGCGTGGGGCGTTGGCTGTTTCTGCTGTTGGGAGTTCTGCTCACAGCGGAGGTCTGTGAGGAACTCATGATGGGCTCACGAAACATGGTGAATGAACTGCAGTGGCAGTCTGACTGTCTGTAAATAGTAACTGAAGCGAATCACTGGCTAACGAGCTGATTAATACCAGTGAGCAGTGAGCAGTACAACCTCACTGAAAGGTATCACTGCCAAATGAGATGATTAATACCAGTGAGCAGTGAGCAGTACAACCTAACTGAAGGGTATCACTGCCAAATGAGATGAATAATACCAGTGAGTAGTGTTGGGCGAACATCTAGATGTTCGGGTTCGGGCCGAACAGGCCGAACATGGCCGCGATGTTCGGGTGTTCGACCCGAACTCCGAACATAATGGAAGTCAATGGGGACCCGAACTTTTGTGGTTTGTAAAGCCTCCTTACATGCTACATACCCCAAATTTACAGGGTATGTGCACCTTGGGAGTGGGTACAAGAGGAAAAAAAAATTAGCAAAAAGAGCTTATAGTTTTTGAGAAAATCGATTTTAAAGTTTCAAAGGGAAAACTGTCTTTTAAATGCGGGAAATGTCTGTTTTTTTTGCACAGGTAACATGTTTTTTGTCGGCATGCAGTCATAAATGTAATACATATAAGAGGTTCCAGGAAAAGGGACCGGTAACGCTAACCCAGCAGCAGCACACGTGATGGAACAGGAGGAGGCGCAGGAGGAGAAGGCCACGCTTTGTGAGACACAACAACCCCGGCCTTGCATGAGGGCAAGAAGCGTGCAGATAGCATGCTTTGTACCGCCATGCAGTCATAAATGTAATAAAGATAAGAGGTTCCATAAACAAGGACCGGCAACGCTAACCCAGCAGCAGCAGCAGCAGCAGACGTGATGGAACAGGAGGAGGCGCAGGAGGAGAAGGCCACGCTTTGTGAGACACAACAACCCAGGCCTTGCATGAGGACAAAAAGCGTGCGGATAGCATGCTTTTTACCGCCATGCAGTCATAAATGTAATAAAGATAAGTGGTTCAATAAACAGGGACCACGCGGCAACGCTAACCCAGCAGCAGCAGACGTGATGGAACAGGAGGAGGCGCAGGAGGAGAAGGCCACGCTTTGTGAGACACAACAACCCAGGCCTTGCATGAGGGCAAGAAGCGTGCGGATAGCATGCTTTGTACCGCCATGCAGTCATAAATGTAATAAAGATAAGTGGTTCAATAAACAGGGACCACGCGGCAACGCTAACCCAGCAGCAGCAGACGTGATGGAACAGGAGGAGGCGCAGGAGGAGAAGGCCACGCTTTGTGAGACACAACAACCCAGGCCTTGCATGAGGGCAAGAAGCGTGCGGATAGCATGCTTTGTACCGCCATGCAGTCATAAATGTAATAAAGATAAGTGGTTCAATAAACAGGGACCACGCGGCAACGCTAACCCAGCAGCAGCAGACGTGATGGAACAGGAGGAGGCGCAGGAGGAGAAGGCCACGCTTTGTGAGACACAACAACCCAGGCCTTGCATGAGGGCAAGAAGCGTGCGGATAGCATGCTTTGTACCGCCATGCAGTCATAAATGTAATAAAGATAAGTGGTTCAATAAACAGGGACCACGCGGCAACGCTAACCCAGCAGCAGCAGACGTGATGGAACAGGAGGAGGTGCAGGAGGAGAAGGCCACGCTTTGTGAGACACAACAACCCAGGCCTTGCATGAGGGCAAGAAGCGTGCGGATAGCATGCTTTGTACCGCCATGCAGTCATAAATGTAATAAAGATAAGTGGTTCAATAAACAGGGACCACGCGGCAACGCTAACCCAGCAGCAGCAGACGTGATGGAACAGGAGCAGGCGCAGGAGGAGAAGGCCACGGTTTTTGAGACACAACAACCCAGGCCTTGCATGAGGACAAAAAGCGTGCGGATATAGCAGCAATGCTTTTTGCCGCCATGCAGTCATAAATGTAATACAGATGAGAGGTTCAATAAACAGGGACCGGAAACGCTACACCATCCCAGATGTTCATTGGTCATGTTACTTGGTTGGGGTCCTGGAGTGTTGCGTAGTCATTTCCAATCCAGGATTGATTCATTTTAATTTGAGTCAGACGGTCTGCATTTTCTGTAGAGAGGCGGATACGCCGATCTGTGACGATGCCTCCGGCAGCACTGAAACAGCGTTCCGACATAACGCTGGCTGCCGGGCAAGCCAGCACCTCTATTGCGTACATTGCCAGTTCGTGCCAGGTGTCTAGCTTCGATACCCAATAGTTGAAGGGTGCAGATGGATTGTTCGACACAGCTACGTCATCTGACATGTAGTCCTTGACCATCTTCTCCAGGCGATCGGTGTTGGAGGTGGATCTGCACGCTTGCTGTTCAGTGGGCTGCTGCTGCATGGGTGTCAGAAAATTTTCCCACTCCAAGGACACTGCCGATACCGTTCCCTTTTGGGTACTAGCTGCGGCTTGCGTTGTTTGCTGCCCTCCTGGTCGTCCTGGGTTTGCGGAAGTCAGTCTGTCTGCGTACAACTGGCTAGAGGAGGGGGAGGATGTCAATCTCCTCTCTAAAGTCTCCACAAGGGCCTGCTGGTATTCTTCCATTTTGACCTGTCTGACTCTTTCTTCAAGCAGTTTTGGAACATTGTGTTTGTACCGTGGATCCAGAAGGGTATAAACCCAGTAATTGGTGTTGTCCAGAATGCGCACAATGCGTGGGTCACGTTCAATGCAGTCTAGCATGAATTGAGCCATGTGTGCCAGAGTCCTACCAGAATCCTCATCATCCTCTTGTGAGCGTTGTGATAGTTGTTGTGATGCATCATAGTCGTCACCTTCCTCCTGGTCTGCTTCTGCTGACCATTCGCGTTGAATTGTGGAAGTCCAACGTGCACCGCTCTGGCCCTCGTCAGTGGTGGCATGAAATTCCTGCTCCAACTCCAGCTGTTCCTCCTCCTCTTCTTCGTCATAGCTGCTGGGGCCAGCGTTCCCTGAGGCGGATGGCCTGATGTTGGTACCATCACGCTGATCGTTTTCTCCTTCAGATTCCCCCAGTTGCATCATGACAGCTGTTTACTTGATTTTTAACATCGACCTCTTCAGTAAACACAGCAGTGGTATGGTAATGCTGACTGAAGAGTTGTCACTGCTCACAAGCAACGTGGATTGCTCAAAATTTTCGGCCACGCCTGGGTATGTCCTCAGGAACCGCTGAACTACTAGGTTCATCACGTGCGCCAGGCAAGGGATGTGTGTCAGCTTAGCCAACCTTAAAGCGCGAATGAGATTACTCCCATTATCACACACAACCATGCCCGGTTTCAGGTCCAGCGGTGCCAGCCACAAATCCGTCTGTTCCTTTATTCCCCTCCAAATTTCCTCCCCTGTGTGCTGCTTATCCCCAAGGCAGATCAGCTTCAGCAACGCTTGCTGACGCATGCCAACAGCTGTGCTGCACTGCTTCCACGATCCTACTGCTGCTGGGTTAGCGTTTCCGAAAGAGGTACAGCTTTGAGATGCGTTGGAGGAGAAGGAGTCAGAGAGGTAGGTGCTGCTGTTGTTATCCAGTGGGAGGGACGGCGGTGCAGCTGTTTGCGGCGTGGGCAACACCCGCGCCGTAGCAGGTGAGGAATCGCTGCCAGGCTCCACAAGGTTCACCCAGTGCGCGGTAAGGGAGATGTATCGACCCTGGCCGAACGCACTCGTCCAGGTGTCAGTGGTGAGGTGAACCTTGCAGGCAACGGCATTCTTCAAGCTTCGGGTTATTTTGCTGACCACGTGCTCATGCAACTCAGGCACTGCAGAGCGCGCAAAGTGGTAGCGGCTGGGAACCACGTAACGTGGGATGGCCACTGACATCATGCCCTTGAAGCTGTTTGTCTCCACCACTCGATATGGCAGCATTTCGCAGGCCAGAAGCTTGGCTATGCTGGCTGTTACTGCCACGGCCCGGGGGTCATTTGCTGGCAATTTCCTCTTGCGCTCAAACATCTCCGACACAGACAACTGAACCGTAGCGCTGCACACGGAAGGGCTGTCGGTTGTTGTGTTTGATGAACACTGGGAGACCTCAAGAGCACTACTCCGGAAAGTGACAGTGTCAGCGTCGTCTGATGTTTGTGAATGTTGTGAACCACGCAATGGCTGGGCTACTGCTGCTGCTGAGGCGGGTCTGGTGGTGAGTCTGGTGAACCCAAGGGAGGCAGTGTTGCTGGTACCCTGTCCTGCCGCGTTTGCCCACAGAGTGGGATGTTTGGATAGCATGTGGCGGCTCATGCTGGTGGTGGAGAGGTTGTTAATACTTTTCCCCCTGCTCAGGCGAGTCTTGCACACCTTGCAAATCGCCATGGTAACATCCTCAGTGCAGTCTTCAAAGAAAGCCCAGACTTTGGAGCACCTGCCTCCTTGCTGGCGATTTCTGTTTCCTCCTCTTTTGCCTCTCACTCTAACTTCCACGCTTGTGGTGCCTGAAATTGCGCGCCGCCTACCTTGTGGCACAAGGCGAACTCGTGCAGCAGTGGGTTCTTCAACAGACTCATCTGTGCTGCTGCTACGACGGCGATGTTCTCGTTCACAAATAAAATCTGGGTCTCTGTCCACATTGTCCATACCCTCCTCTTCCATCTCCTCAAACTCGTCATATGTCATTGTGGGGGGCCGCCGCCGTGGAGTAGAGCTCCCCAGAACAACCTCTGCGCAGCTCACTCCAACGTCGTCTTCCAGATCTTGTCGGCCGACCTCCTGCAATTGCAACCCCTCCTGCCCAACTTGCTCTGGGATTTGGGTTTCCGAGTCCTCCTCGGACTCGCCTTGTATTTCAGTGCGCGGTGCATTTCCCACAGTTAATGGTTGTGAATCCGGGCACAACATTTCTGGCTGTTCCTCCATTGACCTTTCATAGGTGGAAGTTTGTTGGGCTGGGAATAGCTCCTGCGAATACCCCATTGTGTCCTGAGGTAATTCATAGGACTGGTTATCTGGCAGTTGTGTGCGTGGTGTCGCTGCCGGTTGTGTCAGCTTTGTGCCCACTGGCTCCTTGTAACTGGCTGAGGACTCGGACCTCGTGCGTGATGTGCTGGTGCTGCTTAACCCACGGCTGGACGCTTGAGAGGTCATCCAAGTAATTATCTGGTCCTGTTCTTTTGGATTTGTGAGGGTTGTTGTCCTGGACAACATGGGCGGTATTGAGTGGGTTCTCTTGGGTGCTCCCCTGTGGCCTGTACGTGAACCGTCAGGGGAAACACCTCTTCCCTTGCCCCTTCCTCTTTCACCGGATTTCTTCCTCATTTCACTTATCCTTACAGTACACGCTGACTGGCAGCAGTACAGTGGCAGCACAGAAATGCTATACAGTACCACTATTCCCAGCAGCGACACAGAGCACAATGCTATACAGTGGCGGGTGAGCGGTGTACTACTGTTCCCAGGCCCAGCAGACACAGAGTGGAAGTAAACACAATGCTATATAGTCTGGCTGAGCGGTGTACACAGAGTGGCAGTACACACAATGCTATATAGTCTGGCTAAGCCGTGTACACAGAGTGTCAGAAAACACAATGCTATATATAGCGTGGCTGAGCGAGGTGCACAGTGGCAGTACACACAATGCTATATTAGTCAGGCTAAGCCGTGTACACAGAGTGTCAGAAAGCACAATGCTATATATAGCGTGGCTGAGCGAGGTGCACAGTGGCAGTACACACAATGCTATATAGTCAGGCTAAGCCGCGTACACAGAGTGTCAGAAAACACAATGCTATATATAGCGTGGCTGAGCGAGGTGCACAGTGGCAGTACACACAATGCTTTATAGTCAGGCTGAGCCGTGTACACAGAGTGTCAGTAAACAATGGTATATAGTCTGGCTGAGCGGTGTACACAGAGTGTCAGTAAACAACGGTATATAGTCTGGCTGAGCGGTGTACACAGAGTGGCAGTAAACACAATGCTATATATAGCGTGGCTGAGCGAGGTGCACAGTGGCAGTACACACAATGCTATATAGTCAGGCTAAGCCGTGTACACAGAGTGTCAGAAAACACAATGCTATATATAGCGTGGCTGAGCGAGGTGCACAGTGGCAGTACACACAATGCTTTATAGTCAGGCTGAGCCGTGTACACAGAGTGTCAGTAAACAATGGTATATAGTCTGGCTGAGCGGTGTACACAGAGTGTCAGTAAACAACGGTATATAGTCTGGCTGAGCGGTGTACACAGAGTGGCAGTAAACACAATGCTATATATAGCGTGGCTGAGCGAGGTGCACAGTGGCAGTACACACAATGCTATATAGTCAGGCTAAGCCGTGTACACAGAGTGTCAGAAAACACAATGCTATATATAGCGTGGCTGAGCGAGGTGCACAGTGGCAGTACACACAATGCTTTATAGTCAGGCTGAGCCGTGTACACAGAGTGTCAGTAAACAATGGTATATAGTCTGGCTGAGCGGTGTACACAGAGTGTCAGTAAACAACGGTATATAGTCTGGCTGAGCGGTGTACACAGAGTGGCAGTAAACACAATGCTATATATAGCGTGGCTGAGCGAGGTGCACAGTGGCAGTACACACAATGCTATATAGTCAGGCTAAGCCGTGTACACAGAGTGTCAGAAAACACAATGCTATATATAGCGTGGCTGAGCAAGGTGCACAGTGGCAGTACACACAATGCTTTATAGTCAGGCTGAGCCGTGTACACAGAGTGTCAGTAAACAATGGTACATAGTCTGGCTGAGCGGTGTACACAGAGTGTCAGTAAACAACGGTATATAGTCTGGCTGAGCGGTGTACACAGAGTGGCAGTAAACACAATGCTATATATAGCGTGGCTGAGCGAGGTGCACAGTGGCAGTACACACAATGCTATATTAGTCAGGCTAAGCCGTGTACACAGAGTGTCAGAAAACACAATGCTATATATAGCGTGGCTGAGCGAGGTGCACAGTGGCAGTACACACAATGCTATATACAGCGTGGCTGAGCGAGGTGCACAGTGGCAGTACACACAATGCTATATATAGCGTGGCTGAGCGAGGTGCACAGTGGCAGTACACACAATGCTATATTAGTCAGGCTAAGCCGTGTACACAGAGTGTCAGAAAACACAATGCTATATATATAGCGTGGCTGAGCGAGGTGCACAGTGGCAGTAGACACAATGCTATATATATAGCGTGGCTGAGCGAGGTGCACAGTGGCAGTACACACAATGCTATATATAGCGTGGCTGAGCGAGGTGCACAGTGGCAGTACACACAATGCTATATATAGCGTGGCTGAGCGAGGTGCACAGTGGCAGTACACACAATGCTATATTAGTCAGGCTAAGCCGTGTACACAGAGTGTCAGAAAACACAATGCTATATATATAGCGTGGCTGAGCGAGGTGCACAGTGGCAGTACACACAATGCTATATATAGCGTGGCTGAGCGAGGTGCACAGTGGCAGTACACACAATGCTATATATAGCGTGGCTGAGCGAGGTGCACAGTGGCAGTACACACAATGCTATATATAGCGTGGCTGAGCGAGGTGCACAGTGGCAGTACACACAATGCTATATTAGTCAGGCTAAGCCGTGTACACAGAGTGTCAGAAAACACAATGCTATATATATAGCGTGGCTGAGCGAGGTGCACAGTGGCAGTACACACAATGCTATATATAGCGTGGCTGAGCGAGGTGCACAGTGGCAGTACACACAATGCTATATATAGCGTGGCTGAGCGAGGTGCACAGTGGCAGTACACACAATGCTATATTAGTCAGGCTAAGCCGTGTACACAGAGTGTGAGAAAACACAATGCTATATATATAGCGTGGCTGAGCGAGGTACACAGTGGCAGTAAACAATGCTATATATAGTGTGGCTGAGCGAGCGGTGTACTACTGTTCCCAGCAGCGACACACAATGACTGGGGGGGACCCTGGCTAGCGTGGCTGGAGAGCGAACTACCCTGCCTGCCTACCCAAAGCTAAACCCACAGACAAATGGCGGAGATATGACGTGGTTCGGGTATTTATTTACCCGAACCACGTGACCGTTCGGCCAATCAGAGCGCGTTCGGGCCCGAACCACGTGACCCGTTCGGCCAATCACAGCGCTAGCCGAACGTTCGGGGAACGTTCGGCCATGCGCTCTTAGTTCGGCCATGTGGCCGAACGGTTTGGCCGAGCACCGTCAGGTGTTCGGCCGAACTCGAACATCACCCGAACAGGGTGATGTTCTGCAGAACCCGAACAGTGGCGAACACTGTTCGCCCAACACTACCAGTGAGCAGTGAGCACAGTACACAATGTCACTCACGAAACTTGCTGAATGACCAGTTTAACGTAAATGTAAGGAAAAAGGGGGGGTCGGGGGGCATATGTCACAAATAACGAAATCCAAAAATAAGTGAAAATTTACAAAAATGTATTAATATCGTAATTAAACATATTAAAAAAGCACCAATGTAACCTGCCAAAAAGCCACACTTGGTCACCAATCACACCTCAGACACACCACTGCCTGCGACCACCTAGTGTGGTCGGGGATCCCAAAACAAGGATAGGCCTAAACACGTGTCTGATCAAAAAAATGAGGGTAATAGGAAAATGATGATGAAAGCAAGCCGGTACAAGTGACAGAAGCAAAATGAAGCAATGCATCCAGCAGAGGCTAGAAAGCCAATATGGCATCTGCAAATCAATAGTTCAGATGAAACAGCACAGCCAGCATGAAGAGATGAAATGCAAATAGCAACAAGCACAGATCAAAAGGGATGGCATGAAGCGTGAGCCATACTATACCCAATCCTGGTACAGCAATGCGGAGTCCAGTTAGCTCCTGGAGGTTCTCTGGTCGCTCAGCCCCCTGTGTAGAAGCCCAAGGCTGGGGGAGCGGTTAGGGATCCAGTAGAGAAGTCAGGTCCAATGTGCTGGTATAGCAGGCTGTAATAGCTGTGGTGATCAAGCAGAGTCCCATAAGGCAAAAGTCCCGAATGACTGCTGAATGACCAGCCCTGGCAGTGGCAGTGTGACTGTAAGTAGTAGCTGAAGTGTATGACTGGCTAGCTGAAAACAAGTGAGTAGTACATTCTGAACCTGCCTGCCTGCACTACACACACTAGTCAGTAATCACCAGTACACTCTGACTACAATGACTACAACTAACTACAGCAATGACTCACTGGCTAGCCAACTGAATACAAGTGTAGTATGAGAGCACTGTTAGCAGTAAAAACGCTGGGTCTTTCACACAAAAATGCACTTGCTGAAGCAACAATGGCCTGGAGATAATCCTCTAAGTACCAGAGTCTAGCAAGGACGGAGCTTTTCATGATGGCCGCCGCTTTATATACAGGAGGGGAGGGCATAGCCTCCCCTCCTGTGATTGGTTGCTAGGGCCTGGCTGGGGGCCTCTGATTGGCCAGGAAAGTCACTTCCGCCCATTTGTACGCATGTCCGCTAACCACGGCTTCTGCGCCGGGTTTCAAGCTGCGCGGCCTTAAGCTCATCCAGAGTGTTGGGTCTTGCGTCTCTCAACTTTCTCTTCACAAAATCCTACAGATTCTCTATGGGGTTCAGGTCAGGAGAGTTGGCAGGCCAATTGAGCACAGTAATAACATGGTCAGTAAACCATTTACCAGTGGCTTTGGCACTGTGAGCAGGTGCCAGGTCGTGCTGAAAAATGAAATCTTCATCTCCATAAAGCTTTTCAGCAGATGGAAGCATGAAGTGCTCCAAAATCTCCTGATAGCTAGCTGCATTGACCCTGCCCTTGATAAAACACAGTGGACCAACACCAGCAGCTGACCTGGCACCCCAGACCATCACTGACTGTGGGTACTTGACACTGGACTTCAGGCATTTTGGCATTCCCCTCTCCCCAGTCTTCCTCCAGACTCTGGCACCTTGATTCCCGAATGACATGCAAAAGTTGCTTTCATCCGAAAAAAGTACTTTGGACCACTGAGCCAGTGCTGCTTCTCTGTAGCCCAGGTCAGGTGCTTCTGCCGCTGTTTTCTGGTTCAAAAGTGGCTTGACCTGGGGAATGCGGCACCTGTAGCCCATTTCCTGCACACGCCTGTACACGTGGCTCTGGATGTTTCTACTCCAGACTCAGTCCACTGCTTCCGCAGGTCCCCCAAGGTCTCGTATTGGTCCTTCCAATCTTCCTCAGGGTCCAGTCACCTTTTCTTGTTGTGCAGCGTTTTCTGCCACACTTTTTCCTTCCCACAGACTTCCCACTGAGGTGCCTTGATACAGCACTCTGGGAACAGCCTATTCGTTCAGAAATTTCTTTCTGTGTCTTGCCCTCTTGCTTGAGGGTGTCAATGATGACCTTCTGGACAGCAGTCAGGTCAGCAATCTTACCCATGATTGCGGTTTTGAGTAATGAACCAGGCTGGGAGTTTTTAAAAGCCTCAGGAATCTTTTGCAGGTGTTTAGAGTTAATTAGTTGATTCAGATGATTAGGGTAATAGCTCGTTTAGAGAACCTTTTCATATGCTAATTTTTTGAGATAGGAATCTTGGGTTTTCATGAGCTGTATGCCAAAATCATCAATATTAAAACAATAAAAGGCTTGAACTACTTCAGTTGTGTGTAATGAATCTAAAATATATGAAAGTCTAATGTTTATCAGTACATTACAGAAAATAATGAACTTTATCACAATATGCTATTTTTTTGAGAAGGACCTATATATAGGGCAGCACAATGGCGTAGTGATTAGCACTCTCACCTTGCAGTGCTGGGTCCCCGGTTCGAATCCCAGCCAGGTTAACATCTGCAAGGAGTTTGTATGTTCTCCTCGTATCTGCGTGGGTTTCATCCGGGCACTCTGGTTTCATCCCAAATCCCACAAACATATAGATAAGTAATCCACACACTGTAATGCAGGGACAGCAGCTCCTCCGGTATACTAAACCTGGTCACAGGCCGGTGCCAGGTCTCAGGCTGGATTGCTTACAAAGCCCTGGAAGCGTTGTGTGAGCAATGACTATGGTAGGGACTAGATTGTGAGCCCCCTCTGAGGGACAGTTAGTGACAAGACAATATATACTCTGCATTAGGAATAATCACAGATATGCAAATTCTTCTTAGTTGATGCAAATGTTTATGTAAATATATGCAGCTTGAAAATTGACCAATCAATTTAAACCTGGGTTTAAATTGATTGGCCCATTTTCAAACAGCATACACTTGCATTATTTCAGAAGAATTTGCATCTCATTGATCAACCCTACTCTGTGCAGCGCTGCGTAATATGTTGGTGCTTTATAAATACCTAAATAAATAAATATAAATGTATACTAATAGTGTTTGACTGTGGTGAGGACATTAGAGTGTAAGCTCCTGTGGTGCAGAGACTGATGGGAAGGGATCAGTGCTCTCTGTACAGTGCTGTGGAATGTCAGAGCTATATAAATGTATAATGATAATAGTGTGTGACTGTGATGAGGACATTAGAGCAGAGGCGTATCTAGAGGGGTGCAGGCATAGCTTGTGCCATGGGCACAAAAGCACCATGGGCGCCATGGCTGCCTCCTCCTCCCTCGTGCTTCACCTTCATACTCTTATACTGCAGGACATCTCGCACTACTTATACTTGGGGGGGGGGGGGGAGGTAATTATACTAGAGGGACACCTGTCACCACCTATACTGAGGGAATCTTTGGGGGGTATGCATATGCTGGGGGTCAACTCTCAGCACTTATGCTAAAGAAGGCTACTTATACTGGGGAGACACCTCTAACTACATATACTGGTAGGGCAACCTAAACTGGGGGCTACCTATACTGGGTGAACTACCTCTGGCTATCTATAATAGGCTGTTACCTCTGGTTACTTATACTTGGGGGGCTAGCTCTAGCAAGCTATACTTGGGGGGGCTACTTATACGGGGAGGGGGTCTTATTACCTTTGCTGAGAGGGCAGCCTAAACTGGTTGACTACCTATACTGAGAAGGCTACTTCAGGCTATCTATACTAGGGAGCGACCTCCGGCCATCTGGCTGCTTATACTGGGTGGCTACCTCAGGGGTGCAATTTCAGTGTTTTCCATAGGCGCTATATTACCCAGATACGTGCATTAGAGTGTAAGTTCCTGTGGTGCAGAGATGATGGGAAGGGATCAGTGATCTCTGTACAGTGTATATGTCGCAGCAGCTGGTGATGGGGAGGAGACACAAGGGTGTTATGTGTTACAGGGTATATAAATTCTTCCTGTACTATGATATCTACAAATAAAACAGATAAAATACAGTTCTCTGTCCTTACCTCCTCTGCTGTCAGCACCAGCAATGTCTTCTTTCTACTTCCTCCAGCCTCCTCTATAACTTCCTGTCTTTGGCTCCTCCCCTTCCTGGCCCTGCATTGCACTGTGCATGTGTGTGGGATGAGGCTGCAGAGATCACAGGTCTCCCCACAACCAACAACAGATGAGACTAGTGGTGAACATCTCTTATCCTATATAATAAAGTGCCTGTCCTGCTTTCACCTGTGTCCCTGCGTTGTGCATGTGTGGCACACGGACAGACTCTGGACATCGGAGGAGGTGCGGGCATACGTGTGGGTCGCGGAAGTGCAAATGCAGGTGTCACGAGCATGCACGTGTTGCGGGGGGAAGGGTTACATGGCCAAGGAATAGCGCATGTTTATCAATGGGCAGGCCCTTTAACTAGTAATAATTATGAGATCTCTCCTTGGACTCCCATTATCTGTTCCAGGGTCATTTCCAAGATATGCCTGGATAGTGTACCGGTCAAGAGCACCACCCCTGACATATATGACCAAGGTTTGAAGGTCTTCATATTCCGTAAGCCAGTACCTATGTAGTAAGGAGTCCCTGGGCAAGACTCCCTAACAATGCAGGTTGGCCTATTGAGCACGCTCTTAGTGGATGCAGCTCTCAAGTGCTTTGAGTCCAAGAGGAGAAAAGGGCTATAAAAAATATTGGTATTATTATTCAGATATCTCACTGTAAGGTCACAGCACATATACGTACAGTCTGTGCACAGACTGATGTTACTTGGGTAAGGGCAGCACCACTGGTTGCGTACGAGAGGATTCGGTGCAGGAGAGGAATGAGCGCAGGAGAGGAATGAGCGCAGGAGACTTGGGCGGAGGATACAGCTGGTATATGGCTGATCCTACTACTGCACAAGTGCCGGCCGTGTTAAAGGGGCCCTTAAGTCTGTTAAAAAAATTAGTTTTACTCACCTGGCGCTTCCAGCAGCCCCCTGCAGCTGATTGGTGCCCACGTAAACTCGCTCCGATGCTCTTGGCCCCGCCGGCAGCCACTTCCGGTTTCGGCGACAGGAGCCAACAGGCCGGGAACGTAAGTGATTCTTCGCGTTCCCGGCCACAATAGCGCCCTCTATGCTGTTATATGCTAGGTGCTATATGCTATAGCAGCATAGAGGGCACTATTGTGGCCAGGAACGTGAAGAATAACTCGCGTTCCCGGCCTGTCGGCTCCTGTCGCCGAAACCGGAAGTGGTTGCCAGCGGGGCCAGGAGCACCGGAGCGAGTCTACGTGGGCACCGATCAGCTGTGGGCACTCCTCCTCTCCTGTCAGCAGGCGCTTCAACCTACTGAATGGAGGAGACTTTAGCGGTATAGAATTTGTGTGCTGGACCAGATACATTACACCATTAGGAGGTTATTTTGATTGCCTTCGTCTGGGAAAGAGACATGATGCATTTTTGTGCTGGGGGCCCCCAGGTATTAATCACCCCATAGGGTTTGCCCCATTGTTACGATTTGAGTGTTTCTCTGCAGCCCAGCTTTGGGGCATAGTACATCCCTGACAGCCCGGGTGATGCGGCGTGATCTGAATATGAGCTCCCATTCAGCTGACTTTGTGTGGAGCTGTGATCCCTCCATTGCCGCTCGCTCTGCACCTCAGCTGGCATCAGGACACAAAAGGGTGCTGCAGGGCTTACATTTGAAAAAACTCTCTCTACTCTCACACAGAACCCTCTGTTAGCAGTGCCTAACGCTTAACCCCCCACCTGGTGGTGCCTAACCCTTAATCCCTCACTGGTGGTGCCTAACCCTTAACCCTACCTGGTGGCGCATAACCCTTAAACCACCATCCCCCCAGTGAGCAACTAACCTGAACCCCCCCCCCCCCCCCACCTAACCTTAACCCCAACATCTTGTTTAAAAGGGCACCCAAATCACAGCTACAAATAGCAGTGACATATAGTAGCTACAAATAGTGGCTACACATAGAAAATAGCAGTTACTAATAACAGCTACACATAGAAAATAGCAATTACTAATAGCGGCTACAAATTACAGCTACAAATAGCAGCTTACACAAAGAAAATAGCAGCTACAAATAGTGGCTTATTGCGGCACCAGTTTAATGCAGTTAGCGCCAAGATTTCTGTACAGCAGCTATAATCAATAGGGGAGATAGCTGCGATCTTCTAATCATGCTGTGTTGTCAAATGATCCTTGCTGCAGGACAAGGATCCATGCCTCCGAACCTGGGACAGGCCCGGCAAAACCGAGAGTGTTGGGAGGCCGGACTCTAATAATGTGGTGTGTGAGCAGCGTGTGTGGACGTGCTTCAGGGAGCTCTTCAATCTGGCTCTAGACGATACTGACATTAGAGCATTTACTAAGGGTAAGTATGTATTATAAATAAGAATAAAATACATATAAAAGCCGTGTCTGTGGGATTTTTTGTACTTGTAACCCTTTGTGGGAATAGGGAAGGGGTATATATCCTGGTACATGCATGGCGGCAACGGAGGGCTTAATTCCTAGCCACTTAACAGTGGACAGCCCACCAATAAAAGTTTCAGGATCTCCCAACCCCCCCATTTTACTCTTTTTTCCTCTGTCACTCTGCATGGACGAGTCTACCATTTACTCTTGTGTTTTTTCTTCTCCTTTTCACCGCTGGGCACCATCACTCTCCTCTGTTACTTATGTCTGCTAAATTGTAGACAGGGATCAGTGGGCTTTGTGACTTTCTCTGTGGCTTAAATAGCTGCTCTGTAGGCTAGCACTGCTCTCTGCTGGACCTTTTGGCCTCTTGCAAGATGGCGCAGTCCACCACGAGTCTCCAACAAAATGGTGTCTAAGATCTCACGAGACTTGGTGTGTGACTTACTTCAAAAGGAAAAGTGTGTTCACTTGCCTATCCAGCACTACGGCCTGGCATCAATAGTTCTGCAGCAGCAGCAGCGGACTCTCTCTCTCTCTCTCTCTCTCTCTCTCTCTCTCTTCTACAAGGGGTTCTCCAAAGTCTCCATAGAGACAATATGCAAAGTTGGGGGCTGGCCATCAGCTAGTACTTTCCAGAGACATTATCTGGTAGACCCAGCATCTTTATCTACCCTTGATATTGGGAAAAATATAAATGTACAATCTGTGTCTAAAAATATCTGATTATAAGGTTTTGTTTTCTCTCTGCCCTCCCTTGTGAGAATAAATTAATTCCCATCCATTGCCGCCATGCATGTACCAGGAAATCAGAAAATTGAATACTCACCTGCCGATAATTCTCCTTTCCTGCTACAAAAGCATGCCAGTAAGGGTTCCCACCCTTCTTGTCCATTTGAGTTACTATATACAAGAATGAGGGGGGGGGGGGGGGGATCCTGAAACTTTTATTGGTAGGCTGTCCATTGTTAAGTGGCTAGGATTTAACCCATCTATTGCCACCACGCTTTTGTACCAGGAAAGGAAAATTACCAGCAGGTAAGTATTACATTTTTCAAATATTTCCTATGGCAGTTTCACCTGATGGGGAAATCTTTGGGCCCTCTTGATGTTACATCAAGCAGGCTTACAGACTCCACCATTAGTCACCCCCTGGGGCCACCTGTAGCGACCCCCACCTGCTCCTGAGCACTGGAGGTGGGGCTCTGTCTCCATATCTCCCTCACATCAGGTTCCCTTTCATAGTACATCTTACATTACATGCAGAGGATAAAAAAAACTTCTCACAGTGAAAGAAATATACTGAATGATCATACAGTCTCTCTGTCACACACGCTATGTACAAACACACATTACATGCACACACTACACACACAAAGTACAATATACTGTATATAGATACACATACAATGCATCTTTGTCCAATTCAATCCATTTATACATCAGATTTCCATTCTAATAGGACTTATTTTGTTATACAATGCAGAATCCTTTTCCAGCAACAGCTTCCATCATTTGTCTATAGCATAGGATTGTAACACAAATATAAAAATAGACTATCCACTCCCCCCGCCCCCCAGAATTGCTATATCTTAACTCAAGCCCCACACAGTGCGTCGAATTGTCTCCTAATTTACATTTTACATTTGGGTGCAGTACTGAGGCAATGTTGTATATCAGCAATATTTGTGCTGGAGTATATGATCTGGGAATAAAGGTGTGTACACACGTCTAATACTGAACGAATTGTCATTCAAACCGGTCGTTTAACCACTTGCTGACCGCCCACAGCCTATGGGCGGCGGCAAAGTGGCCCGCAGAACGGCCACAATACGCCAGTTGGCGGCGGCTCGTTCTGCGCTGCCCTGCCGGGGATCGCACGCTCATTGCGTGCGCATCCACCGGCAATAGGCTCCGCCCACCCACGACGTCAACCCGCCGGCCGTTCAGAAGCGCCGGCGGGTAGTTAACCCCCGATCTGCCGCAGTACAAGCGTATAATACGCTTTTTATTGTATACAAAGCGTATTATACAGGCTGCCTACTGCCCTGGTGGTCCCAGTGATCGAGGGGCCACCAGGGCAGGGTACAGCCCTCCCTGTGTGCACCCAATCACACTGATCTGCCCCCCCCCCTGCCCTCTGATCGCCCACACACCCTCAGACCCCTCCCCCTGCCCACCCCCCAGACCCCTGTTTGCACCCAATCACCCCCTAATCACCCATCAATCACTCCCTGTCACTATCTATCAACGCTATTTTAGGTTAGGTCCTAACTGCCCCCTGGGAGCTCCTGATCACCCCCCACACCCTCAGATCCTCCCCAGACCTTCCCCCCCCCCCCCGTGTATTGTATACTTCTATTCTTCCATGTAATCACTCACTGATCACCTGTCAATCACCCTTCAATCACCCCCTGTCACTAACACCCATCAGATCAGACCCTAACCTGCCCCTTGCGGGCATCTGATCACCCCCCACACCCTCAGATCACCCGCACACCCGCCCTCAGATCGCCTCCGAAGTACATTGTTTACATATGTTCTCCCCTCTAATCACCCATCAATCACTCCCTGTCACTATCTGTCAACACTATTTTTTAGGTTAGGTCCTAAACTGCCCCCTGGGGGCTTCTGATCACCCCCTCCACACACACACACCCTCAGATCCTCACCAGACCCCCCCCCCCTGTGTACTGCATACATCTATTCTTCCTTGTAATCACTCACTGATCACCTGTCAATCACCCATCAATCACCCCCTGTCACCAACTGTCATTAACACCCATCAGATCAGACCGTAACCTGCCCCTTGTGGGCACCTGATCACCCGCCCGCACCCTCAGATCGCCCGCAGACCGCCCTCAGATCGCCTCCGAAGTGCATTGATTACATCTGTTCTTCCCTCTAATCACCCACTGAACACCCATCAATCACCCCGTCACCACCTGCCACTGCTAAGCATCAGATCAGGCCCTAATCTGCCCCTTGCGGGCACCCAATCACCCGCCCACACCCTCAGAACGCCTACAGTAATTAGTTCTCCGGTGCACAGATCATTATCTAATGTATTAGCAAACCCCACCATTGTGAGGGAAGGCTGGTCCAACAAACAATGCAATCAAAAAAAAACCAAGGACCGCCACTCAGTTAAGTTAATTGGTAAAACAGCCATTTCTCCCCTACTTCCCCATTTATTAAAAAAAAAAAAAAACCAATCCCACCCTGGACACACACAGGAGCGCTCCCAGATCAATCCATACACAATCACACCACATTTATCTCCTATGGATTGGCCAATCCTCTCTAATTGGGACAAACGAGGCTCATGCACTTCACTAGAATTCCTTGGGATAGTCTCTATTGCATCACTTCACAGAGGATCCACCTTAGATGTTTCACCAGTTTCCAGCTAAAGCACAGTTCAAGGCTCCGTTAACCAGAGCTACACTGATCATAGTTCATAACTTCTGCATGTGATATCGAGCACTGCTCTTACTTGGCATCAAGCCTAATCACCATATCACAACAAGATGACAGTAGCTGATTCTCCACAGCATTCATGGATTTCCGTCAGCCCTCATCAAGCAGCAAGGCTTTACCTTCTCTCTGATGAAAGGATTGGGCTCCGGCTTCCGTACTGCGGCGTCCCGCAGTACACAGGTACCTGTGTAAGTCGTTCGACCTCCCGGTTACTGGTGTGAAGTGCGCCCTTCGGTACGGACGCTCACTCGCTCCTCATGTCCAGCGCGTGTAGCCATGCCCACATACGCGTTACGCCCACCCACGTGAGCTTCATCAGTGTGATGACGCTGCGGCTGGGTAGGGGCGGAATTCCCTCTTCTATTTAAAATTCTGCCATTATTAATCCAAGCCTCGCTTTGGGTTAAAAATTCGATTCTGCGCACTACTCCTTTTTCAGGACTTAGAAGTACTTGCAGCATTCTTTATACCGTAGCTGTCACATCTTCCTTACAGTATAGCGCCTTTTTTGCCTCAGTCCCAAATACTTCATTGGAAACCATAAGATTTATGTTGAAAATTATGTTGGAATTACATCTCTCAAACCAGGACACTCATACTAGGACAGACAAATGGCGTAATATCAGTTATACTCATGCATCTCATACAATGCATTCCGCATAGTTTCTCAAGCCCCATAGTTGTAATAGCAACGGACTCTGACCTAGCGTTCACCTACTAATGATACCATGCACCGATCTCACTGCCATTTCTTCGATTTCCATTATTGGATGGATCCACCTATTACACACAATGTTTTTACAAAATCATTCCCATTATACCCATGCAGTCACCATACTTTGCATGATATCTGTACAATCTCACCGTAATGCACATCCATGCCATTTTTTGCATTTTTTACATTGCTACCTTCCCCTGCATCCCAGACTTTTCCCAAGACAAGGATACCAATAATTAATGGCCTTATTGAACCCTTTTACGATTGAATTAACAAATTCCTTCAGAAGTATATAGTGAAACCAATACCTTTCCCTTCCCCCTCAAAAGCTTTTTTTAGGGGTATTCTTTTAAGAAATGCACCAAATTTAACTCGGAATTCAATCCTCCAGGGATCAAGGTTCCCAACATATATATCCATATGTTCTCTGTTTGGTATAAAAGTTTTTCAAAATCACCACCCCTTGTACTCCTTTTGGGTTTGATTATACATTTACATTTTAGGCAGTCTGGGTTGCTATCATGGAACACAGCAAAGTGTGTTCCTAGGGGACTTTTCTCATCTGCAGCACTAATGTTCCCCAGATGTTCCCTGATTCTCTCCTTGATCTTCCTTTTGGTTTTTCCCTATATACTTCAGTCCACAGGGGCATGTGGTCATGTATATTACCCCCTCAGAATTGCAATTTACAAAACTCCTAATCTCAAATTCTTTGTTCCCTTTTGCATTTTCAAACATATTTGTCTTTTCAACTAATTTACAATATCTGCAATTCCCACATGGAAACATTCCGGTTGGAATTGGGCCTAAAAAAACCTCTTCTTTGATTTATATTATGGGCTTTAGAATGTACTTCTGCCTTTACTAAGGATTCTTTCAAGTTAGGTGCCCTCCTCTGAGTCTGGGTATCCCCGTTTTTTAAAATGTTCAACCATTTTATCAGCTTCCACCTGAAAGTCGTCATCCTCTGAACAATTTCGACGCACTCTCAGCAATTGTCCATATGGGATTCCCCACTTCTGACTCTTCAGATGAAAACTAGAGGCGTGAAGGTATGTATTTCCTGCCGTCTCCTTTCTATACACAGTCGTCTGCAATTTTCCATCTTTTTTCACAATCATCACATCCAGAAAGGATAACCTCTCCCTCTGAATGCTATATGTCACTTTCAAATTTCTAGAATTTACATTCAGACCCTCCAGAAAGGTTAATAAATTGGATTCTGGTCCCCTCCAGACGAGGAAGACGTCATCTATGTAACGAAGCCAGAGGGCGGCGTGTGCGCCGAACAAGGGGCAGGGGTACACAATCACCCCTTTCCCATGCCCCAAGATGCAGACATGCATATGCCGGCGCACACGCCACCCCCATTGACGTCCCCCTCGTCTGTCGGTACATTGTCCTGTCTGCCATAAAACAATTGTTGTACAGAACCAATTCCAGCAAATCAATCACTGTTTGATTCCTGCTTAACGTCCATCCCCTATATTGGGTCAAAAACTGCCTTACTGCATCGATCCCAACCTCATGAGGGACTGAAGTATATAGGGACTCTATGTCGACACTCACCAACAAATCATCCTCCAACACCTCAAAATTCTTAATCAAATTCAACAGTTCTCCAGTGTCTTTTATGAAGGATGGCAACTCCTCCACAAGTTCTTTTACATTGTCATCAATAAAAATCCCTACTTTTTCTAGTGGGCCATCAATTGCTGCTACAATGGGGGGCCTGGGGGATTATCCCTATTTTTGTGGATTTTTGGTATCAAATATAATATAGGGATTTTGTAATGCTCTAACTTCATAAAATGATATTCTGCTGGTGAGATCGACCTTTCAGCCAAAGCCACCTCCAGAATTCTATCCCTTTTTCTTATTATCCCAGGGAACGGGTTCTCTCGTAACTTCACATACGTGTCACTACAGACCAACTGTCTTTTCATTTCCCTGAAATATGATTCCTTGCTCCACAACACGATGTTTCCCCCCTTATCACTCCCACGGATGATGCTGTTATCCGCCTCCTTTAAGTCCAGTATTGCCTGTCTCTCCATGGGGGACAGGTTATCAAACCTTGGACCCCAATGTATATTCTCCAGGTCTCGAATGACCAAGTCAGAAAAAAACTTGATATTTTTATACATGGAGAGTGGAGGCATATATCTCGACAAGTTTTTCAAATCCGAGTGGACAACACCACCACCCGCACCCTTGTGAATGGGGGCTATGGGCCTACTCTCATCCATTAGACTTCAGAACGCCCTCAGACCCCAGCCCTGATCACCTCGCCAGTGCATTTCTTGCATCTATTCTCCCCTCTATTCACACCCTGATCACCTATCAATCACCCCGTCACCCCCTGTCACTGCTACCCATCAGATCAGACCCTAAACTACCCCTTGCGGGCACCCAAACACCCGCCCACACCCTCAGATCACCCTCAGACCCCGCCTGAACACCTCTCCAGTGCATTATTTACATCTGTTCTCCCCTCTAATCACCCATCAATAAACCCAAGTCACGGCTACCCATCATACCTATCAGATCAGACCCTCATCTCCCCCTTTGCGGGCACCCAATCACACGCCCAAACCCTCAGATCTCCCTCAGATCCCCCCCCCCCCCCCCGATCACCTCCCCAGTGCATTGCTTGCATCTAGTCCCCCCTCTAATCACACCTTAAGACACCCATCAATCACCTCTTGTCACCCCCTTGCACTCCTATACATCAGATCAGGCCCTCATCTGCCCCCTGCGGGCTTCTGATCACCCGGCCAAACCCTCACCCGCCCCACCACAGTGACAGATTTTTTTTTTTCTGATCACTGCTGGTCTCTACGACTTAATTGTCGCTGAGACCAACCGTTATGCTACACAATATGCAACCGCCAATCCAGGAAGCTACCATGCCCAGCCTTTTCAGTGGAAACCACTCTAAGTTTCCGAACGTAACATTTTTTGGGGCCTTCTCCTTAACATGGGTCTAGTCAAAAAGAATGTATTGCGGTCTTATTGGTTTACGCACCCAATACATTACATGCTCATGCTCTCTGCTGCCATGTCCAGGTCACGATTTGAGAACATCCTGCGCTTCCTGCACTTCAGTGCCAATACAACCTGTCATCTAAGAGGCCACCCTGCTTATGACCGGTTCCACAAAATTCGGCCCCTCATAGACCACCTGTCAAAATTTGCAGATGCTTATACCCCTGAACAGGCATTTTGAGGCATTTGGTTTCCAGACTACTCCTCACGGTTTTGGGCCCCTAAAATGCCAGGGCAGTATAGGAACCCCACAAGTGACCCCATTTTAGAAAGAACACACCCCAAGGTATTCTGTTAGGTGTATGATGAGTTCATAGAAGATTTTATTTTTTGTCACAAGTAGAGTTGGGCCGAACCTCCAATTTTAGGTTCGCGAACCGGGTTCGCGAACTTTCGCGGAACATTCGGTTCGCATTAAAGTTCGCGAACCGCAATAGACTTCAATGGGGATGCGAACTTTGAAA
The DNA here is from genome assembly GCF_040937935.1 of Hyperolius riggenbachi. NCBI lineage: Eukaryota > Metazoa > Chordata > Amphibia > Anura > Hyperoliidae > Hyperolius > Hyperolius riggenbachi. The sequence continues at coordinate 239,638,877 of NC_090655.1, forward strand.
AAAAAAAATTATGCTGGCCACAAAAGTGATGGAAAAGATGTTTCAAGGGGTCTAACACCTGGAGGGGGGCATGGCGGAGTGGGATACACGCCAAAAGTCCCCGGGAAAAATCTGGATTTGACGCAAAGCAGCGTTTTAAGGGCAGAAATCACATTGAATGCTAAATGACAGGCCTAAAGTGCTTTAAAACATCTTGCATGTGTATACATCAATCAGGTAGTGTAATTAAGGTACTGCTTCACACTGACACAAAAAACTCACCGTGTAACGCACCGCAAACAGCTGTTTGTGTAGTGACGGCCGTGCTGGACTGGTGCGCACCATGGCGAGAGTGCGGGTTTTAGTGGCTTTACAGCCCATATGGTCGCCTGGCTGATGTAGCTGAATGACAGAACAGTGACTGTCCAGCTGATCAAATTTGGTCTGACCACAATGAAGCAACGACCTTATTATCTTTTGTGTGCCCCCCCCGAGACACTCATCTAGGCGCCGGTCATTGCTTCATTGTGATACGCAAGCCCCTTCACTACGGCAAGGTAATGATCACGAAGGGGAATGGGCGCATGTACATGCCTTTTCTTTTGTTGTTGCAGCTGCCCGCAGTGCAGCCAGAAAAATTAGGCAGTCATGTACATGCACCAGAAAAATTATTACAGCGGCCGCTGCTAGCAGCGGCCTAAAAAATTCAGCAATCCGCCTGGAGTCCCGGACCCTGTTGGTGGTGGCGGAGAAGGTAGTCAAGCGGCCTGCAGGCAGACATGCTGTGTGGAGGGACTGGGAGCGACTTAGTCTTCTTGGGGCAGGCCAGGCAGCCAGTCACACGGCGTGCAGGCAGAGATGCTGTGTGTGCGGGGACTGACTTAGTCTTGGGGCGAGCAGCAGCCCTCCGGGATCCATGCCTCATTTATTTTGATAAAGGTGAGGTACTTAACACTTTTGTGACTTAGGCGACTTCTCTTCTCAGTGACAATGCCTCCAGCTGCGCTGAAGGTCCTTTCTGACAGGACGCTTGCGGCAGGGCAGGAGAGAAGTTGGATGGCAAATTGGGACAGCTCTGGCCACAGGTCAAGCCTGCGCACCCAGTAGTTCAAGGGTTCTGTGGATATAATCATATGTGTTCTGTGCATCAAGCTTAGCAAAGTGTTAAAGGGTTAACTCAGTATTACTGTTTAAGCAGCTGCGTGATACCTTTTAAGGCAGCCTGTCAGTGAAACTAGGGTTAAGGAACTTGGGTGATGAATGTGTTCAAAAGAGCACCAGTCTGCCGTGGATATTTTTACTCTTACAGGAAGCGAGTGCATCTGGAGGATGAGGCCCACTCTTGTCTGTACATGAGCCTTATACAGAATGAGGAACCACCAGGGAGCCATGGTTTCAGTAAGGACATATAAGGAGAAAGCATCGAACTCTGAACTTCTACTGGTCAGATACTGACTTTCCCTGATGACACCGCCTATGACCTGACATCACCAAAGAGACACCCAGAAGACAACGGAGGACTATATAGGGGGGGTTAGCTGCGCGGGAAACTTACTTCTCTTCTGGGTAGAGCTGTGCTTATCATAGACTCTTTGTTATCCAGGGAGAAGCCGCACGTGTGTAATAAACAACGCTTTGTTTCTGAAATCAATTCTGTTTCCTCCGGTGCTTCTAAGTAGATAAGGTTGCTTTTTACTTCAACATCTTTGGTCTTTTCGAACCGGAAGCACTGATCGTAGACGAATTGGACCTCTGGTCGAGTGCTGCTGGACGTCTAATCACAGCTGACGTCCACCCAAAGTCCTCCGGGGACCCACAAGGTAACCTGTCAACAGAGGCCACTCGAAACAGACTCCATCGTCCTCAACAGCTGCTTCCAAAGAACCACAGACGGAGGAGACAGTTCAGAGACATCGCGTGCCACTCACTGAGGGTCCCGGGTCCATTGATTCCAACTGCAGAAACGTAAGTGTTACTTCCTTTTTCCTATTCACAGGAGTAGATGTGAATGTTTGAGTCGTGAGGTGATAGAAAAAATCCTTAAGGTAGTCCAGAGAGAAAGGGACTGAAAATAGTTGTTGTCATAGCTCATTTGTAATTCTCAAACCCAGGCATGGGACAAGGAAGTAACAAACCCCGTCCTCTAGAGGCTACAGATGACGAGGTCATCATGCACAGGAGGGATCCTTCTTACACAAAGAAGTGTGGCCTCTGGCGGGCGCGGTTTCAATTCCCGGGTCACTTACACCCAAAGCAATGCCGGGCTCTCATAAAACGTATTAAGGATGAAGCTAAAGGTGATGTAAGGTTAGAAAAAAGGTTTGGTCTGCAGCAAGCAGAAATATGGAAGGATGAGGCAGATAAGAAAAAGAAAGACGTTTGTACATTTTACTTTGGGAAAAAGACTGATGTTGTTGAAAGTGACTATGTGACTGCACACACACGACAAGATGACCCAGAGAGTAGTGACGAGGGGGAGGTGGAGGACGAGGTAGCCGATAGGCGTGACCGGTCTCCTTCCCCCGTTAGCAGGTCACCCCGGCTCAGAGCTAGATCGGTGGCCTCACATAGATCTGCGTCCGCCCCCGCTACCAGGACGACAAGCAAAAAGACTACATTTAAACTTGAACCAAAACAGACAGAGAAGAGAAGGGGTAGGTCAGGGAAGGAGAAACCTGCCATCAAGGAGGAGGAGGCGGAGGCTCACCTACAGGAGAATTATGCCCATCCTCCTCTGCCTCCCTATGTTAATGTATATCCACCCTTGCCAAAAGAGGAAGTACCTACAGCACCTTCCCCACCACTTGACCCAGTGGTGCAGTCTATGCCCATGATAGAACTCCCAAATGGCTCAGGAAGCATACAGGAGGTCTACAGACCTTGGACTGAGGATGACATGATCAGTGCTCTCAAAGGTATTCCTACCCCAAAGGAAGATATAGCAGACTGTGTAAAAGGCCTAAGGGGTTTGAGAGCTAGCTTTAAATTGACAGCATTAGAATGCGACAGAGTCCTCAGGCGAATGAATGGTACTTCCTGGAGTGAGGTGGATGAGAAATGGAAAATTTATCACCCTGCTGTAGGGACAGATCCACCTAAACTTTTTGACTGGAACAGTGAAGCGCTGAAAGACGCATTTGAAGCGGTACTAGGTCGCATGGAAACATATTACAAAGTAACCCCAGACTACAGTAAGCTTTCATCCATAACCCAAAAACCAACTGAAACTGTAGATGACTTAGTAGCAAGGGTGATGGATGCTTTTGATAAATACAGTGGCCTTACAAGGCCTGCAAACAGGGCTGATGACAGTCCATGGGAACAGCAACTTAAAGCCCAAATAGACAGATCCTTGCGAGAGGACTTGCAGTGGTTTATCCACAAGCATTTGGTGACCTGGCGTACTTGCAGGTTACAAGACTTTCTGGAATATGCTAGGCATGCAGAGAGAACTGTTAGGGACAAGAAAAAAAAGCAAAAGAAAATTAACACAGCTGCCACATATGCTCTAGACTATGACAGCAGCAGTGACAAGGACAGTAGTGACTGTGTTTATGTGAATGACACCGTGCCTCGCCCTAGGCGAAGGATCAAAGATTATGAGGGGAGACGTGACAGAGGGGAATGCTTTTCTTGTGGTGAGAAAGGTCACTTTGCTCGAAATTGCCCAAAGAGGGAGAGGAGAAGTAGACCCACTGCATGACTAGATGGTACAAACAGCAGGGAAAGTGAGACTGACATTCAGCACCAGAGGACGTGTATAAACATTGATTACGCGGACACTCACAAACCTGAAATAACCCTGCTAGTGGGAGGGAAAAAGATCAGATTTCTGGTGGATACTGGTGCGTGTCGCTCTGTCTTAGGAGCTTCAACTTACATTCGCTGGGAAAAAGTAGGCACTGTTCTAACTCGGAATGCAGGGGGAGGGGTGGAGTGCGAGCCCACCACTAAGCCCATAGAGGTCAGAGACCCCTTGTCAGGCATAACAGTGTCTTGCAGTTTTGTGATTTCCCGCAAATGTCCTATAAACCTGTGTGGGAGAGATTTGATAGGTGACTTGCGACTGATAATTGAACCCGGCAGAGACTCATTACAGATCAAAAGGCTGCAGCAGCCATTCCCCTCCCCGCAGTTGGGTGAGCATGGGAAAAGCATGGGCTTCCACTGGTATGGGATCATCCTGGGAAATGAAGTACTTGACTGGATGACGAGGGACGCAGGTTCTCCCAGTAATGACCAAGACGTGATAGAAGTACCTCATGTTACCACTCATGTCATACTTAATGGTAGTAGCGACACAGACTATGAAGCAAGCTTCCCACTGGGCATGACAGTAAAAATAGCTGTTGATGGCCTCTGGGAAGACAATAATGGGAACACACTGTATGATGTCACAATCCCAGGCTGGGCTCACAGGCCAAACAAAGGCATATTGCAGGACACTCTGTACACACTTCATGATTCAGCACCTCACATCTCCCTGTACAAACCAAAATGGGGAAAGTGGGAGGTGGGGGGAAAGCTCCTGAAAAGATGGAAACAGGGGAGAACAACAGGGAACCATTATGAAAGGTTCTCAGAGTGTGTGGGTATCCTCACACACCTTGCCAGTTTGCCTACCAAGGCCAACTGCAGGATGAAGTTAGAATGACACATGCTGTCCAGTGTTCCGGAGAAGTTGTGGGCAATGTCTAAAACTGATGTCGGTCTGATCAAAAATTCTGAGCAAATCGTTGTTGTACCAAAGGGCCCCTACAGGCCATATAAAGCACAGTACCCCTTAAAGCCAGAAGCTATGGCAGGTATCCGTCCCATAATACAGGGCCTACTTGAAAGGGGGGTGTTAATACCATGTGACTCCTCCCCCTGTAACACGCCCATTTTCCCTGTACTCAAACCTGTAACGCAACAATACAGATTAGTACATGACTTACAAGCGGTTAATGCCGCTGTAATACCAAGGGCACCTGTAGTACCTGACCCTAACACCATACTCAATGGTATTACACCTACCTGCAAGGTTTTCAGTGCCGTGGATCTCACAAATGCATTCTATTCAGTCGAGGTCCATCCAGACAGCAGATTCTGGTTCGCTTTCACGTTCCAGGGCAAGAGGTATACGTACACCCGGATGCCTCAAGGATACTGTGAAAGCCCAGCAATCTACTCACAGGAGATTACTCGCTCGTTAGAGCCCTTCCCTGTGCCAGAGGACTGCAAACTCCTCATTTACGTAGATGATCTTTTGGTAGGGGCCCCTACTGCTCAGAAATGTGAAAAGGTTACCATACAGCTGCTCTGCTTCCTGGCAGAGCAGGGTCACAAAGCCTCAAAGGCCAAATTGCAGTTCTGTCTGCCTGAAGTCAAATACTTAGGCCAACTGATCTCAGCAGCTGGCAGAACCTTAGAGCAGACCAGAGTTCAGGCCATACAGACCATGACTAAGCCAAAAACAAAAAAAGACATGATGTCGTTTCTTGGAACACTGAACTATTGCAGGGCTTGGATAATACACTGTTCAGCCCTAGTGAAACCACTTTACAATGCCATACATCAACATCCCATGGCACTCAATGACACAATTGTATGGACTGATGAACTTAATGAACAGTTCAAACGTAGTCAGCAAACACTTAAGGATCCCCTTGTACTCGCCTTTCCTGACTATACTAAGGCATTTCATTTGTATGTTGATTGCAGAGACAAATGCATGACAGCTGTAATGACACAAAGGTGGGGAGACAAACAAAGACCTTTGGGCTTTTACTCACGCCCACTTGATGCTGTAGCCTGTGCTTTACCATCCTGTGTTCAGGCTGTCATTGCTGCAGCTACAGCTGTTGAGATCACTGCCTCTCTTGTGCTGTACCATCCCTTAGAAGTGCTGGTTCCACATGCTGTTCATGCCCTCTTGTTGCAGGATAAAATGACACTGCTTACTCCTGCACGCCATCTCTACTGTGCTGCCACCCTGCTGGGCCAGCCTCACCTAAAGGTGCAGCGCTGTACGACTCTGAACCCAGCCACACTTTTTCCCACATCAGATAACTTGACTGATGCGGAGGACCACCATGACTGTTTGCAAGGCTCTCGCAGAGAGTTCCTGCCCAGACCAGACCTTCAGTCTGAACCCTTGACAGAGGGTGCACTAGTCTTTGTGGACGGCTCAGCCTCCAAAGATCTAGTAGGTACTAATAGAGTGGGCTATGCAGTAGTGACTCTGGATGAAGTAAGAGAGTCTGGTAAACTGCCCATTAGTTATTCAGCCCAAGCTGCCGAGCTTCATGCTCTCACCCGTGCCTGCACCCTGTACAAAGATCAGGCTGTCACTATCTATACAGACAGCCAGTATGCTTTCTCTACAGTGCATACTTTTGCTGCACAATGGCGTAACAGAGGCATGATTACCGCGGCAGGTAAACCTGTTCGCCATAAGTCCCTGTTGGAACAGCTCCTACAGAGTGTCCAGCTGCCAAAGAAACTTGCTATAGTCAAGTGCGCAGCTCACAAAAATGATGACACCCCTGTCACCAGAGGCAATAACTTTGCTGATTCTGAAGCTAAAAAAGCAGCTGTGAGCAAAGACACCCCAACACTAGCTACCTCACAGTCCTCGCTCACCTCCATTTCTATTGAAATACTAACAGAATTCCAGCAAAATGTCCCAAAAGCAGAGCTGACTTCCTGGCTCAAAGCTTCAGCCACCCTCAATGCACAAGGTCTATATGCTGTAAACAACAAGGTCTGTCTCCCCAGGGTCTTATTCAGACTGCTTGCCTTAATGACACATGGTGTTACCCATGTGTCAACAGGAGGAATGATAGCTACTGCTACTGCCCATTTCTACTGCCCGGGCATCAGCACATTTTTTCAAAAATTTGTGTCACAATGCACTATCTGTGCACAGCATAATCCAGCAAAGGGGCTAAAACCACCCATAGGCACTACACCTACACCAGCCTACCCATTCCACACAGTAGCGCTGGACTACATTGAATTGAACCCCTCAGAAGGAAAGAAATATGCCCTGGTGATACTGGACATATACTCAGGGTGGGTAGAGGTTTTCCCCACAGCCAAAGCAGATGCACTCACGGTAGCAAAAGCATTGACTAGAGAAATCATACCCAGATGGGGAATACCAGAAAAAATGATTAGTGACAATGGTAGTCATTTTGTAAATGAAATCATCAAACAGTTGACAAGCACACTGCACATTGATGTAAGGAACCACTGTGCCTACCACCCCCAATCAGCTGGGGCTGTGGAAAGAGCTAATGGCACAATTAAAAATAAGCTTAGTAAAGCAATGACAGAAACAGGAAAAAGCTGGATGTGGTGCCTGCCATTGGTGTTGTTAAGTATGAGAATTACCCCAAAAAAGGACAAATTGTCACCCTATGAAATTCTGTTTGGCAGGGTATACAGGATACCGGCATTTGACGCAGTCCAAGGCTCCCCAGAGGAGTGGGAGCTCGCAGATTACTTAAGACACACCTGCAGACAGAGGGCACGATCACCAGGGAACCCCCCAGAGGGACCAGCTGTAAGTGAGGATTTACTTGTAAACCCAGGAGAGTGGGTATGGGTCAGAATCATTAAAAGAAAACATTGGAATACCCCCAGGTGGGAGGGACCTTACCAGGTGTTGATTGCTACCCCTACAGCAGTCAGAGTGGCGGAAAGGAACTCTTGGGTTCACCTGACACATTGCAAGAGGGCACCTGTTCCAGAGAAAGGGACAGAATAGGTAGCATCCTGCGAGGGGATGTGGTGGCTCCTGGGGCTCTGGAGCGACAGGAACATTTGCTTGAGCTCTAGTCAAGATCACGGTCACAGCGGGTAAAGGAAACGTTAGAGATCTTCCTCTACTCATAGCGGGTACAAGCCCTGAGCGGGATGACTGAGGAGGTAGAACAGGGAGAGATGGTGCCCCCTACAGAGACCCTAGAGTCCTACCCAGATGCAGACCAATCAGCCACTAGAATCCTCACTCCCCAACCAGCCACTAGAATCCTCACACCTCGGAGACTGGGACTCATGGACGTAGGATTCCATAGAACCTCAGAGGGGAAAGTGTGCATAATTGTCTCAGCCCTGTCAATAATTATGATGCTTGGACTTTGGGGATGGGCGCTGCATGACCATGAACAGTCATACACCGAGGTAGTACTCTCACCCATGTCAGATAGGACCGATTGGCAGTCACCACATCTCAGGCAAAAGCGCAGTTTAGTGATTGCTACAAAAACTAAGAGAGACCAGGGACAAGTGGATATTACAAAGGAAGGCACCCAGCCAGTGTTCTGGTATAATTCCTCAAGCATCCAGGTAGCAACATACACCTTTGACTATTGCAATATAGTGTCCTGCCCACCAGTCCCCTGGCAATGCACCATGTATACTCGTGGACATATTTATATGTGTGTGACAGATGACTACTGGGGATCAGAGTGTGGGAATTGGGGAGCAGCAGCCTGGAACACTGGAGATGACTGGGGTTACAAACCTGACACAGCAATGACTCGAAAGGACAAAAATGGTAAAACTCTCCGCGACAGAATGACCCTGATAAAGACAGGGACCTGTACTAATTATGGGCAAACAGGAAGCACCATGCGCTTAACCTTAAATATAGAAAACCCAAGCCCTGGGGATGCAGGAACGTATGTCATGGGGCTCCATATGTCAGGAGCCTCAGCAGGACGCAGGGGCAAGTTCCAGCTGAAAGACATGTACCAAAATAAGAATTACCAGGCGAGTAAGCCAACTCAGAACCCCTTAGCTCCAAAAACAGACTCCTTTTCCTTTTCTAAAATGATAGCAACAGCAGACCCAACGTATGAGGATGTCTTGGCCACAGAAAGGGGGTACTCAGACACTAACATGTGGTTGGAATGGATGAGATACACAGCTGACCAACACAACATGTCTGACTGTTATGTGTGCGGGGGTGCCAGACCTCACCTGGGAACTGTCCCCCTCCATCTCCCACAGGAGGGAGAGGAATGTTTTTTAAGCCTGTACACTAACTCAAGTACAAATGACCCGGCTTGTGAGCATTGGAAGGCAAAATACCCTATCCTATCCGCCTCCAATAGCAGACTGACTTCCCCTGTCAGTGTCTACAAAGGCAATTACACCTGCTATAACTCAGGTGATGAGAAGGGAGTTGATGTAGGAGTGTTCCCACCTGGCTACTGTGGCACTTTTAGCACTATAAACGGCACTGAGCTACAGGACCAAACCCAAGCCATAGGGGATATTTATTGGTTGTGTGGGGACCTAAACCTGAGACCAAAATTACCTAGCAGATGGAAGGGGCAATGTGCACTCGCTAAAGTCCTAATGCCCCTGCACATCTTTAAGGAAGGTGATGCAGCAGAGGAAGTGCACAACATGGGTAGAGTCAAAAGAGAACTTAAAGGCAGCCTAGACCCCCATGTATACCGTGACGCTATAGGCGTACCAAGAGGAGTACCTGATGAATTTAAAGCCAGAGATCAGGTCGCTGCTGGGTTTGAATCACTGATCCCTATGATCACAATTAACAAAAATGTTGACTGGATTAACTACATCTACTATAACCAACAGAGGTTTGTTAACTATACCAGAGACGCCCTCCAAGGTTTGGCAAATGAACTGGGTCCCAACTCCCGAATGACCTTCCAAAACAGAATGACCTTAGACATGATGCTGGCCGAAAAGGGAGGGGTGTGCAAATTCATGGGTTTTGGGGATACCTGCTGCACCTATATACCCAGTAACACAGGCCCAAATGGGAAGGTCACTGTTGCTCTGCAAAAGTTAGAAGACTTGTCAATAGAGCTAAAGCAGAATTCAGGGATCAATAACCCAATCTCTGACTGGTTCCAAAAAATGTTCGGATCATGGGCCTCCCTTTTTCAGAACTTTGGGGTCACACTACTTGCTATACTTTTTATATTTTGTTTGCTGGCGTGCTGTGTATTTCCCCTGGCAAAGAAATACTTGATGAGTTTCATTGAGACAAAGACTAAGATCACAATGTATAATGATACAGAACTGTTATATGACAATGCTGCAATACCAGTCATAGACTTTTCCAGCATTTGATGTTTTCACAGCGAAGCTATCGAAGTTAAGAATTGTAATGTTAGTTCTGCAGAAAGCTGCTTTAAAAGTAATAACAGGAGGGAAATGTGGATATAATCATATGTGTTCTGTGCATCAAGCTTAGCAAAGTGTTAAAGGGTTAACTCAGTATTACTGTTTAAGCAGCTGCGTGATACCTTTCAAGGCAGCCTGTCAGTGAAACTAGGGTTAAGGAACTAGGGTGATGAATGTGTTCAAAAGAGCACCAGTCTGCCGTGGATATTTTTACTCTTACAGGAAGCGAGTGCATCTGGAGGATGAGGCCCACTCTTGTCTGTACATGAGCCTTATACAGAATGAGGAACCACCAGGGAGCCATGGTTTCAGTAAGGACATATAAGGAGAAAGCATCGAACTCTGAACTTCTACTGGTCAGATACTGACTTTCCCTGATGACACCGCCTATGACCTGACATCACCAAAGAGACACCCAGAAGACAACGGAGGACTATATAGGGGGGGTTAGCTGCGCGGGAAACTTACTTCTCTTCTGGGTAGAGCTGTGCTTATCATAGACTCTTTGTTATCCAGGGAGAAGCCGCACGTGTGTAATAAACAACGCTTTGTTTCTGAAATCAATTCTGTTTCCTCCGGTGCTTCTAAGTAGATAAGGTTGCTTTTTACTTCAACAGTTCCTCATCGCTGTTCACAGCAGTGTCTACATCCACACTTAAGGTCAGGTAGTCGGCTACCTGCCGTTCCAGGCGTTGGTGGAGGGTGGATCCGGATGGGCTACGGCGAGGCGTTGGACTAAAGAACGTCCGCATGTCCGACATCACCATGAGATCGCTGGAGCGTCCTGTCTTTGACTGCGTGGACAGGGGAGGAGGATTAGTGGCAGTGGTACCTTGCTGGCGTTGTGCTGTCACATCACCCTTAAAGGCATTGTAAAGCATAGTTGACAGCTGGTTCTGCATGTGCTGCATCCTTTCCACCTTCAGGTGAGTTGGTAACAGGTCCGCCACTTTGTGCCTGTACCGAGGGTCTAGTAGTGTGGCTACCCAGTACAGCTCATTCCCCTTGAGGTTTTTTATACGGGGGTCCCTCAACAGGCAGGACAGCATAAAAGACGACATCTGCACAAAGTCGGATCCAGTACCCTCCATCTCCTCTTGCTCTTCCTCAGTGACGTCACGTAAGTCAACCTCCTCCCCCTAGCCGCGAACAATACCACGGGAAGGTTGAGCAGCACAAGCCCCCTGCGACGCCTGCTGCGGGTGTTCTCCTGCCGCCGTCCCCTCCTCCTCCCCCAAAGAAACACCTTGCTCATCATCCTCTGAGTCTGACTCATCTTCTGCACACGACTTCTCTTCTTCCTCCTCCTCCCCCCTCTGTGCTGCCGCAGGTGTTGAGGAAACAGCTAGGTCTGATGAAAATTGGTCCCATGCCTGTTCCTGCCGTAACAGTTCCTGGTCACGCTCATTCGCAGCTTCATCCGCCACTCTACGCACAGCACGCTCCAAGAAGTAAGCGTAGGGAATTAAGTTGCTGATGGTGCCCTCACTGCGGCTTACCAGGTTGGTCACCTCCTCAAACGGCCGCATGAGCCTGCATGCATTTTTCATCAGTGTCCAGTTGTCGGGCCAGAACATCCCCATCTTCCCAGACTGTTTCATTCTACTGTAGTTGTAGAGGTACTGGGTGACGGCTTTCTTCTGTTCTAGCAGGCGGGAGAACATGAGCAGGGTCGAATTCCAGCGAGTCGGGCTATCGCAAATGAGGCGTCTCACCGGCATGTTGTTTTTCCGCTGAATTTCCGCAAAGCGTGCCATGGCTGTGTAAGACCGCCTCAAATGCCCACAGAACTTCCTGGCCTGCTTCAGGACATCCGCTAAGCCAGGGTACTTTGCCACAAATCTTTGAACAACTAGATTCATGACATGTGCCATGCAGGGTATGTGTGTCAGCTTCCCCATATGCAAAGCGGCAAGCAGATTGCTGCCGTTGTCGCACACCACGTTGCCTATCTCCAGGTGGTGCGGGGTCAGCCACTCATCCACCTGTTTCTTAAGAGCAGCCAGGAGAGCTGCTCCAGTGTGACTCTCCGCTTTGAGACAAGACATGTCTAAGATGGCGTGACACCGTCGTACCTTGCATGCAGCATAGGCCCTGCGGTGCTGGGGCTGTGTAGCTGGAGAGGAGAACTGCCACTCAGCCAAGGAGGAGGAGGACAGCGAAGAGCATGTAGCAGGAAGAGAGGAGGTGGCAGGAGGCCTGCCTGCAAGCCGTGGAGGTGTCACAATTTGGTTCGCTGCGTCCTGCTTGCCATCGTTCACCACCAGGTTGACCCAATGGGCTGTGTACGTAATGTAGCGGCCCTGCCCGTGCTTGGCAGACCAGGCATCCGTGGTCAGGTGTACCCTTGACCCAACGCTCTTCGCAAGAGATGACACCACTTGCCTCTCAACTTCACGGTGCAGTTTGGGTATGGCCTTTCTCGAAAAATAAGTGCGGCCTGGCATCTTCCACTGCGGTGTTCCGATGGCCACAAATTTACGGAAGGCCTCAGAGTCCACCAGCCGGTATGGTAACAGCTGGCGAGCTAACAGTTCCGCCACGCCAGCTGTCAGACGCCGGGCAAGGGGGTGACTGGCCGAAATTGGCTTCTACTGCTCAAACATTTCCTTCACGGACACCTGACTGCTGTTGTGGGCAGAGGAGCAGGAAGCGCTCAAGGGCAGAGGCGGAGTGGAGGAGGGTGCCTGTGAAGGTGGAAGGGAGAAAGCGGCAGAAGCAGATGATGCACCTGAAGAAGGAAGAGGAGAAGGAGGGTGACTTTTCTTTTGTGTGCTGCTGCTGCTTTTGCTCAGGTGGCCATCCCATTGCTGTTTGTGCCTTTTCTCCAGGTGCCTTCCTAAGGCACTTGTCCCTACGTGAGTGTTGGCCTTTCCACGGCTCAATTTTTGTTGGCAGAGCGAACAGATGGCTTTGGTCCGATCTGAGGCACACACATTAAAAAATTTCCACACTGCTGAGCCACCCTGGGATGTGGGCACTATGGGGACCTCAGCAGCTGATGCTGAAGGGCAAGTTGGCTGGCTCTACATAGGTGGCGATACATGGTGCCGGACACTGCCACCAGCTGTTTCTGACGAAGAGCTGCCCCAGCTTCTTTCAGCAACTTCTCTCCTCCTACTACTCTCTGACTCCCCCTCTGAACTGTCCCCCTCTTCATCTCCTCTATTGGGAACATACAGAGGATCTGTATCATCATCATCATCGTAATCGTCCTGCCCAGCTTCGCTTGCCTCAGACAAATCCAAACATGCACCATCAGTAGGTCCTTCATCCTCCTTACACGTTACATCCATAGTGTTGCCGCGTAACTCAGACATATTAGCTGGTGAAAATTCATCTGGCTGTAACAACAATGGCTGTGCATCAGTGATTTCAACACTAAATAATTCTTGCGAAGTGTCAAATGCAGCGGAAGTGGTGCTAGTAGTAGCGCTGGTGGCTGAGCAAGATGAGGTGTTCTGTGTCGCTAAATACTCAACCACATCCTGACAATCTTGGGAGGTGATGGGACGTGCCTTCTTCCGAGCACTGTACTGTGGGCCAGGTCCACACGAAATTACATTTACACGACCTCGCGCAGACCTGCCGGGTGGCCTTCCTCTGGCTCTGGCACTACCTCTTCCTCTACCTGTTTTGTCCATATCGGGTATGCACGGAGTGGTATATCACACTGCGTGCACTCACGTAGGTAGGTGGGTTCACTTAACTGCACAGGTATGCGCACTGATGCGGTGGGTTCACTGAACAGAACAGGTATACAGTGGCGGGTTCACAGAACAGGTATGCAGTGGCAGGTTCACTGAACAGAACAGGTATGCAGTGGCGGGTTCACTGAACAGTACAGGTATACAGTGGCGGGTTCACTGAACACAACAGGTATGCAGTGGCGGGTTCACTAAACAGGTATACAGTGGCGGGTTCACTGAACAGAACAGGTATACAGTGGCAGGTTCACTGAACACAACAGGTATGCAGTGGCGGGTTCACTGAACAGAACAGGTATACAGTGGCGGGTTTACTGAACACAACAGGTATGCAGTGGCGGGTTCACTGAACAGGTATACAGTGGCGGGTTCACTGAACAGAACAGGTATACAGTGGCAGGTTCACTGAACAGAACAGGTATGCAGTGGCGGGTTCACTGAACAGAACAGGTATACAGTAGCGGGTCCACTGAACAGAACAGGTATGCAGTGGCGGGTTCACTGAACAGTACAGGTATACAGTGGCGGGTTCACTGAACAGAACAGGTATACAGTAGCGGGTCCACTGAACAGAACAGGTATGCAGTGGCGGGTTCACTGAACAGAACAGGTATACAGTAGCGGGTCCACTGAACAGAACAGGTATGCAGTGGCGGGTTCACTGAACAGTACAGGTATACAGTGGTGGGTTCACAGAACAGGTATGCAGTGGCAGGTTCACTGAACAGAACAGGTATGCAGTGGCGGGTTCACTGAACAGGTATACAGTAGCGGGTCCACTGAACAGAACAGGTATGCAGTGGCGGGTTCACTGAACAGTACAGGTATACAGTGGTGGGTTCACTGAACAGGTATGCAGTGGCAGGTTCACTGAACAGGTATGCAGTGGTGGGTTCACAGTACAGGTATGCAGTGGTGGGTTCACAGAACAGGTATGCAGTGGTGGGTTCACTGAACAGGTATGCAGTGGTGGGTTCACAGTACAGGTATGCAGTGGTGGGTTCACAGAACAGGTATGCAGCCAGGAACAAGCTAAGCCTAACTAATCTTTCCCTATGAGAGACAGTCTGCAGCAGCTCGCCCTACTCTCACTAATGCAGGCACACGAGTGACCGTAATGGCCGCCGCTGCCTGCCTTATATAATGGGGATGGGGCTCCAGGGGCTAGTGTAGCCTAATTGGCTACACTGGGCCTGCTGACTGTGATGTAGAGGGTCAAAGTTGACCCTCCATATGCATTATGGGGCGAACCGAACTTCCGCAAAGGTTCGCCTGCGGGACGCGAACGCGAACCACGGAAGTTCGCGTGGAACCGTTCGCAGGCGAACCGTTCGGCCCAACTCTAGTCACAAGTTAGCGGAAATTGATTTGTATTGGGTTTTTTGTTCACAAAGTGTCATTTTCTGCTAACTTGTGACAAAAAAAAAAAATCTTCTATGAACTCACTATACTCCTAACAGAATACCTTGGGGTGTCTTCTTTCTAAAATGGGGTCACTTGTAGGGTTCCTATACTGCCCTGGCATTTTAGGGGCCCTAAACCGTGAGGAGTAGTCTAGAATTCAAATTCCTCAAAATGACATGTGAATAGGACGTAAGGCCCCTTAGCGCACCTAGGTTGCAAAAAAGTGTCACACATGTGGTATCGCCGTACTCAGAAGAAGTAGTATAATGTGTTTTGGGGTGTATTTTTATACATACCCATGCTGGGTGGGAGAAATCTCTCTGTAAATAGACAATTGTGTGTAAAAAAATCAAACAACAGACACCCCAAGGTATTCCGTTAGGTGTATGATGCGTTCATAGAAGATTTTATTTTTTGTCACAAGTTAGTGGAAAATGACACTTTGTGAAAAAAAAAAAAACATAAAAATCAATTTCCGCTAACTTGTGACAAAAAATAAAAGCTTCTATGAGCTCACCATACTCCTAACGGAATACCTTGGGGTGTCTTCTTTCTAAAATGGGGTCACTTGTGGGGTTCCTATACTGCCCTAGCATTTTAGGGGCCCTAAACTGTTAGTGGTCTAGAAACCAAATGCCTCAAAATGACCCGTGAATAGGACATTGGGCCCCTTAGCGCACCTAAGCTGCAAAAAAGTGTCACACATGTGGTATCGCCGTACTCAGGAGAAGTAGTATAATGTGTTTTGGAGTGTATTTTTACACATACCCATGCTGGGTGGGAGAAATATCTCTGTAAATGAGATTTTTTTTTTATTTTTATTTTTTACACACAATTGTCTATTTACAGAGATATTTCTCCCACCCAGCATGGGTATGTGTAAAAATACACCCCAAAAAACATTATACTACTTCTCCTGAGTACGGCGATACCACATGTGTGACACTTTTTTGCAGCCTAGGTGCGCTAAGGGGCCCAACGTCCTATGAGTACCTTTAGGATTTTACGGGACATTTTGAGACATTTGTTTCCAGGGCAGTATAGGAACCACACAAATGACCCCATTTTAGAAAGAAGACACCCCAAGGTATTCCGTTAGGGGTATGGTGAGTTCATAGAAGATTTTATTTTTTTGTCACAAGTTAGTGGAAAATGACACTTTGTGAAAAAAAAACAATAAAAATCAATTTCCGCTAACTTGTGACAAAAAATAAAATCTTCTATGAACTCACCATACTCCTAATGGAATACCTTGGGGTGTCTTCTTTCTAAAATGGGGTCACTTGTCGGGTGGGAGAAATATCTCTGTAAATGGACAATTGTGTGTAAAAAAAAAAAAAAAAAAAAAATTGTAATTTACAGATATTTCTCCCACCCAGCATGGGTATATGTAAAAATACACCACAAAAAACATTATACTACTTCTCCTGAGTACGGCGATACCACATGTGTGACACTTTTTTGCAGCCTAGGTGCGCTAAGGGGCCCAACGTCTTATGAGTACCTTTAGGATTTTACAGGACATTTTGAGACATTTGTTTTCAGGGCAGTATAGGAACCCCACAAATGACCCCATTTTAGAAAGAAGACACCCCAAGGTATTCCGTTAGGGGTATGGTGAGTTCATAGAAGATTTTATTTTTTTGTCACAAGTTAGTGGAAAATAACACTTTGTGAAAAAAAAAACAGTAAAAATCTATTTCCGCTAACTTGTGACAAAAAATAAAATCTTCTATGAACTCACCATACTCCTAACAGAATAACTTGGGGTGTCTTATTTCTAAAATGGGGTGATTTGTGGGGTTCCTATACTGCCCTGGCATTTTAGGGGCCCTAAAGCGTGAGGAGTAGTCTAGAAACCAAATGCCTCAAAATGATCTGTGAAATCCTAAAGGTACTCATAGGACGTTGGGCCCCTTAGCGCACTTAGACTACAAAAAAAGTGTTACACATGTGGTATTGCCGTACTCAGGAGAAGTAGTATAATGTGTTCTGGGGTGTATTTTTACACATGCCCATGCTGGGTGGGAGAAATCTCTCTGTAAATGGACAATTGTGTGTAAAAAAAATCAAAAAAAAAATCTCATTTACAGAGATATTTCTCCCACCCAGCATGGGTATGTGTAAAAATACACCCCAAAACACATTCTACTACTTCTGAGTACAGCGATACCACATGTGTGACCCCTTTTTGCAGCCTAGGTGCACTAACGTCCTATGAGCACCTTTAGGCTTTACAGGGGTGCTTACAATTTAGCACCCTCTAAAATGCCAGGACAGACCCCACAAATGACCCTATTTTGGAAAGTAGACACCACAAGGTATTCAGGTATTCAGAGAGGGGCCTGGTGAGTCCGTGGCAGATTTCTTTTTTTTTTGTCACAAGTTAGCAGAAATGGAAACTTATTTTTTGTTTTATTTGTTTCAAAGTGTCATTTTCCGCTAACTTGTGACAAAAAATAACATCTTCTATGAACTCACCATGCCTCTTAGTGAATACTTTGGGATGTCTTCTTTCCAAAATGGGGTCATTTGGGGGTATTTGTACTATCCTGGAATTTTAGCACCTCATGAAACCTGACAGGTGCTCAGAAAAGTCAGAGATGCTTCAAAATGGGAAAATTCACTTTTGGCACCATAGTTTGTAAACGCTATAACTTTTACCCAAAGCAATAAATATACACTTATTGGATTTTTTTTTTTTAATCAAAGACATGTAGCAGAATAAATTTGGACAAAAATGTATATAGAAATGTTACTTTATTTAAAAAATGTCAGCACAGAAAGTTAAAAAAAAATCATTTTTTTGACAAAATTTGTCTTTTTTGATGAATATAATAAAAAATAAAAATCACAGCAGCAATCAAATAGCACCAAAAGAAAGCTGTATTAGTGACAAGAAAAGGAAGGAAAATTCATTTAGATGGTAGGTTGTATGACCGAGCAATAAACCGTGAAAGCTGCAGTGGTCTGAATGGAAAAAAGGCTCTGGTCCTCAAGTGGTTAAACAACAGTTCAGCATATGTATGAATGATCGTTAGACTGATAGCAGCAGTTTTGACTGATCCGCTTGGCGGGTCCGTGGACTGTCATTCAAATAACAGTTAGGTCCATACATGTGTACAAACGACTTGTTGTATGAAAGTCTATTAGTTTCACACTAAAAAAACTTTCAAACAACAAGTCATTTAATCAGTCATTTGATCTAGTCCATTGTTCTATAAATTCCATTGACCAGTCAAACGACATGTAAAATTACCTGTAATTAGCATTTCAAACATCTTGGCCTCTGCATATAGATATATATATGTGTATATTTGGGTTCAAGGTGCGTTTGTAGTTTCTGGGGGGGCTCAGCGCACCTCTGATTGGAGGCCATTCGGAGGCGGCCTGGTGTTGCGCTGATCCACCCTTTGCGTATATTCACAGAATCAATCAATCAAGCAGACTCCAAACTCTCCAACATGGGAAAGACCAAAGAGCTGTCCAAGGATGTCAGAGACAAAATTGTAGACCTGCACAAGGCTGGAATGGGCTACAAAACCATTAGCAAGAAGCTGGGAGAGAAGGTGACAACTGTTGGTGCGATTGTTCGAAAATGGAAGGAGCACAAAATGACCATCAATCGACCTCGCTCTGGGGCTCCACGCAAGATCTCACCTCGTGGGGTGTCAATGGTTCTGAGAAAGGTGAAAAAGCATCCTAGAACTACACGGGAGGAATTAGTGAATGACCTCAAATTAGCAGGGACCACAGTCACCAAGAAAACCATTGGAAACACATTACACCGCAATGGATTAAAATCCTGCAGGGCTCGCAAGGTCCCCCTGCTCAAGAAGGCACATGTGCAGGCCCGTCTGAAGTTTGCCAATGAACACCTGAATGATTCTGTGAGTGACTGGGAGAAGGTGCTGTGGTCTGATGAGACCAAAAAAGAGCTCTTTGGCATTAACTCAACTCGCTGTGTTTGGAGGAAGAAAAATGCTGCCTATGACCCCCAAAACACCGTCCCCACCGTCAATCATGGGGGTGGAAACATTTTGCTTTGGGGGTGTTTTTCTGCTAAGGGCACAAGACAACTTAATCGCATTAACGGGAAAATGGACGGAGCCATGTATCGTGAAATCCTAAACGACAACCTCCTTCCCTCTGCCTGGAAACTGAAAATGGGTCGTGGATGGGTGTTCCAGCACGACAATGACTCAAAACATACAGCAAAGGCAACAAAGAAGTGGCTCAAGAAGAAGCACATTAAGGTCATGGAGTGGCCTAGTCAGTCTCTGGACCTTAATCCAATAGAAAACCTATGGAGGGAGCTCAAGCTCAGAGTTGCAAAGAGACAGCCTCGAAACCTTCGGGATTTAGAGATGATCTGCAAAGAGGAATGGACCAACATTCCTCCTAAAATGTGTGCAAACTTGGTCATCAATTACAAGAAACGTTTGACCTCTGTGCTTGCAAACAAGGGTTTTTCCACTAAGTATTAAGTCTTTTATTGTTAGAGGGTTCAAAAACTTATTTCACTCAATGAAATGCAAATCAGTTGCTATCTTTTATTTAAGGTTATTTTTTCAATTTTCCTTTTGATGTGCTATCTGCCACTGTTAAAATAAACCTACCATTGAAATTATACTGTTCTGAGACTTTTAATTTCTTTGTCATTGGACAAACTTACAAAATCAGTGAGGGGTCAAATAATTATTTCCTCCACTGTATGTGTGTGTGTGTGTATATATTTGAATGACAAGTCGTTCAAACGTCCGGTTAGAACGACAATCGGGCATAAAATCGACGTGTGTATGCACCTTAAGTGAGTCTGACTTTTAATACCTTATCTTTTGCTGTTTTCATATTTATAGTATTATCATATATACATACTGTATATATCATTATATACATCAATAGTTGCCAATCTTCCTTTGAGAGGGTGTAACAATATAGATCTGTAATGTTATCTCCAAAATTATGTTAAGAAGTCAAGAGATCCCTGGAAGATCCCATCACAGTCAAAGTGATCCAATCCTTCTGCATATCAGTCCTGTGTGTGTCTCTTAGCACTGCTGGAAGATAAATCCCTCTCTTCTTATTTTACCTGACTTTGTCTGTCTGTGAAGAGTTTTGAGCTGAATGTACAAACTCCTTTCCTCAGCTCACTTTGGATGAATTGGAACGTCTAATATTCCCACATCTGCAGCTCACAGTAGGTAAATAACAATGGTACAGAAAACTTTCCTTGAGTCTCAGCTTCTTATTTTCACTGTAAATGGTTAAATTCTGACTTTGAATTGTGATTAAAATCTGGGTCTTGCAGCTCCCAACAAGAACAAATGATTTTCTTTTCAGCACTCCCTTTTGTTATTTGGAATGTTTCTTCATCCAGATAAAAGTGTTTACACTGAGCGCTAAAGCTGATCGCCGTCATAGAAACAATGCTATGCTGCGCCCCCCGCGTAAGGGTAATTCAGGGCGATCGCCAAACCCCAAATTAGATTTCCCTCTGAGTTGCTACAACTGGGAGGGGGAAAAGTATTTAACACCACCGGGGAGTTTAGCGGCAGCAGGGAGAGCCGTCATTTAGCTCACCCAGTGCCAAACTGCCTGGGGCCTGGATACTATGTATATGATACTTAGTACCCCATTAATTGGGCTTCTTACCAGTGTGAGAGCTTTCATGCCTGACAAGATTTGATTTATGCCCAAAACATTTCCCACACTCAGCACATGAATATGGCTTCTCACCTGTGTGAGATCTCTTGTGTTTGACAAGATCTGATTTATAACCAAAACATTTCCCACACTCAGCACATGAATAGGGCTTCTCACCAGTGTGAGAGCTTTCATGCCTGACAAGAAGTGATTTACGCCCAAAACATTTCCCACACTCAGCACATGAATAGGGTTTATCACCTGTATGAGATCTTTCATGTGAAACAAGATATGATTTCTGTGCAAAATATTTCCCACACTCAGCACATAAATAGGGCTTCTTCCCACTGTGAGTTTTTACATGGGCAATAAGATATGATTTAAGCCCAAAACATTTCCCACACTCAGCACATAAATGGGGCTTCTTCCCACTGTGAGTTCTTTCATGGGCGGCGAGAATTGATTTATTCGCAAAACATTTCCCACACTCAGCACATGAATACGGCTTCTCACCTGTGTGACATCTCTCATGTGTGACAAGGCTTGATTTAGTAAGAAAACATTTCCCACACTCAGCACACGAATGGGGCTTTTTGAAACAGGAATAAGACCCTCCAGCAGTGAAAGAACTTTTCTGGGTATGAAGCCCCTCAAAGTTAGACAGGTGAGAGAAGTCTGGGGGAATATTTGTGGTAATCAGGATATTTGCAGGAGACTCTTTCCCAATGACATCATCCTCGGTTGTACAGTCTGTGGATACAGAGAGACGAGTCTCTGAGAGGTTCCTGATGCCGGGACACTGCGCTGCAAATAGAGAAACACCATCACTTCCTGTTAGAGAATTCTGAGGTGAGGAACAATTATCATTAGGGATGGTCGGTGAGTTGCTGATAATTCCAAGTTGATGCAAAGTACATGCATGTTGGAAATGGGCCAGATGCAGCAGCTTAATAGCTTTGCATATAATTAGCATACAATCTCAGGTTTATTGGCATGTCACTGACCATCACCAGTTATCAGCCTGACAGAGAACTGCGGAAGGTTGTGCTCATTACAGGCGGCCAATCACATGACATAAACTTTGATTTGCATACAAATTGTATGTAGCTTGAAATTCAGCCAATCAGATGCATTTCCTAAGAAATGGGATTAGCTGCATATCATTTGCATACAAGTCAGAGGTATTTGCTTCTCATTGAGCATCCCCACACCTAAAGCATTGGCCATACATTGAAAAGCAGTAAACTCCAGCTTGATGAGACAGTGGAAGCTATATGTACTGATAGCAAGAAATCTGCCTTATGTTTGTAGAGCAATGTGGTTTCATTCTCATTACCATTTTCTACTCGTGTCCCTCATATGCCCCTTATGGAGTCGTTACAAAAATCATCCGCCTCCAACTCCACGTCTCAGTTTATGAAACCGCTGACTCCGACTCCAGGTACCCCAAATTGCTCCATCTCCGCAGCCTGTGCAGAGCTATGGTGTGATACAAAAATCACTAATCCTACTGTATATATACAGGCGTCAATTCACCAAGCAATTGGTAATGCTGAAAACAGCTGATTTTACCGATCACTTCATCGTGGCTGTTACCACATGGAAAGCTGAAATTACCAAGCAGTGAGGTCATTACCGTCTTGTGCGGTAAACACCTCAACAAATGTCGGTAAGTGTCAATTCATCAAGGTTACAGCATGCGGTAAAGCCCTGGATGATTACCGGCAGTTCTCCTCTGTCAGGATCAGTGCGAGACTCACAGAACTCACACAGAAGCAGAGATGTTTCTCTATGACTCACAGGAGCAGAAGCCAATAGGAACAGCCTGTCTCCTGCAAATGATTTTGATTGGACCTGAAGCCTTCTTGGGTGGGGAGGGGGTCGTCACGCTTTCCTTTGCACTGGAAGCAGAGCAGAGAGAGATACAACAAAAGACGCTTCCCCTGCCTCCCTTTGCCAGTTTAACCTCTACTGTTGCTGTTTGAAGATACAGAGTAGCTAGTGGGGAAATCCCCTAAGCAGGACATGTTTAAAGTTTCTCGGACGTTCATCTAAGCTGTGGCAAAGAAATAAAATGTTAAGAAAGACTAATGGAGACTGATAGATTACGAGCAAGCAGAAGCAGTATAACAAAACATGTACATTTAAAGGGATGTCAGGATGCCTCTTACTATTGTAATGTTGTCTCTGCACGGAGAACAGATGTAACAACACAGACAACTCACACTCTTCTGCTGTTACTGACAACTGGGCTTTGGTAAATTACCAAACTTCTACTGCACCTGTGAAAATATTGTTGAATTAGCACACAAAAGTCTTAAATACCGAATGCGGTATTTTCCCGACTTTTTGTTGATCGAACAGCCTTGATGAATTGGCGCCTAAGTGTAGCCATATCTCTCCTCCCACCCTTCTGACCAATGAAGAACTGACCCACTGCACACTGCAGCTCCTATTGGACAGGAGAACAGTGGGGGGTGGGGAAGGGTGAGGACTAGAAATCACTGTCCTCCCCCGCAAGCAAACCTGATATGACCAAATATATTTTTTTGAATGAATTATTAATGTCCATAGAATTGTGTAGCTTTCAATGGCTTTCTCTGTCCCTCCGGTTCCCGGTTGGTGAAATGGTTATGAATTCTGTATACTGTAAGCGGACATGAATGGGCGGATTCTGGGAACTTCATGAACCCTGCCTGGCCTGTAACAGGAATTACTCATGCTGTCTTCTTTCCTCCATACACAGGGAGTTCCTATTACTGGGCATGTGCAGATCAGTAAGCCATGCCTGCTCACAGGAAATGCATGTTCACAGTTTCTTCCTGTGCAAAGGATATGAATATCCTCCAGAATAAGAGAGGAAGTAAAAGTGCCAAGAGCTTCCATACTCATATACAAACACTCCCAACTATTCAATCAAAAAAAAAATTACCTACACTTTGACTCATCTTCACCTCCTGTGTGCCCCCTTCAGTGCTTCCTCTGTACTTCCTGTGTGCCCACTTCAGTGCTTCCTCTTTACTTCCTGCGTGCCCGCTTCAGTACTTCCTCTGAACCTCCTGTGTGCACCCTACAGTGCTTCCTCTGCACCTCCTATGTGCCCACTTCAGTGTCTCCTCTGCACTTCCTGTGGGCCTCCTTCATTGTCTCCTCTGCACCTCGTGTGTGCTCCCTTCAGGGCATCCATTGCACTTCCTGTGTGCCCCTTTCAGTGCTTCCTCTGCACTTACTGTGCGCCCCCTTCAGTGCCTCCTCTACACTTCCTGTGAGCCCCCTTCAGTGCTTCCTCTTCACTTACTGTGTGCTCCCTTCAGTGCCTCCTCTACACTTCCTGTGAGCCCCCTTCAGTGCTTTCTCTTCACTTCCTGTGAACCCCCATTAGTGTTTCCTTTGCAACTCCTGCGTGCCCCCTTCAGTGCTTCCTCTGCACCTCCTGTGTGCCCGCTTGCGACTCTGCAGGGAGGAAGGGGGGAAAAAGAGAGGAGGAGGCCAGGAATTTTAGGAATGCGGCCCGCAATCCTCAGAATGCGGCCTGGGTAAAGCAAAGTTTACCCCGACCTGAACTAACCACACAATGTTTTTGGCCCTGCGCTGTTATACGGGGGCTGGGTGAGATCATCTGGAAAAAAATATTGCTATTATCTTCAGAGTGAAAGCAGCACAAATCCTAATTTTTCAGCACAAATAGCCATAAATGCTTCACTAACCAAACAGGATGCATTTTTTTATATGTGCTGATTGTAGGGTGGGGTTGGGGGTGGCCTCATGGATCCCAGCTGAGTTCATGAACCCTGCATGCCCAGTAACAGGAAGCACTTGTACGTGAAGATAAGAAGATGGGTCCATTCCCTCCGCCATGTGACACAACCTCGCGGCACGCTTCCCCATGGGCGTGGTGACACGTGTGGGAGGCAGCAGCAGCATTGCCAGGCTGCTCTGCTTATAAACGCTCCCCCACACACATTATTAACTGCAATATTTTTGACTGATGGGTCCACCTGATAACTTTTATGAATATTGATCTCTTGTTTCTTAGACCATCTGAGTAGACAGGCCTGTGTGTTCCCATGATGAATGAATGTTAATTAATATTGTTTTATTGGCAGCCCAAAGGAGTGCCATCAGCTGTAATGTCTTTTACATTTGCAATACTGTATTTTTCAGAATATTGTCCCCCGTGTGGTGACATGCGGGGGGGGGGGGGCAGGAGGAGACACGTGGGAGCAGAGGGGACACAGGGGAGCAGAGGAGACACGTGGGGGTGGGGGCAGGGCGGACACAGGGGAGCAGAGGAGACACGTGGGGGTGGGGGCAGAGGGGACACAGGGGAGCAGAGGAGACACGTGGGGGTGGGGGCAGGGGGACACAGGGGAGCACAGAGAAGACATGGGGGGCCAGAAGGAAACACAGGGGGACAGGAAGGGACACAGGGGGACATAAGAGGGCAAAGGAGGTCACAGTGGGACACACAGGAGGACACAGGGAAAGAAGGGGACATACAGGGGAAGCAAAGGATGACACAGGGGGACAGAAGGGGACACATGGTGGATGGACAAAAGGGGGAACAGGAGGACAATTATTGGGGAAGCACAATATATTCCCTGTTTTTTCCTTTTCTTCCCCTATAAACCTAGGTGTGTCTTATATTCCGGAGCGTACGTGTTGGTTTTGTATTATGTGTCGTGCACAAATGGTTAATGATGGAGTGGGCGGGGAATGGATGGAGTGGGCGGGGAATGGATGGAATGGGCGGGGAATGGATGGAATGGGCGGGGAATGCGATTATGTGGCCTGGGTGTGGTTGCACACTTCAGAGCCTTTATATGCATTATGTGTGATCAGTTGCTGTTGTACACCTGGGAGGGGCCGTAACATGTAGTGCATCTGTTCCCCCATACAAAGCATCTTTGCAGCCAGTGGTGTGCTGCCTCTTTCTTGCTTTTGTTATTGTGGGGAACAGTTTCAAAAGCCTTTGCAAAGTCCAGGTATACCACATCTACTTCTTTCCCCAGATCTAAATCTGCATTTACCAAGTAACCCCAACAAAGTTCTGTGTACAGAAATGTACAGTGACCATTGTCAGCTTGTTACAGTCTGATAGAACTCATTTAATTTGTGATTATAGCTACATGTGACACAACAATCACTCAGAGTTGAAAAGTAATTGTGTGATCAGCATTGTATTACTGCTGTGAGATGTAGTGGGATGCTTCTCACTCATCCACCACCTCCCCTCTCCACACACCAGTACAGGGTACTCCAAAGCCAGCAGGGTGTCTGTACTGTTATTGTTACTAAGCTGCCACCAAACACAATCATAAATGATAGTTTTACATGGCAAAGGTCTAACATGAGTATGTAGCATATCCCGTAATATGGCCAGTCTGTGAGCAGTGACAGTCATAACAGCAATAAGATACACATTTATTCTATATGTAATGCAGACTACTCACCTGCTCTGCCCTCTGTAACATTGTCTTCCTCTTTACTTGTCCTCAATATGTCTCCCTCCTCCATAGTCTGCTGGTCACTCCTCACATAAGTCTCTTCTTCTTCCTCTTTAATAGTCGTCATCATATCCACCTCCTCTGTACACTGCTGATCACACCTCACATATGTCTCTTCTTCCACTTTAATTGTCCTCTTCATGTCACCCTCCTCCACAGACTGCTGATCACACCTCACATATGTCTCTTCTTCTTCCTCTTTAATAGTCGTCATCCTATCCCTCTCCTCTGTACACTGCTGATCACACCTCAGATAACTTTCCTCTTCCTCATCTTTAATTGTCCTCATCATGTCACCCTCCTCCGTAGACTGCTGATCACCCCTCACATATGTGTCTTCTTCTTCCTCTTTAATTGTCCCTATCATGTCACCCTCCTCCATAGACTGCTGATCACTCCTCACATATGTCTCTTCTTCCTCTTTAACCACAGCATGTCCATGTTCCCCACCCTAAGTGCACAAAGGGAGAGACCATGTTCAATGTGAAAACAGATAACCGCATAAGCAGAAGAAAGAAATGTGTCATGGTTTAGAGTCTCTGGGGACTCTCAGCCCTACCTACCTGATAATGGTGGGGGATGGTAAGATATTTCTGCATACAATCCTGGGAATAAAGAGGACCTGTACATCTTTGGGGTGAGTTTCTGTTACTGGATCCATCTACAGAAAAGCACACACCGACTAAATACAATGTCTCTATGTGTTTATCAGAAGACTGGGGGAGAAGGGGGGGGGGGATCTAGGCGGACTCTCTGTACTGCTTCATCCCTCACTAGTAATTAACATCTCCCCTTACCTGGTGATGTGAGGGGCAGCTGATTCTCCATTATGGTGTTCTTATTGAGGTTCGTGTGTCCTTTTAAATACTGCCCCTCCTCCATGGAGAGACTGATGGTGATATCTTGACACCTTTTAGGAGCCTGAAACATACAACGATACAGTTACCAACCAGACACATTTCTTGTTGTTATTGGATAATGTACCAACATTCCCAGCACCACTCACCTCTCTTGTCAGCAGCTCCATCATCTTCCTGGTGATTTCCAGAATCTTCTGCTTGTTGTGTCCCTCAGACCTCAGGGAGTGAGTTGGAGGCATTGTGATGGTCACATGATTACCAGACTTCACTGGAGGAAAACTCTGTGTAGAAAGTCCAACAATAATGTCACACCGCTCTCAAAGAATTCTTCTCACCCCAACAGTCAGCTGTTTACTTATTAGAGATAAAAGTGACATCATGTGACCTCCTACAATGCTCCTCAGCTCTCCAGTCGTGTGTGTGTGTTTTATTATTAGAGATAAGAGTGATTTCATGTAACCTCCCACAATCCTCCTCACCTCTCCAGTCATGTGTGTGCTTTATTATTAGAGATAAGAGTACCTCACCTGTCCCATCAGCAGATAGATGATCTCTAGTGCGAGGTTGAATATCTTCTCAGTCATGTGACTCTGGTCCTCCTTCATCCTCAGTGATGTGGTTATGTGATCTGTTCAAGATTCCCCAACCTTTTGATAGAAATTAAGGGGGGATATAATCCAGGTTGTACAGTTGTCAGTGGTGAAACTATCCATACAGGATCCCACCAGCACTCCCCCATTGGGGTAACATGTGGGTGGTAGGGCTATGCAGTATATCACAGGAAAGCATAATAAGTTGGTTTATAGCTACCTGTGCACTATACTCCCAGCATGCTGCAGTCCTGTCCTCCCTCTGCCTCCTCTCCAGCTGGCCTTCTCTCCTCACATCTACCTCCCACTGTTACCATTCCTGTGATGTTACAGCAGTGCTGGTAGTGGTAGATGAATGAGAATATGAGGAGAGAAGAGGCAGAGACTGAGGCTTTTGGGAGCAGAGGACTGGAGCACACTGTGACAGGTAGCCATAAACCAATGTAAATCCTTCCTTTTACTACTCTGCATGGAGGTGGGGGAAGAGAGCAATACTGGAGTGTGGACATGGCTATGCTGGAGGAAAAATGGCAAAACTGCAGTGGGGGGACATTACATACTGAAGGATAATGGCAATGCTGGGGGACACAGAGAGGATATGGGTATACTGGAGAAGAAATGGCATTACTGGGGTGACATTACATACTGAAGGATAATGGCAATGCTGGGGGACACAGAGAGGATATGGGTATACTGGAGAAGAAATGGCATTACTGGGGTGGGGGAATATTACATACTGGAGGATAATAGCAATGCTGGGGGGATACAGGGTGGACATGGTTATACTGGGGAATAAATGGCATTACTAGAGTGGGGGTCTTGCATACAGGAGGATAATGGCAATGCTGGGGACACAGGGTGGACATGGCTATACTGGAAGAAAAATGGCTTAAGTGGGGTGGGGAAAGCAAAAAAAAAAGTTGGTTTATACCAGCATCCTGTATTCCAAAAATTGCTAAATTTGTGTCAAGTACTGTCCCTGAGACCAGATTTTTCTTGACTCTGTAATGAGACTGAATTATTACTAGTAAGGTGAGATTTTAAAAAAATGACAAACAAGTCACAGCTGTAATGTAAAAGTCTCTTGTATGGCAATTACTTCAAGATGGATGATCAGGATAGTGACAGGTGTGCTATAATAATTCCAATATTTGTTTAGGGCTTTTCTCCTGTTGGACTCAAGGCGCTTGCGAGGCAGCCACTAGAGCGCACTCAGCAAGAAGTATTAGTGTTAGGGAGTCTTGCCCAAGACCTCCTTACTGAAAAGGTGCTGTCTTACTGAATAGGGAGAGTTTTAAAGGTGTTCTCCGTGTCTTTAAAAAAGCAAAAACTGACACTTACCTGGAGCTTCTATCGGCCCCCTGCAGCTGTAATGTCCCGCGCTTAGGGTTGCCACCCAGCCGGTATCTGGCCGGCTCAGCCGGAAATTCCAGTATAAAGCCGGCACCAAATTTTTTTTTTTTTACTGGCATGTCATTTGCCGGTAAAAGTCTAAGCTTATCTGACTCCTTTCCCCTCTCATCTAAGGCATACATTCCAGCCAATCATGAGCGAGTGTTGCCGCGCCCCCTGGAGGAATATCAGTCAGAGGTGAGCAGACAAGCCTCAGGAGAGCAGGGATAGGATCAGCAGCAGTACAATGTGCTGCTGCTGTGTGAGGAACAGCTGGGATGTGAAGAAGAGGACAGGGGGGAATATCAGTCAGAGGTGAGCAGACAAGCCTCAGAGGAGAGCAGGGATAGGATCAGCAGCAGGTCAATGTGCTACCACTGTGTGAGGAAAGCTGGGATGTGAAGGAGAATACAGGGAGGTATGTCAGTCAGAGAAGAGGTGAGCAGAGGAGCCTCAGACTAGAGCAGGGAAAGACAAGATGAATCATGCTAGTGCTGCTGTTATACAGGTCGGGAAACAGAGCTATTCTTATAGTGCACCAATGACATAATTTTGTGTTCTATATTAGCAGAAATATGTCATTGTTGCTATAGGAATAGCTCTCTAGTTCCCTGAGCTGTGGAGAGAGATTGGGGCTGTTTGAGGGAGCAAAGCAACCCTGCCCTCCTAGGTGCATGTCAAAGATATTTAAAGAGAACCCGAGGTGGGATTTAATTATGTTACTGGGGCAGAGAGGCTGGTTGTGCACACTAAGACCAGCATCCGTTGCCCCATGGTGTGCCTCCATGTCCCCCCTGCGCGCCGCTATACCCCCCGTAGTGCTGGCGACACGCAGCGCGTCGCCAGCACAATGTTTACCTATGCGCTGTCAGTCAGTCAGATAGGGACCTGCAGAGAGGGAAGCCTCAGCATCCTATTGAGGCTCCTCACGGTGGTCTGAAGTTCCCCATTACTGAGTGCAGCCAACCCCCCCCCCCCCACACACACACACACACACACACACACATTGGGGTTGCGCAGCGCGTCTTCCTGGATCGTGGCCGCACAAGCCTGTCTGAAATTGCGCAGTAGCATGGAGCCCGAGACGCCGGCTTACTGCGCATTTGCGAGCTGCCATACGTGGCCATGGTCCAGGGAGACGTGCAGCGGGGCCTTGATAGGATTAGTGACAATGCATTGTTGGTAATCTTCCAGGAGGGCTGCGCTCAGCGACAGGGGACATCAGAGCAGCGAGGGAAACCTTAATAGGATCCTGAGGCTTCCACCTCTTTAGGTAACTATCTAAAGTTGAACCTGAGTTGTGAGGTGAACTAAGCTTTTTGTTTCTTACCTGGAGCTACTTCCAGCCTGTGTCCTTCGCTACAGCTCCGGTCTTTTCCAGCGTGCCGCCCCTCACAATTCCTCTAAGCTTTGATGGTAACATACTGTGTCTACGGCAGGCTTGCTCTCACTAGTAACCATGATTCAAATGAGGATTAATTGCTGTAGGTACGCAGCGGAGATATAAGGTGTTAATTACCTATAATTCCGCCATCCGCCCTGCGATCCAAACAGGCTGAATGCGTCCTATTAGATGCGTTGCAAGCCTCAGTATGGGCACTTCCTCTTTCCGGCTTGAAGGAGGAAGTGCCTGTAATGAGGCTTGCAATGCATCCAATAGGACGCGTGCAGCCTGCTTGAAGCGCAGGGCAATATTGGTAATTAACACCTTATATCCCTGCCGCACACCTGTAGCAATTAATACTCATTTGAATCACGATTACTCGTGAGAGCAAGCCTGGTCTATGGTAGAGGTGAGATTAGGTTGTGAGCTCCTCTAAGGACAGCCATGACATGACTATGTGCTCTGTACAGTGCTGCAGGAGATGTCAGTGCTGTATAAATATATAATAATAATAACATGGTAGGACATTAGACTATGACTATGGTAGGATTAGATTGTGAGCTCCTGTGAGGACAGTGACATGACTATGTAATCTCTAAAGTGCTGCATAAAATGTCAGTGCTATATAAATACATAATAATATGGTAGGACATTTGGAGTATGACTATGGCAAGGATTAGATTGTAAGCTCCTCTGGGGACAGTCAGTGGCATGACTATGTACTCTGTAAAGTTCTGCAGAAGATGTCAGTGCTTTAAAAATACATAATAATAATATGGTAGGACATTAGACTATGACTATGGTAGGATTAGATTGTGAGTTCCTGTAAGGATGGTCAGTGACATGACTATGTACTCTGTGAAGTACTGAAGAAGATGGTAGTGCTATATAAATACATAATAAAAATATGGTAGGACATTTGACCATAACTATGGTAGGATTAGATTGTCAGTTCCTCTGAAGACAGTCAGTGACATGACTATGTACTATGTAAAGTGCTGCACAAGATGTCGGCGCTATATAAATATGCAACAATAATGGCTGGCTGTATGATAGATAGGACCTTTTAATTTCTCTTCACAGGTTGGGAGTCCCATCTATGGGATACCATGGATAGGTTTTCTATATTTTAATGTTATGCCTATAATCAACTATAATCTGTTGTAATAATGCCCTCTTCTTCCTGTTCTTGTTCAATTTTCGCAGTCATCTTGAGTGATTTTGAGAAAAAAGGGCGTAACAGACCACACCCACTTTTAGGCCCCACCCCAAGCCGCTGCTCCAACATACGTTTGACAGTGGATGTAGGCAAATTCGACGTGTAGGTTATCACGTCGGAACACTGGTATTTTTTTACCCAAAAGGTGGCAACCCTACCCGCGCTGTCCTCCTCCGATCACCGTGATCGGAGGAGGACAGCGTGGGACATTACAGCTGCAGGGGGTCAATGGAAACCCCAGGTAAGAGTCAGTTTTTACTTCTTAAAAGCCACCAAAGAACCCCTTTAACACAAGTCTCCTATGTCCTATGGGCTATGGCTTAACCATTACTATGACCTCCTCTGCAACAAAGTATATCCACCCTGACCTCTGATCTACTCAATATATAATAAGAATTACCTGTTTCAACAACAATATCTCCTCGCCACTTACTCCAACTTATCTTCCTGCCGTTACATCCCTTACTACTGCCTCTGTTAGACCACTTCCTGCCTGTGTCACATGATCACTTTCTGTCTTTGGTTTATTTTCGTCTTGTTTGTGCTTTTCACTTAGGAGAGGTAAGATTGCCATCTTGTGGTGAATAGGCTAACTGCAACCTCTATTTGTAGACTCACCTGCACTTAGCCATATAAAAGGTAACCATACACTTAGGCTTCAGAGGAGCCGAAATAAAATAAAATATTTAGAAATAGTTTAAAACGTGAAAGTAGATATGAGCTTACCTTCTCTCAGGGAAAACACTGAGAAGAATGAAATAAATAATTATAGCAAGCCCAGTGTCTCAGTGT
Source organism: Hyperolius riggenbachi (assembly GCF_040937935.1). NCBI lineage: Eukaryota > Metazoa > Chordata > Amphibia > Anura > Hyperoliidae > Hyperolius > Hyperolius riggenbachi. Next base: position 239,671,509 of record NC_090655.1, read on the forward strand.
TTTTCTTTCTTTCTTTCTTTTTCTTGTTTTTCTTTTGTTGTTGTTATTATTTTTTTGGTACATTGAAGCAATAATTAGACAGAATCAGGGTAAGTGGCCACAGGATGTTGCTGTGGTAGCCCCCTGCCCTCCTTTATTTTTCAGTCAGGCTGAAAATACAGCTTCCTAGCAGTATTGTGAAGCTATATGTGTCCATCTGATCACAGTATTAGTTGCGTGTGCCTGCCAGTTAACAATATTAGGTAGCTGTGTGTGTCACCCAGATAGTAGCATAAGGCACTGTAGGCGTGTGTGCCCTCCAGCTAGCAGTATAGGGTAGCTATGTGTGCCCCCAGATAGCAGTATTAGGTAGCAGTGTGTCCCCCCAGATAGCAGTATTAGGTAGCTGTGTGGGCCACCGGATGGCAGTATTAGGTAGCTGTGTGTGTGTCTCCCAGATAGTATTAGGTAGCTGTGTGTGCCCTCCAGATAGCAGTATTAGGAAGCAGGAGTGAGCCCCCAGATAGCAGTATTAGGTAGCTGTGTGTGCCCTCCAGCTAGCAGTATTAGGTAGCTGTGTGTTTCACCCAGATAGCAGTATTAGGTAGTTGTGTGTGCTCCCAGATAGCAGTATTAGGTAGCTGTGTGGGCCCCCAGATAGCAGTATTAGGTAGCTGTGTGGGCCACCAGATAGCAGTATTAGGTAGCTGTGTGGGCCCCCAGATAGTAGTACTAGGTAGCGGTGTGTGCCCCCAGATAGCAGTGTTAGAGGCTTTGTGTGTCTTCCACCTCCACATGACCTACAGCCATGAGCACACCAACCTGCGTGTCCATTGGTCCCGCCTTGTGTCCAGCATGTCACCATGGCGATAGCATTAGAATGCAGGGATGGATGGTATGGTGCACCACTCCTGTTATGCAGCACAATTTGCGCAGGCAGCAGAAATGACATAGTGGGAGAGTCCTGTTTGCCACCCCCCACCCCACATTTGTCTCTCCAGACTGCTGCTCAAGAAAGGATCCTCAGGTCCAGAAGCTTTGAGCAACTACAGACCTGTCTCCAACCTCCCCTTTCTGGGGAAAGTTATTGAAAAGGCTGCTCCTCACTTGAATCTATGTTGCTCCTCCACAGAATTTATACTGTGCCTCCCCAGGATCTATGTTCCTCCCTATATTCTATGCTGCTCCTCCCCAGATTCCACCTCACCCCCTCCCCTGCCCAGATCTATGCTGCTCCTCTTCTCCAGGATCCATGCTGCTTCTCCCCAGATGCTATGCTGCTACTCACCCAGGTTCTATGCTGCTCCTCCTCAGGATTTATGTTGATCCCCCCCTTATTCTGTGCCAGTGATGGCTAATCTTGGCACTCCAGATGTGGTGGAACTGCAAGTCCCATGAGGCATTGCAATACTCTGACAGCTCTAAGCATAACTTTGGGAGGCAGAGGCATGATGGGATTTGTAGTTTGGTCACAACTTGAGTGCCAAGGTTAGCCATCACTGTATCTATGCTGCTCCTCCTCAGGATCTATGCTGCTAGTCCCCCGGATCTATGCCACTCTTCCGCAGGATCTATGCTGCTTCTCCCCAGATGCTATGCTGCTCCCCCCCCCCCAGATTCTAGCCCCCCATCTATGCTCCTCCTCCCCATGACCTATGCGGCTTCACCCCAGATTCTATGCTGCTTCTCTCCACATCTACAGTATGCTGCTCCTCCCCAGGATCTGTCCTGCTTCTCTTTATATCTGTGCTGCTCCTCCCCAGCCTGAAGCGACAAGAGACAAGTCTTGTTGGTTTTATATAGAAATGCTTTTAATATTTTTTACACAACAAAAATAAAAGCTTTCAACTTACATCGCGTGTGCCTATAATCATCCAAATAACATTTTTTATACAAAGCGTTTTGGGATTCCTCACCGTCTTAAAGCCATCAACTACTTTTTTTCTACTTAATTTTATTCATTTTACTTTATTATGATATTAAGCAGTAAAAGTAACATTAATCAGGAACATGTGAAGTATAACAAATAAACATTTGTTCTCATGGAGCACCTCCTGTTGGTGTGACTGGTGAGTTGTGTAAGTACAAGTCTTCTCACTTTACTGCTGTAGCATACAGACCTCTAACCTTGCAAGTGCCAAAGTATCCTGACTCTGTGTATGATTGACAATTCACTCTGGGGGGCGGAAACACAGCTCATGTCATGTCACATGACAAGGTGGGTGGGGCCATCAGAGAGCTTTCAACAGCCACTAAATGTCAGCAGGAACAGAGCCAGGAATGATGTCACAGAAATGTCACCACTGGAGTTCCCAGGAGATAAAAGAAGCCAGCAAATCCCTCCTCCCACCAGACTCCGCCTATAGCTTATGGGCGGAGCAATCTCTTAAATAACTCCTTCCCATCATCTGGTTTTCTAGTGACAGAAGAGGTCAGCCTGTGAAATATTCCTCCAGAAATACAGATATAAATTCTGCGTCACAAACCTCACTTCCTGTGCAGGAAAGGCAGCTTGGATTACACAATAAATTAATCTTTTTTTTTTTTTTTTGAATGTCCACAGAGTCAAAATCACAAGAGACCCAGAAGGGTCACCATCCCCAATCATTGTTCCCCTTCCCCCATCAGCAGCCGGCAACATCAGCTGCTTCTAATTTCAGTGCAGATGAGTTCTTGTCTGCGCGTCTTCATGTGCTTCAGAAGGATTCTCCCATGTGTCTCCTCAAGTGCTGATAAAGGTTTCCACTCTCAAGAAATCATTTCCCACATGCTGAACATGCATGAGGCTTCTCACCTGTGTGAGTTTTTATGTGTCTCAGAAGATTTCTATTCTCAGAAAAACTTTTCCCACATTCAGAACAAGAAAAAGGACGCTCCCCAGTGTGGATTTTCATGTGCCTATGAAGGCTACTCTTATCAGACAAACATTTCCCACACTCTGAGCATGAAAAAGGCCTCTCACCTGTATGACTTCTAAGGTGTCTTAGAAGATTACACTTCTCAGAAAACCCTTTCCCACACTCTGAACATAAAAAAGAATGTGTGTCTGTGTGACAAGCCTGATGCCTAATAAGGTTACTTTTCCGAGTGAAGTTTTTCCCACATTCTGAACATGAAAGGGGTTGAACACCTGTGTGATATGCCTGATGCCTAACAAGGTTAGCCTTGTGAGCAAAACATTTCCAGCACTCTTAACATGAAAAGGGCCGCTCACCTGTGTGTCTTCTCATGTGCTTAAGAAGATGCCTGCGGCGACTAAAGCATTTCCCACACTCTGAACATGAAGACTGATACTTGTCTGTTTGGCATTTCTTGTGAGTAAGAAGGTGTTATTTATGAGCATGGGCTTTTCTACAGCTCTGGTGGGGACAAAGATCTGTTTTAGAAAGAAAGTCTTTCCCACACTGCAAACATGAATAAGGCCTCTCACTTGTATGTTTTCTGAAGTGTCTAACAAGGTTACTCTTTGCTGAAAAACTCTTCCCACATTCTGAACATACAAAAGGTTGCACCCCTGTGTGACATACCTGATGTTTAATAAGGTGACTCTTCAGAATGAAGTCTTTCCCACACTCTGCGCATGAATATGGCCTCTCACCTGTGACCTCTGAAGTGTCTAACAAGGTCAGCCTTTGCTGAATACCGCTTCCCACAGTCTGAACATGAAAAGGGTTGCACACCTCTATGTCCTTTCATGTGCTTAACAAGAGCTCCACTCTCAGCAAAACTTTTCCCACATTCTGAGCATAAATAAGGCTTTTCCCCTGTGTGACATCTGACGTGTACAACAAGGTCACTCTTTGCTGAAAACTTCTTCCCACACTCTGAACATGAAAAGGGGTGCTCACCTGTGTGACATGCCTGATGCTTAATAAGGTGACTCTTCTGAAAGAAGTCTTTCCCACATTCTGAACAAGAATAGGGCCTCTCACCTGTGTGACTTCTAATGTGTCTAAGAAGATTTTGCTTTGTTGAATATCTCTTCCCACACTCTGAACAGGAGAAACGAGGCTCCCTTTCATGAGTTCTCTGTTGTTTATCACAGTGTAAGAATGAAAAAGGATGCTCACTTTTGTGAGTTTTCTGGTGTTGCAAAAGTTCATTATTCTTAGTGAAACCTTTCCCACACTCTGAACATGAATAAGGATGCCCCTCTATGTGTGTTTTAAGATGTAGAGCGAAAGTGGATCTCCTACTAAAACTTTAACCACATTCAGAACATAACTGTTTACCAGCTCCACACCTATCAGCACTTGTGTTATTGGCAGAGTCCTCAGCATTAGGTGGAGCTTTTATAGAATGTGATTGGTCAGAAGATTCCCCAGGATCAGAGGGGGACCCACCTGCACTGTGATCTCTATGATGTGTATTTCCATTGATTGGAGAACATTGTGTGATTTATTGGGTACACATAATTAACCTGTCAAAACATTTTTTAAAACAATTGTTATAATTATTATACAAAAGAAGAACAAACACCAGGGAATTGTCACATAGACAATTTATTGGGGCAGAAAACATGAAAAACTAATCGTTGTGGGATTGACAATTGTTTGTTTTTTGTTCTGCAGTTCCCATTATTCACTATTACTGTACATTCTAATATTTGGCACCCGTGGATATTGGCTCTTTTATGGACATTCAGGAGTCTACAATAAATTTTCAAGACCCAAGACACCTTTTTCACAGTAGTAATATTAATTTCTTTTTTAATTCATCATTACAACTTAGATTATATATGAGTATACTAGTATACATACATATACAGTATATTTTTTCTTATATTTGTATCGGCACTTATATGCTTTTTAATTATGTCATACTATTTTTGCACTTTATATAGCACTATTAATATGTATTTTTGTATATAGTCTGTTTTTTATAATATGTTTATCATGTATTTATATACTCACTTGTAATATTCATTAATGATCACTAGATGTCCTGTGCATGTTCCAAATCATGCTTGTTTTAATTTACTATGGCTGTCGATGTGTAATATGAAGTTTGCCCACAAGATGGCTATCATCAAGGCATATGTATGTATGTAAATAATCCACTTGCTTCTGTTATTATTAATTGTTATTGATTGTTATTCTTATAATTATTATTAGTTTAGTGACCCCCTTTTGCATATAGCTAATTATTTGATTATGTATTTTGGCCTGCCGCTCAATGCACTGACCCTCCGCGTACAGCATCATCGGGTATGCGCCGCTCAGTCTATGCACCGGGAGGTCGCGTAGCGGAGTGACGCATAGGGGGCGGCGGCGTTAGCGTACTATTTATGGCGTCCTCTTGTTTTAATTTTTATCTCCGAAGAAGCACCGTTGGGAGGTGCGATACATGTGAGGTCTTTTCGCGGGCAGATGCTGTGAGGGGCAGTGCCTTGGAACGGTGAGGGTCTTATTTTTATTCACTACTGACGGCCATGATATTCATTTGTTTCAGAACTATTGTACTTAGGAGTATGTGCTGTCTGTAGTTTATTTTGTGTTATATACATGTGATTTATTCTGATATAACGAATACCCTCTTTGGCACTGTATGAGGAGCTATTGATTTATTTCTACCGTATATTATATTTACTATCCCCTCTCCAGCCACGCTGGTGATTTGTTGTATGTTTTTATCTGGGATACGTCCTAAATAAATTTATATACTTTTGGCTATATGCAGTTGTGGTCATTTGGTTTATAAACCATGGATGCTTTTTGTTGTTTAATTCCAAACCAGCACCCTATCGGCAGTGCTTCCCCGCAGGCAAGTCAGGCAAATGCTATCTCTGCAGTCAGAGTGTAGTAACGGTCACGGATAACCAATCACAGCTGATAAATCTCTGTGTGTGTAACGATTGGTGTCAGCAACACAGATTTTTCTGATTATTGGTGATCTGCAGAATCACCAATAATATAGATGCTATACCTGATTATGTGGTGACCTGCAGAATCACCAATAATACTAGTATAGCTAGACACAGAACAACCAATGTGGAATTGTGTTTTGGTGCGACAGTAATGAAAGAGGAGATCTCCCGAGAAGTGGGAGATTCAGACAATACTGCAGCCAAGAATCCCCTGAGGGGCAGGGAATTCAGCCTGCACTGCAGCCAGTGAGCACCTGAGGAGCAGGAACCACTGACTGTACTGCAGCCAGTGGACACCTGAGGAGCAGGGACCACTGACTGTGCTGCAAGGATGATCACCTGAGGAGCAGGTGATTAAGACTATACTACAGCCAGGGATCCCCTGAGGAGCAGGGGATTCAGACTGTACTGCAGCCAGTGGACACCTGAGGAGCAGCCAGGGACCACTGACTGAGCTGCAAGGATGATCACTAGAGGAGCGGGTGATTAAGACTCTACTGCAGCTAGCAGACACTTGAGGAGCAAGTGTTGCAGACAGTGCTGAAAAGACTGATCACCTAGGGAGTAGGTGACAGCTCTCAGAAATTCCTCACTAATGGCTAGACCCACTAGTGAGGATAGGAAGGTCAGACAAGCCGGGTCAGCAATGTACAGACAGATAAGGTACAGAGACGGAAGGCTGATTCAGAGTAAGGTACAGGCAGTGTCGGCAACAATAATCAGATAGGCAGAAGTACCGAATCAGCAAACAGGAGAGTAGTCAGGAAAGCAGAAGATCATAACAGATAAATAGTAGCAATATAGCAATATCCTAGTCTAGGTGTGAAGTCCTTGATTTCAACACCTGGGATCTAGACTAAAGAATAGTACACAGATAAATAGTAGCAATATAGCAATATCCTAGTCTAGGTGTGAAGTCCTTGGTTTTAACACCTGGGATCTAGACTAAAGAATAGTACACAGATATATAGTAGCAATATAGCAATATCCTAGTCTAGGTGTGAAGTCCTTGGTTTCAACACCTGGGATCTAGACTAAAGAATAGTACACAGATATCACAATGCAATAAGTACTTTAAGCTATCAACGGAAACTGGCTAAGCATGAATTCCCAGCACCAGCTGGTTCTAACACACTGTAAGATCTGACTAAGGTCTGAGCGCTAGCACGTTAGCGTTTGCAACAGCAAACAACCAGCAACTGACAGGCAGGTCCTATATATACTCAGAGCGCTCCACAGCGCCGCCCCAGTCACTCAGCCAATCCAGAGCACTACTGGAGTCAGTTGACCGGCTGATCAGCTGACTCCTCTTTTACTTGCATAAAGGTCCTGTCGCCTGGCGTGCGCGTAGCTCTCAATCTATGTGCACTAGAAGGACCAGGCAAAGCAGCAGCTATCTTTTACAGTACCCCCCCCCCGAGGAGTGGACCCCGGACACTTGCTACCCGGCTTCTCAGGGTGTAAGTCATGAAACTCTTTCTTTAATTCCTCAGCGTGCATGCGACAATCTGGCACCCAAGTTCTCTCTTCCAGACCATACCCCTTCCGATGGACCAGATACTGTACAGAATTTTGCACTAATCCAGAATCCAATATCTTCTCGATCTCATACTCGTAAACCATCACAGGGGGGGGGGGGGGGATCCACATGTACCGCTGGCTTCAACAGGGAAACATGGAATGATCTCACACCTCTCATACTGGCTGGGAGATCAATCGCATAAGTGACCTCATTAATCTTTCTGGACACCGGGTATGGGCCTACAAATCTGGGTCCTAACTTAGGTGACAGTTGTTTTAACGCTAAATGCCGCGTAGATACCCACACCATGTCCCCTGGAGAAAACTTCCACTCTACAGACCGTCTCTTATCCGCCTGTTTCTTCTGAGTCTGGAAAGCTTTTCCCAAAATCCTCTTAACCAAGACCCAGATCTCCTTTAATGCCCTTTGCCGGAAACGGGGTAGATGCCAGAGGTAATGGAGAAAACTTGGGAGATTTTCCCGAAACTACCTGAAAAGGGGAAAATCCTGAAGATTATTGTGTGCAAATTCTGCAAATGGTAAGAACTTCACCCAATCTGACTGTGCATCTGTCACATAACATCTGAGGAATTGTTCAAGGGACTGGTTAACTCTTTCAGTCTGACCATTGGTCTGTGGATGGTAGCCTGATGAAAACGAGAGGTCCATACCTAACTGATGGCAAAAGGCTCTCCAGAATTTCGACACAAACTGGACTCCCCTATCTGACACCACATTCTCCGGAATGCCATGCAGCCGAAAAACGTGCTGAATGAAGAGATCAGCTAGCTCTTGGGCCGAGGGGAGTCCTTTCAGAGGGACGAAATGAACCATCTTACTGAACCTATCAACTACCACCCAAATAACCGTCTTGCCCTCAGACCCGGGGAGTACTCCTACAAAGTCCATTGACAAATGGGTCCATGGTTCATTTGGCACTGGTAGAGGTTGTAATGTACCCACTGATGCCTGACGAGAGGGCTTACTTCTAGCACAAACTGAGCACTCTCTCACAAACTCTTTACAATCAAGTGCCAGTGTAGGCGCCCATACACATCTGGCTAATAAATCCTGAGTCCGAATTGCCCCAGGATGCCCAGCATTCTTATGAGAATGGAATAATTGTAAGAGTTGTAGGCGAAAAGGAAGTGGTACAAACATAACCCCCTCAGGCTTCCCTTCAGGAATGTCCTGTTGATAAGGCTCTAGCGTAGCCGTTCAGTCCTCCCAGGTTTCGGTAGCTGCCAACACCACCTTTTGAGGTAGGATGGTCTCAGGGATTGAAGGCTGAACTGTCCCTGGCTCAAAACACCTAGATAAAGCATCTGCTTTGACGTTCTTACTACCTGGTGTATACGTTATGACAAATCTGAATCTTGAAAAGAATAAGGACCAACGGGCCTGTCGAGGGCTAAGTCTTTTGGCCCCCTCTATGTACTCCAAGTTTTTATGATCAGTAAAAAACGGTAATGGTATGTTCTGCCCCTTCTAGCCAATGGCGCCATTCTTCAAAGGCTAACTTACTGGCCAGAAGCTCTCTGTTGCCAATATCGTAGTTCCTCTCGGTCAGGAGAGAACCTATGAAAAAAGAAGGCACATGGGTGTAGTTTGCCTTGCAAACCGGAGCGCTAAGACAGTACAGCCCCAACAGCAATTTCTGAGGCATTGACCTCAACTATGATGGGGAAGGTGACATCCACATGTCTCAGGATCGGTGCAGAGCAGAACAATTTTTTCAGTGTGGCAAAGGCCTCTGCCGACCAGTGGTAAGTGTCAGCCCCCTTTCTAGTAAGGTTGGTGAGAGGTGACACTACCGAGGAGAACCCTGGAAGACGGCAGGGGCATTACACAACCCGAAGGGCATAACCAGATACTCGTAGTGCCCGTCGGGCGTGTTGAACACGGTCTTCCATTCATCACCGTCCCTAATGCATACTAGGTTGTATGCACCTCATAGGTCCAATTTGGAGAAGATACTGGCATTGGTCACCTGAGCGAACAAATCGTCAATCAGTGGCAACGGGTAATGATTTTTTACTGTGATCTTATTTAAACCACGATAGTCGATGCAGGGTCTAAGCCCACCGTCCTTTTTCTGTACGAAAAAGAAGCCAGCCCCAGCTGGTGACCGGGAAGGACGGATGAAGCCTTTGGCCAGGTTTTCTTTAATGTACTCCTGCATTGCCACTTTCTCAGGTCCTGACAGATTATACAGATGATCTCTAGGAGGCATACAACCGGATCTTAACTCTATGGGACAATCGAAACTTTGGTGAGGCGGGAGTTTATCTGCAGACTTGGGACAAAACACGTCAGCGAATTCTGCATACTGTACTGGCACTCCTTTAACCTGTATCTTAGTAGCGCAAACAGCAACTCTCTCCATACAATGATGATGACAATGGGTTGACCAGTTCTGTAGCTGACCTGAAGCCCAGTCAATCTGAGGGGAGTGGAGTTGCAACCAGGGCATACCGAGGATAATGGTTGAGGTTGCCATTTGCAGGACAAGGAACTGTAATTTCTCTTTATGTAATACCCCTATATTTCACACTAATAAGGGGGTTTGGGAAAGAGGCTGCCTACTCTGTAATGGAGAGTCATCCACTGCTGTGACCAGAATCTGCCGGTCTAGAGGGAGTAAGGGAATCCCCAATTTTTTTACAAACTCATAATCAATAAAATTGGCTGCAGAGCCGGAGTCCACAAAGGCTTCTGTGGATATAGTCCGAGCTTCCCATGTAATGGAACATGGAAGGAGCAGACGATTATTGTTTAGAGGTAAAGACTGCTCGCCTAGGGTATTACCTCTGACTACTCCTAGGCGGCAGCTTTTCCCAACTTCTTAGGACAATTCTGAACCATGTGACCCTCCTCAGCACAGTATAGACAGAGTTTTTCTGATTTTCTGCGATACTTTTCCACCCGCGTCAACCTGGAGTGTCCGATTTGCATCGGCTCAGGCGGAGGCGACGAGGGTGGAGAGGAGGCGTCGGAGACATATCTTACAGCATTTCTGCCACGGGTTTGCTTCTGATAGTGTAAGCGACGATCTACCCGTACAGCGAAAGAAATAGCCTCGTCTATGGACTTGGGCTCAGGTTGTCCTAACATCAAATCAGAAACTGCATCAGATAAACCTGACAGAAAACAGTCTAACAGTGCGTATGTTCCCCATCTAGCTGATACAGCCCACTTCCTGAACTCCGCAGCATAAACCTCCACCGGATCACGACCCAGCCTGAGAGTCTTAAGCTTCCTTTCAGCAGTGGAAGCAATATCCGGATCATCATATATAATTCCTGAACTGAGGATAACGCCTCATGCTCTGCATGAAGGCTATATGCCCATGTTTGAGAATCTCCTGACAAAAGGGTCTTTATGAATGTTACCCTCTGAGGCTCAGTTCCTGACAAGGTAGGCCTCAACTCAAAATAAGATAGCAACCGATTTCTAAAGTTCTGAAAGTCAGATCTATGTCCAGAAAACTTTTCAGGTACGGACATGCGAAGGTCCGTGACTGGAGGGGATCGCACTGTATTAACAGCTTTTTGAAGGACCTGCACTGACCCAGACAGTTGTGTGATCTGAATCTGTTGGGCATCAACCACCCTGATGAGGTTATTCACCAAGGTGACCAGGCCTTCAACTTGGCTGCGCAGTGCGTCCATAATGTTTGGTCTGCTGTTCTGTAACGATTGGTGTCAGCAACGCAGATTTTTCTGATTATTGGTGATCTGCAGAATCACCAATAATACAGATGCTATACCTGATTATGTGGTGACCTGCAGAATCACCAATAATACTAGTATAGCTAGACACAGAACAACCAATGTGGAATTGTGTTTTGGTGCGACAGTAATGAAAAAGGAGTTCTCCCGAGAAGCGGGACATTCAGACAATACTGCAGCCAAGAATCCGCTGAGGGGCAGGGAATTCAGACTGCACTGCAGCCAGTGAGCACCTGAGGAGCAGGAACCACTGACTGTACTGCAGCCGGTGGACACCTGAGGAGCAGGGACCACTGATTGTGCTGCAAGGATGATCACCTGAGGAGCAGGTGATTAAGAATATACTACAGCCAGGGATCCCCTGAGGAGCAGGGGATTCAGACTGTACTGCAGCCAGTGGACACCTGAGGAGCAGGGACCACTGACTGAGCTGCAAGGATGATCACTCGAGGAACGGGTGCTTAAGACTCTACTGCAGCTAGCAGACACTTGAGGAGCAAGTGTTGCAGACAGTGCTGAAAAGACTAACCACCTAGGGAGTAGGGTGACATCTCTCAGAAATTCCTTACTAATGGCTAGACCCACTAGTGAGGATAGGAAGGTCAGACAAGCCGGGTCAGCAATGTACACACAGATAAGGTACAGAGACGGAAGGCTGATTCAGAGTAAGGTACAGGCAGTGTCGGCAACAGTAATCAGATAGGCAGAAGTACCAAATCAGCAAACAGGAGAGTAGTCAGGAAAGCAGAAGATCATAACAGATAAATAGTAGCAATATAGCAATATCCTAGTTGTTAATAACTGTTATAATTCACCTTTTTCCAGCACCAGCAAACTCATCATCAAGAGTTGCAAACACGACTCATCACAGCATGCAGGAGATAGACTTTTCCCAGGCTTCTTCAATATTCACGTTATTTATTCAGGAAACAGATATACAGATAGATACAGTTCATCATATCCTAGCCAAGTCACTCTTCATGTTGTGTTACAGCTTCTTGATTACCTTTCTAGTGACTGTAATCAGATCTTCTTAGATCTATTCTAAGTTACATCTAGACTACCTATGTACAGCATACATTATATCAGATTACATAGAGAAAGGAAAATCATTAGGTGTTCCAGTCAGCATAGCAGGAATGTAGGAAGCAGAGCAGAAATCAGAATGCCCCGTTTGCCCGTCCCGGGTCTTTTATACCGACTAGGAAAGAGGTAAATGTGACATCATCTTCGCCATCCCCTAGACCAGACTATTGGTTGAGCCCCCTCGTGGTGTCATAATACCCACCTACTCGATTAATATTCAATGTCACTTTTCCCTTACTTACTGGAATTTGGTATTTAGAAAACATGGCCTATGTTTACTGTTCTTGTGGTGTACATGTTGAGGTCAGTGTAGGCCTGTGGCCTTCTTTCAGGAACATGTTCTCAGTATCTGCGTGTATCATCTGCTTCACGCAGACACTGAGATGCTTCTGCCTGCATCACAAGAAACTCTATTTATTTTAAAGGCATACTCTGCGGACAAGCCTTTTACATAAAACTCAGGCCAAATAACTGAGGCCTACTTAAATTATAACAATCCCCCCTAAAATGGCTTGATCCGCAGATCCCAACTTCTGAACCCAGCAGTACCTGGTTTCTTTATGTTTCACTTTTCGATGTTCGTGCTCACACAACTTTTCTGCTCTAGGCGGTTATCCCTGGGAGAGAGGGCAAGACCTCTTGGTCTTCCTGTAACCAGGCTCTCTGGGGAGGCCCTACTTCTAAGTCCCTCTATACCACATGCTCAGCATTTGCGTCACTTGCGTATCACTCACAAACTTGCATGACCACAGAAAAGTGAAACTCGTTTGTCTGTTACACAACGGAGCAGTGCCAGGTGCCTTCTAAAAAAGCACCTTTATACAATCAGCTCCATACCAGGTACTACTACACCTATACCCGTAACCCTGTATATCCCTTATTTTGGAAATATTGGTTCATGAGATTGTTTATGAGGCACCAATCTCTTGACCGTGTTAATTTGTTTTACGTAATTTTAACACACAACCTCACCTGGATAATGATGCCTAAAGTTGTCATCCCCATCCAGACGACCAGTGGGTGTAGGAAGAACTTGTGAACTGCAGAGGCCCAGTCCGAGTGTCCCTGGAACATCACCGGAAACCTTTTCCACCAGGTCAGACTGGAACTCACCTGCTTATTTTTGTGTTCTACCTCGTTAAGATCACCTGGAGCATGGTGAAATCTTACCTCTAACTTAGTGTACTGTTTGGTTAACCTTTGTAACAAAGTGTGGTCGTCTTGGGTCAAACCTGTTCCCCTTTGTCCCATGTCGTGTTCTCTTTCAGGATGGGAACTTCACGTGAACCCTTGAACTTTAGAGTTCTCTTAACAATTTGAGAAATAACGTCATCAACCCTGGATGACTTGATCCATATGGGATCTCCGCTCACACCATATGACAGACCCCCCCTTCTCAGAACAATTATGCAAATGTACCTTAAATGTGTCCTTAGACATGATGCTAAAAAAACAAACCTTTCCTTCAGCCACCGGAACTATTGGTAGCCTCGCATTCTGTGTTATTGAGCAAGCAGGCTTCTTCACTACATTTGACTTGCCCCAGCAAACACAGGTACCTCTGTGAGAATTGCCCGCCTGAGGACAACTCTACTCGTTTTACCTCCCCGTCTAGCACCAAAAAAGATTGACCTCTCAGGTAATGGTGTAAGACATGTGTTGAGGTGGGAACTAAGGAAGTGGCGGTGCCTAAAGAAATGTTGCACCGTTTCCATTTGTTCACCCAAACATCTCGAAGCTTCAATGCAAAAGATCCTTCTCCAGAAAAATCGATATACCTCCCCAATCTCAGTTGTACAGGATCTTTTAGCCTCTCCCTGACAAAATATGTCCCCAACTGTCCTGATTGGACCTCTTCCCCCTTTATGTCCTGAGGCACAATATGTACCTGAGGTCAGGAAGACTGTACTCTCTGCAATCTTTCAATTAAGAGTACCTCTTCACTTATCCAACTAGCATGAGGATAAATGGCTGCATATGGACTGTGTAATATCGTCCCCTGTTGTGACCCGTGTAGTGAGAATGGGGTTCCCTGTGTTGGCTCTCCCTCCCCCGGGATTGCTCTCCCCACCCTCTTTGTCACCTGGAAATGTAGCTTGATCTCGATTTTTACTTCTTGTTTTGAGAACCACCACCCCCTCGGCTTTCCAGCCTTTACGTGTGTATAGTTGCTTCAGAGACACCCTCTGTTGGCAACCCGAGAGTGTGATGTTGTCCACTGAGTCTCTCCGGCAGGAGAATTGATGCCTCCTGCTCGTTCCTCTCCAATCTGGAATCATCTCACTCTGGATAACCAAGACAAGCTACCCCCGAATCACAGACTACACCTTTTGCATGTACCCATTGTACTGCAATGTACCTTTTAACAAAACTTTGGATTGGTGCATCGATTCTGGGAGTGTGGCATTCAATAGCAGATTTACACTGCCATTCAATTCATACTGCCCGCACACCTGACCCTTCAGACCTTCCACCCACATTGTGCCATGAAATTTGTTTGCACCTGGCACTTGTGTTCTCATTAACCCCTTATTATACATGAGAATGTCCTCTCTTCGTTCTCCTAGGACGAAATGGCAGCCTAGGATCACTATCAGCACAGTACTCTTCGTTATAAAAGCACCTCCTTGGGAAAGAAAAACATTAGCAATTTGCACTATGCTTTGCTCAGTCATTTTTTTAGTCGTTTTCCGATCTCAGGAACCTCGGTTTTTAGTCTCTTTCCAATTTCAGGAATCTCGTTTTTTAGTCTCTTTCCAATTTCAGGAATCTCGCTGTTCTCCAAACTCATATTGGCATCTGGAACCTTTCCCTTATCCGACTGACATCTCCATCTTTGCTGCCAGCTCTGCAGCTGTCTAGAGTCCATATTGCCAAACTCCTGAAATCGAAATAGAAACAAATCAATTCTTATTAATGATTTGGGATTCGCCCTGCGGCTTGTACTCTGTACACTTTAAATTGATCAATATATACCGTAATTGATCTCGTTGCTTTATGGTTCTCATGAACCCTGTTTACTCTTTTTGGTAGATTGGAGTTAAACTTCTCTCCCCTACCTAAGTACTATCCTAAGTACTTACCTGTGTAAAATATGCTCCCGCGGACTTCACCTTTGGAAGCTCTCACCTCATTGCAGGCTCCCTCCACATCCCCCCCTTTCTGTACATACGCGGCCGTCGCATGCACAGATTACGAATGCCACACCTGTTGCTGCTTTGCAGGTGAACCTGCAATGCTCTTATTCATTTTCACATTCACTTATCTAGAACCTCATTGCGATACCAGCTCTGCTAGAAGTTCTGTGTGTTGTACCCTTTGACCAATGTTTGCCGTGCTACTACCCCCATACTACAAAAAAAATGGCTGCCTTCCTGTAGGAAGGAGCACTTTGCACTTAAACTACACAGGGTGCAGGGCTAAGCATTCCAGCGTCAAATGCCTGTATGCAAATCCCTGAATGCCCACTTGGTAGGTAGTCAAATGGCAAACACTGTACTGATACACTGTCACTCTGAAAATGGCAATTCCTTCATCTTTATAATTGCCCCTTGAACTGCTTCCAGTACTGTTCTGTGCTAAACTGAATCCGAGCTGGAGAAAAGAAGAGAAAGAAAAAAATATATATATTTGACCAATCGGTGGGTGAGGAAAAACACGCTAACAGCCCAGCAATGACTTCTCTGTCAATCTCTGGTCCTGTCCCTGACACAACCCCCCCCCCCCCCCCCCGAAAAACACTCTGCAGTCGCAGCGAGTATACCTGGATTGGTCAACTCATTTCTTTCTCTCTATTCCTCTCCCCCTCTCCAACTATGCACTGTCCCCTCTATCTCTATTGGGAACACATGCTGCACCGCACTTTAAGGTGCCTCACTTAAAGGAATAATCCCATAAGCAACCCCGTACAGATACTTCCCTGATCTGCACTGCACTTGCAAATCACTACCTGGGGACTATCTGACTTATACATGTCTCCCTGCCCCTAGCTGGGAAACACTTCCTATCCGTGACCCTGCAACTGGCTTGGCTCACGTATGCAGACACTCCCTGTGCCCAGACTTCTTCTGAGGAAATCATCTGGAAGCCGAGAAACTCAGTAGAATCTCTCTTCTGTCCCCACTCTGGACCCTCCCTCCCACCAGCTGCTTCCGTGCACGGCGCCTTGTGCACAGCTGTGACGTGGGACGTGGGATCCCCCCCAGCACATCCTCCTCCCTGCCATCGGGGCGTGCCTATCAGTGGGCGCTTCCCGCCCCCTCCCCTCCTGATACATCATGAAGATGGGAGTGGCTTTCTCAGAATTACGACACCATGTTGGGTCATGGCATGCTAACCAAGATGGCTGCTATGTAATCCCCCATAGCACCCTCTTAATCCTATACACCTTTAGGAAAAAACAGTGATTAACAGAACATACAATGCATATGCACACTAAACTTTCCAGCATATATATATATCTCGGACACCTGCAAAACAGACAAATAGCACAGCAGTTCCTATCTCCTTCCCATAAAGAATGCAAATCATTTTGGACATGTAGACGGAGGAAAAAAAAAAACATGCACCCAACCACGTGCACTCAAACGCTTCCCACAGAACTCCGATCTTATGACGGCTGAAAAAAACAGCCTGAACAAAAGGAATTCTCCACAACTACACCGAAACTTCAAAAAAACGAATGAAATCGTCGCCACTATAACTACGTCAAACTTTACTCATAGCATAAACCTTTGCCTGGAATGCGGAGTGACAGAAACTGAACAAATCTTCCAGCTGTTAGCAGATATCCGCGGACACAAACCTTAACCGTGCTTCCCCCAATCTGGAGAGAGGGGGGTGGATGCACTGTATTGGCCCCCCTTCCCACTAAACCTACGCTCTGCGATCCGCAAGAAAAAAAATAAAACCCATGACACTGAATTATGCTGCGATTACAGAAACATCACATAGCACTAACTAACTAATAGCACTAACTGGAACCAGTTTTCCCACTATTCTGGGCTCTCGTTACACTAACTTTCCTTCTCTATTTCTCACTCTAATGCCGCTCCCCACTATCCACCATCTGCTTGACATAGCACGAGAGAAACATAAACACCGCTGGCATCCCTCCCAGCCCAGAACTGCCCAGAGAGAAAATGAAACTATATACGCTACCCACACAGGAACTGCAAGCTGCTCCCAGCATAGCACAGGAAAAAAAGACACAGCTGGGAAAAAAAACACTGTTAACATATAACAGACCCCAAACACTGCTACAAAATTAACTAAACAAATGAAACGCTATACTTGCCTGGTTCTACAGACTCGTTCCGACTTCCAATCCGATCAGCTGACGGCAAGTTCTTCCCACGAGTCGATGGACCTCGTGAGCGTTTACTGAGTGTCCTCTCAGCGGATTCTCTGGTCCAGAAGGTTACTTGCTCAAAACCTCTGCCTGGGATACCTCACCACGGAATCCTTTTTCGGCGGTGGGTTGCATGTACATCACAACCCAAATAAAACAGGTCCACGACTCGCCGCTGATTATTACTCAAATTGCAGTCCGTGGGTCGGCCCTACTGCCGCCTCCCACACACTTAGCAAGCTTCCAGAGTCTCAGCTTCTTTCTCCGCTTGTTTCGCTGTGGAATTTCTCCATAGACTGAATACTATCTACGCGGCCCGGCCCTTTTCTGTCTTGTCTTGTCTGTTAGACAGCACTGGGTTACGGCATCACTGTTAATAACGGTGTTAACGGTGTAACATTATAGTACCAACAAATAAGGAGGAGATACTGTACACCGTGTGAAAGGTGAAAGCTAGGTGTGAAGTCCTTGATTTCAACACCTGGGATCTAAACTAAAGAATAGTACATAGATATATAGTAGCAATATAGCAATATCCTAGTCTAGGTGTGAAGTCCTTGGTTTCAACACCTGGGATCTAGACTAAAGTATAGTACACAGATATCACAATGCAATAAGTACTTTAAGCTATCAACGGAAACTGGCTAAGCGTGAATTCCCAGCACCAGCTGGTTCTAACACACTGTAAGATCTGACCAAGGTCTGTGCGCTAGCACGTTAGCGTTTGCAACAGCAGACAACCAGCAACTGACAGGCAGGTCCTATATATACTCAGAGCACTCCACAGCGCCGCCCCAGTCACTCAGCCAATCCGGAGCACTGCTGGGGTCAGCTGACCGGCTGATCAGCTGACTCCTCTTTTACTTGCAGAAAGGTCCTGTCACCTGGCTCGTGCGCGCGTAGCTCTCCATCTATGTGCACTAGAAGGACCAGGCAAAGCAGCAGCATGTAGCTGCGCGGCAGAGGCCGCCGGCTGATACGTGGAGATAGCCACCATGCCGCTTGGCCATGCGGCGGTATCTCCGCTATCCTTTACAGTGCGCCAGAGAAATGCTTCTGAGTGCCGGGAACAGATTCAAAAGTTAAATAGTTCAATAAATTTGTCTGATTAGAGTGAGATCTGAAAAGAATTAAAAACTGACATTATTCACCGAAGATAGCAAAAACTTTAAACCTACATTTTTAAATTTAACATTAAAATAACACTATGATATTCCATACAGTTCTAATTAGGATTATTAAAACATTTCTTTAACTCAAGAATTTCTTTTCACTTTAGCGTTGCTTTAAAACAGGTAGGGAGTACACTGAAGAAAACAACCATACCATGCTGCGACACGTGCATGTATAATCATAATATTTGGTGAAAAAATGACCTTTCACACGGTGTACAGTATCTCCTCCTTATTTGTTGGTACTATAATGTTATACTGAGGAATGGAGATGGGCCTTTCATTTGGTGTACAGTATTTCCTCATTTGTTGGTACCATGATGTTATACTGAGGAATGGAGATGGGCATTTCATATGGTGTACAGTATCTCCTCCACATTTGTTGGTACTATGATGTTATACTGAGGAATGGAGATGGGCCTTTCATATGGTGTACAGTATCTCATCCTTATTTGTTGGTACTATGGTGTTATACTGATGAATGGAGGTGGACCTTTCATATGGTGTACAGTATCTCCTCCACATTTGTTGGTACTATGATGTTATCCTGAGGAATGGAGATGGGCCTTTCATATGGTGTACAGTATCTCCTCCTCATTTGTTGGTACTATGATGTTATACTGAGGAATGGAGATGGGCCTTTCATATGGTGTACAGTATCTCCTCCTCATTTGTTGGCACTATGATGTTATACTGAGGAATGGAGACGGGCCTTTCATATGGTGTACAGTATCTCCTCCTCATTTGTTGGCACTAAGATGTTTCATTGTGGAAAGGAGATTTAACCACTGAGGTAAATATCTAACTTTTTAATTAATAATTTAACTAATTATTTTTATGACTTCAGGTGTAGTCTAATAGTATCTCTGATGTTCAAGTGTTACAGTCCAGTGCTAATACAGCTGATCTGATAGAGGAATAATTCTTGATAGGCAATCCTATAACAACTTTTGTGAACACAAATGTAATGATATAATAATTGTCATATATAGGTAATACTAAATCAACCTATTTTGCAGCTATAATGCGCTAACACATGAACAGACATCTTACTCTTGAAAACTGAACTAAGACTACTTCATTATCAGTTTACAATACATCAGGTAAGGTTATTTCTTCCTCTGAAACTGGCATTCCTAATTCACTGGTCTCCATCATGTCCCCCTCCCCCATACACTGCCGGCCACCCGTCACTTCTGTCTCCTCTTCTATGTCATCTTCTTGTTCTTTTTTCACTTCCGATTTTATATAAATCAGTTTTTTATCCTAAAACCACAATGTTACATGATAAGCCATATTTAACTCATTATAATTCATGAACTGAGAGTTTAGAGTCACTGTTGAGTACTCAACCGGTACTGTTGAGTACTCATCCGAGCTAGGATATCCGAGATACTCGGATATCCTAGCTCTTTTTTCACTATTCGAGCTCGAATACCGAGCTCAAATAGTATTAGCTATCCGGGCTGTGCTATCCGAGCTATCCGGAGATATCCTAGCTATCCGAGCTCGGATAGCGTCATCAGTTCGGATAGTGTCACGTCAGATGTCACCTCGAGTCCTCACAAACGAATCAGAGGGCTCCCAGCCCTCTGACTGCAGCCAATCACAGAGGGGGAGCCTGGCCAAGCCCCCCTCTATAAATAGCGGGCGCCATGTTGCCTCACTCGTCCAGCTTGTGACTTACTGACTGACTGTACTGAGAGACTGCTCCAGTGCTTTTTGTCTGTGCAAGTAGTGCATTTATTTCTCAAAACACCAAGCGTTTTTACACTCCAACACTTGATATTCACCTGTATTGCTTTGTATTGTAGATAGATTGTATTTTAGGCAGTTTAGTTTGTGTGATTAGGGACTAGGGAGGGAGACTGTCACTGGTGCTGCTGCAGCTGCAGCAGCTAGGCCCTGTGCCTAGGCAAGGCAGCCTGCCCTGCTCTAGTCTCTAGTTACCTTACCTGTGCTCTCACCTGTCCTACTCTACTGTACTACTTCTGTGTTAGATAGATTATTGTACTATTTTGTAGTTAGCAAGGCCCAGCTTTACTGCTATACCTGTCCTGTATCTGCTCTCTGTAATCTAGTCACACCTGTTCTATTGTTTAGCTAGATTCTTCTATTGCTTAGTTAGTACTGTAGTGTACTCTAGTCTGTGTATAGGGACCGTCCGTCACCGCGTTACCTAGGGTCTTTGTGTGCGCAGTGCACGTCTGCGCTGTCCGCACCCTCTCGTTAGTGGTACACCCATCCTATTGTTTATATTACTTGTATTGTGTATTCACTGAATTGTACTGTACTGTAGTCTGTGTATACGGACACCGTCAGTCAGCGTCAGCTAGGGTCTTTGTGTGCGCACTGCGCACTCTCTCGTTAGCGCTACACTGATCTCTGCTGTAGAGTACACCTGTGTGTTAGGCACAGGGAGTAGTATGTTATATCAGTATATTCAGTACTAGGTACTAGGCACGTACCCCAGATTTATGCGGAAATTGGTGGAGGGGGGGGACCCAGGGGGGATTTTGGGATGCCGCCACAGTGTTGCTGCGGCATCAATCAGTGCAAATTAAATTGAAGAAGGGATATTGAATTGGGATTCCTTCAAGGGGCGGTTGGTCGATTTGAATATTTGAGATATGGCATATGTACCGGTTATCAATGTGGAGGAAGAAATCAGTGCTATAGTAGAAATAGCCCAGCGAGGAGATGGTGACATCAGCATGGACAAAAAATTCAGAATGTATCAAAAAATAGCAGTAAAACTAGTAAAAAGAAAGTGGAATATAATTTACATGGAAAAATACATAAAAGCAAAAATGATCCCTAGAGGGATTAGAGAAAGGGTGATTCCAGCAGCCCATTTGCTTACGGAAAGATTCCTTCCGAATTGGAAGAAGGAATGTATTGAGCATGGGCTGAGGGTAATGACCATGATGGTGATAGAAGAAAAGATAAAATTGGAGGAAATAGAACAAAATGTACAGAAGTTGCTTGAGGAGGTTAATCAACAAAAGTCCGATAAATTATTTGACAAATGTAATGAAAGGACTAAGAAGATCATAGAAAAGGAACAAAACAACATTAAAGGGAATGTCCAAGCAAAATAAAAAAATGAGTTTCACTTACCTGGGGCTTCTACCAGCCCCATGCAGCCATCCTGTGCCCTCCTTGTCACTCACTGCTGCTCCAGTCCCCCGCTGGCAGCTTGCCGACCTCGGAGGTCGGCGGGACGCATTGCTTACATTTTTACGCATTCCCACTAGTGCAGGTACATTAACACATACATTTTTACGCATTACTGGTTCAATGCGTAAAAATTTACGCATTGAACAACTAACGCGTAAAACATTTGTGTGTTAATGTTCCTGCACTAGCAGGAATGCGTAAAAATGTACGCAATGCGGCCCGCCGACCTCCGAGGTCGGAAAGCTGCCAGCGGGGGACTGGAGCAGCAGTGAGTGACAAAGACGGCACAGGATGGCTGCATGGGGCTGGTAGAAGCCCCAGGTAAGTGAAACTCATTTTTTTATTTTGCTTGGACATTCCCTTTAAGAGGGTAAAAGCAGGTAAATTCCTGAGAGATCAAGATGACTGGACTAAGGGGAACATCTTTAACTATTTGACATTCCTGGATGTGAAACTCACGTCCAGGAAGCCATGTGCGCTCCTGCGCGTCCACGCGGCCGATCGCGCGCGTGCATGCGCGCTCCCGGCCGGCGGTTTGTTAGCCAGTGAATCAGTGAATCGGGCAACGGTGCCCGATCACTGATTCCTCTCCCCCGCAGAAAAAGCGACAGCTTCTCTCGGAAGCTACGCTTTTTCTGCTTCCTATGTCGCTCTAAGCGTACGTGGTACGCTTAGAGTGACGTCACTGTAAACAACTCATGGCTGCCATCTTGTGGCCAAAAAGTAAACTACATCTAAATGTTAAATAAAAATAAAAATACACATATATTTACAAAAAAAAATACAATTTCAATCCCACCCTCCCAAAAATACCCACATAAAATGTTTAATTAAAAAAAAAAAAAAAACATTACAATTAAAAAAAAAAAAACACAAATATTTACCTAAGGGTCTAAACTTTTTTAATATCTATGTAAAGATGAAATATTTCTTTTTTTTTTTATTATAAGCTTGTAAATAGTGATGAATGCAAAACGGAAAAAATGCACTTTTATTTCCAAATAAAATATTGTCGCCATACATTGTGATAGGGACATAATTTAAATGGTGTAATAAACGGGACAAATGGGCATATACAATACATGGGTTTTAATTATGGAGGCATGTATTATTTTAAAACTATAATTGCCGAAAAGTGAGAAATAATGATTTGTTTCCGTTTTCTTCTTATTCTTCCTTTTAAAATGCATTTACAGTAAAGTGGCTCTTAGTAAAATGTACCCCCCAAAGAAAGCCTAATTGGTGGCGGAAAAAACAAGATATAGATCAGTTCATTGTGATATGGCTAATGAATGGGAGGTGAACATTGTTCGGATGCATGAAGCGAAAAACGACTGAATGCGAACTGGTTAATACCCACCCTAGACCTGGTAATCCTAAAAAGGAAAGAAAAAAAAGATATAAAGATAGGAAAAATAAATCAAAGAGATGGGGAGAAAATACGTACAGTTCCTCAGAGGGATTTAGTGACAGTGAAATGTCATCAGGCCCGGAATCAAATACAGAGGAGGAGTTTCTAATGACAGCACAGCAGCTAGTTCAAGAGATTGATAAAGCCCTGGATCAACAAAATAAAAAAGCTTTTTTAGACAAAGAAATAGAGGGGAACCAATTACAAATCACAGAGGGGGCCATAACGAGAGCACGAGCGAGTGCGTTAGAGAAACAGGTGGCAGACCTTCAGGTGACCAATCAGTAGGATTAAGTGTAGTAAATCTCACCAACCTAACCTTGTCTGAGGATCATTTGTTTGTATTGAGTAGGGGATTAATGTTTTGTCCCACAATGCATGGGGACGAATTTGAGGTTTTTAAGGATCTAAATTTATTTTTGAGACAAGTACTCTTAAAGAGACTCCGTAACAAAAATTGCATCCTGTTTTTTATCATCCTACAAGTTCCAAAAGCTATTCTAATGTGTTCTGGCTTACTGCAGCACTTTGTACTATCACAGTCTCTGTAATAAATCAATGTATCTTTCCCTTGTCAGACTTGTCAGCCTGTGTCTGGAAGGCTGCCAAGTTCTTCAGTGTTGTGGTTCTGCTATGCACTCCCCCCTCAGGGGGGGAAAGAAACACACAAATGATCTCTTGAGATTCAAAAGGAATGCTGTGCCTGTATGTGTATGGAATGCCTGCTTGTGTATGGATGTATTTTCTATGTGCGGACATACTGTACATCAACCTACTTCCTGTTTTGGTGGCCATTTTGTTTGTTTATAAACAAACTTTTTAAAACTGTTTTTAACCACTTTTAATGTGGCGGGGAGCGGCGAAATTGTGACAGAGGGGAATAGGAGATGTCCCCTAACGCACTGGTATGTTTACTTTTGTGCGATTTTAACAATACAGATTCTCTTTAAAAAAAATGTTTTCTAAAAAATCAGGGGAGGCACAGCAGGAAATGCTGGAGGTCCAGTCCCCGATGGAACAAGGCGAACAGATGGTTGGTGAGCTTTGCCACTGGGATGAACAAATGGATGAAATGGAGGAAGGACAGAATGACGTGAAAATTCATACAGACTTGAAGTTGAGGTCTAAATTTATGCCCTCGCTATATTCAAATCGATCAACAGCAGTGTTTATGGAAGTAATGGAAAAAGAATTGAAAACCATCAGGTGGAATGATAATGAAAACAGGAATTTTACCATAGGGCAACAAAAGGCACTGAGGGAGTTACAAGCAATGGACAATGTGGTAATAAAAAAAAGTGACAAAGGAGGAGATGTTGTGTTGATGAGCGTTGAAAAATATGTGGGGGAGGCAGATGGTGATTGTTATAGGAAGATTAGGGGGAATCCCTTTATGCAATTGGTAACGGATATTAGTGGTGCTCAGCAGAGTTCGAATATTCGAGTAGCTCGAATATTCGAGCTCTTTTTCAGCTATTTGAGCTCGGTATTCGAGCTCCGAATAGCTGCAGCTATTCGAATGGGCTAATCGAGTAAACGCGAATAGCCCATTCACTATTCGAGCTATTCGAGCAAACGGCGCTATTCGAGCTCGAATACCGAGCTCGAATAGCGTCATAGCCCAGATTGATGTCCTTAGAGCCAATCAGAGGGCTCCCAGGCCCTCTGACGGCAGCCAATCACAGAGGAGGACCCTGGCCAGCCCCTACCCTATAAATAGCGGCCGCCATGTTCCGTTTCTCCGTCCTTGCCTGAGACTTGCATAGAGAGAGAGTTGCTCCTTTGTGCTTTGGCTTAGCAAGAGCTTTATTGTGGTCATTTACCTAGCGTTTTTGCTCACATACACCTCCTATACACACCTATATTGTTGTTAGTTAGATAGACATTGTATTTTAGTTAGTAGCTTTTGTGTTACATAGAGACAGGCCAGCTGCTGCAGGCTTACAGCTTTAGGCCTCAGGGCCTGCCTGTGTGGGCAGCTGTCCTCCTGTCCTCTGTTAGTTTATTTCTCATTAGTATTAGACAGTATTAGACAGTATTAGATAGTATTAGACAGTATTTCTGCTGTCCCTTTACTACTTAGTGATTGTATTTTGTATTGTAGTTATATACTACTGTAACTGTACTAGGACACTCACTGTCACTGTTCATACTAGGCTACTAGCTCGGACTCCTGCGTGTGTGTGTGTGCACTCACTGTCTGTGTACTGTACACACACTCTATTTCCTTCTGATTACTGATTGATTATTGTAAATTCTACTTCCTGACAGTTACTACTTACTTACTGTAGTAGGGACACTCACTCAGTCACTGTTCATAGGCCAGCTCCTGCGCGTGTTTGCGTGTGCGTGCACTCACTGTCTGTAGTGTACACACACTCTATTTCCTTGTGATTACTACTGATAGTGATTATTGTAACTGCTGCTAGTTGTACTTCCTGACTGTTACTACTTACTTACTGTACTAGGGACACTCACTCACTCTCTGTTCATAGGCCAGCTCCTGCGCGTGTTTGCGCGTGCGTGCACTCACTGTCTGTAGTGTACACACACTCTATTTCCTTGTGATTACTACTGATTATTGTAACTGCTGCTAGTTGTACTTCCTGACTGTTACTACTTACTTACTGTACTAGGGACACTCACTCACTCACTCTCTGTTCATAGGCCAGCTCCTGCGCGTGTTTGCGCGTGCGTGCACTCACTGTCTGTAGTGTACACACACTCTATTTCCTTGTGATTACTACTGATTATTGTAACTGCTGCTAGTTGTACTTCCTGACTGTTACTACTTACTTACTGTACTAGGGACACTCACTCACTCTCTGTTCATAGGCCAGCTCCTGCGCGTGTTTGCGCGTGCGTGCACTCACTGTCTGTAGTGTACACACACTCTATTTCCTTGTGATTACTACTGATTATTGTAACTGCTGCTAGTTGTACTTCCTGACTGTTACTACTTACTTACGGTACTAGGGACACTCACTCACTCTCTGTTCATAGGCCAGCTCCTGCGCGTGTTTGCGCGTGCGTGCACTCACTGTCTGTAGTGTACACACACTCTATTTCCTTGTGATTACTACTGATTATTGTAACTGCTGCTAGTTGTACTTCCTGACTGTTACTACTTACTTACTGTACTAGGGACACTCACTCACTCACTCTCTGTTCATAGGCCAGCTCCTGCGCGTGTTTTTGCGCGTGCGTGCACTCACTGTCTGTAGTGTACACACACTCTATTTCCTTGTGATTACTACTGATTATTGTAACTGCTGCTAGTTGTACTTCCTGACTGTTACTACTTACTTACGGTACTAGGGACACTCACTCACTCTCTGTTCATAGGCCAGCTCCTGCGCGTGTTTGCGCGTGCGTGCACTCACTGTCTGTAGTGTACACACACTCTATTTCCTTGTGATTACTACTGATTATTGTAACTGCTGCTAGTTGTACTTCCTGACTGTTACTACTTACTTACTGTACTAGGGACACTCACTCACTCTCTGTTCATAGGCCAGCTCCTGCGCGTGTTTGCGCGTGCGTGCACTCACTGTCTGTAGTGTACACACACTCTATTTCCTTGTGATTACTACTGATAGTGATTATTGTAACTGCTGCTAGTTGTACTTCCTGACTGTTACTACTTACTTACTGTACTAGGGACACTCACTCACTCTCTGTTCATAGGCCAGCTCCTGCGCGTGTTTGCGCGTGCGTGCACTCACTGTCTGTAGTGTACACACACTCTATTTCCTTGTGATTACTACTGATTATTGTAACTGCTGCTAGTTGTACTTCCTGACTGTTACTACTTACTTACGGTACTAGGGACACTCACTCACTCTCTGTTCATAGGCCAGCTCCTGCGCGTGTTTGCGCGTGCGTGCACTCACTGTCTGTAGTGTACACACACTCTATTTCCTTGTGATTACTACTGATTATTGTAACTGCTGCTAGTTGT
Organism: Hyperolius riggenbachi; assembly: GCF_040937935.1. Taxonomy (NCBI): domain Eukaryota; kingdom Metazoa; phylum Chordata; class Amphibia; order Anura; family Hyperoliidae; genus Hyperolius; species Hyperolius riggenbachi. Next base: position 239,698,767 of record NC_090655.1, read on the forward strand.
ACTTCCTGACTGTTATTACTTACTTACTGTACTAGGGACACTCACTCACTCACTCTCTGTTCATAGGCCAGCTCCTGCGCGTGTTTGCGCGTGCGTGCACTCACTGTCTGTAGTGTACACACACTCTATTTCCTTGTGATTACTACTGATTATTGTAACTGCTGCTAGTTGTACTTCCTGACTGTTACTACTTACTTACTGTACTAGGGAGTCGGGACACTCACTCAGTCACCTCACCCACCAACCCACCCCATTAAAGTACCCCACTTTTCTCCTGCCCTTTTCAAAAACTTTTGTGTTTACGCCCAAAACATCGAAGATGTCTGGAAGTGGCAGCCAGCGCGGTTTGGGCAAGGGGAAGGGCAGCAAGGGAATCAGGAGGAGAGGGAGCAGCATTGTGGCAAGCCGCGGCCGCGGCCGCGCCACCATGCACAGTTCCGCAGCAGCAGCGTCAGTGGCTAACATTCCTCCCATAGCCACTGGCCGTGGACGCCTTGGGCGCCGCCCAGCAGGAGCATCTGCAACTCACGCTGCAGAGACACAGCAGCAGCAGCAGCGTGTAGCACCTGCTCCGATTTTCCTCCAGCCGGGTCGGAAACGTCCCATTGAGGAAAAGGATGCAGACACTGTGGTGCAACTGATGACGGAGGATGAGCAGCCCGCCATCAGCTCTGCATCCGAGGCCTCCACCCTCACCACCACCACCACCACCACCCCTGTTCGCAGCAGCCGCCCAGCAGGGCCTGGGGAGGAGGCCAGTTCACCGTCACAAGTTGGCGACCTGTCACTCAGCAGTATTTTTACCCCAGGCACCATCAGGGTATTGTCTGCTGTTGTTGGCGATTTGGAGGAGGAGATGCTGATGGGCACTTTGGGGGATGAGGGATTGGACAGCAAGACTGTGGCGACAGTCAAGCAGCCCATCCATGCATCAGGAGAGGAGTTTGGGGGGTCATCATCCCAGCAGGACATGTTTCAGGAGGGGGAGGATGATGATGACACGGCGACAGACAGAGACTGGGTGCCACCACCTCCAGGGGATGTCGTCCTCAGCAGCTCTGAGGAGGAGGAGGAGGATGCGCTTGTGGGCCTTGCAAGGAGGCGCATCATTGCAAGCATTGGCAGCAGTAGGCAGGTCCCACAGCCTGCTGGTGTCTCAGACTCAGCAGCAGCAGCATCTGCCAGTACCACCACCAGCCGCACCCAAGCCCCCCCCCCCCCCCCCAACCACCACAGGGAGACAGGCAGCAGCGGTTCCATGCTGTAGGGGGTCGTTTTTGTCACCAATCTGGCGTTTTTTCACCATGCCCACAGTGTACAGCAAGTACGCCACTTGCAACCACTGTCAGCGGAAGTTGAGCAGAGGTGCAGACCCCTTAAAGTTCAGCACCAGGTCGCTCATCAACCACCTTGCTGCGAAACATTTCCACCAGCATGAGGAGTTCCAGAGGCTGAAGGCATCTGGTGCTGGCAGTGGCACCACACCCATCACTGCACAGCCTTCAGCAGCAGCAGCAACAGCAGCCACCCGCCCTCCTGCTCCTCCAGCAGCACCAGCAGGAGTGCGGAAACGCACTGCTCCTCCCCCCTCTGCAACTCCTGCCGCCGACACTGAGGCCTGTTCTGGCAGCCAGTCCTCAGTGGCCTCCTCTGCTGTGTCTGCTGATTCCCGTGCCAGCAAAAGGCCACGCCAGAGCCTTTTGAGCGAGTCCTTCCAGGGGGTGGTTAGGGCTCTGCCTCCCAGCAGCCGTCGCGTGCGGCAGCTAAACGGCTTGCTGGCACGGGCCATGTGCTCCCAACTCCTGCCGTACACGCTCGTGCAGGAGGGGAGCGACATACGGGCGCTGCTTGCTTGTGCAGCCCCAGACTGGCAGCTCCCCAGCAGACACTTCTTCGCCCGCAAGGCCATTCCTGCACTGCACCGCTTTGTGATGGCCAATGTGGAGCGAGGGCTGGAGCACGCGGTTGGTGAAAGGGTCCACGTCACCATGGACTCCTGGAGCAGCCGCTTCGGGACAGGCCGCTACCTGTCTTTCACTGTCCACTGGGTCAGCTTGGTGGAAGGGGGTGAGGATGGGAGAGCAGCAGCGGGCACAGCAGCAGCAACACAGTGGGTGGTGCCCCCCCGCAGGGTCAGGGGAACTGCAGCAGGTTCCTCCGATCCTCTGCCATCCTCCGGCACACCTGGCCAAACCCCCCGCCTCAGCAGCAGCGTGAAGGCCCGCCACTGCCAAGCGCTGCTGCACTTGGTCAGCCTTGGGAAGACCAAGCTGACGGCAACCCATGTGTTGGCCAAACTCCAGGAGCAGGAGAGGAGTTGGCTGACCCCCAGAGGCCTCAGAGTCGGAGAGGTGGTGGCCGACAATGGGGCCAATCTGGTTGCCGCAATAGACAGGGGAAACCTGACCCACATCCCCTGTCTTGCCCACGTGCTGAACCTGGTGGTGCAAAAGTTCTTGCGCACCTACCAGGGGATGGGCGAACTGCTGGAAACGGCAAGGAACGTTGTGCGTCACTTCCGGCGCTCGGCTGCAGCCTGTGCGAGCCTGGAAGACGTGCAAAAGGAGCTGGAGCTGCCACGCCATCGGCTGATCCTTGACGTTCCGACTCGCTGGAACTCCACCCTGGCGATGTTGGAGCGTCTGGTTGAACAGAAGCACGCTGTCAACCAGCACCTTGCCCTGGCCACTGTTTCCGCCGCTCAGAGAAGGGACAAGACCAGCAACATCCCGTCCATTGTCCCCGATGATGACTGGAGGCACATGCAGCAGGTGTGCTTAGTGCTGGCTCCCTTTCTGCAGGCCACTAACATGGTGAGCAGGGACCATGCTATGGTCTGCGAGTGGGCACCCCTGGTTTGTCTGCTGAACAGGGCCCTCGATGCTTTGCTGGAACAGGGAGTGGCAGCCTTGGACCAGCAGGAGCGGCAAGCAGCTGCACAGTCCACCTCTGAGGGGGAGGAGGAGGAGGACTTGGTGGAGGTCCCTGACCTTGCTGCTGATGAGGGGGATCAGCACAGCGCAGCTGAGTTGGTGCGGGGGTGGAGAGAGGATGAGGCGGCAGAGGAGGAGGATGAGGAGGACAGCACTGCCGTCGATGTGCCAGCAGACGTGGCCCGCCTCTTCCCAATGGCAGCGCACATGCTGGCGTGCCTGCGCAAGGACCCCAGGGTGATCCAGATGAAGCAGAGGGAGGACATCTGGATCAGCATGATGTTGGACCCACGCCTCAAGGGGAAGTTGAGCCAGTTCCTGCCGCCTGCAGGAGGAGACACAGCGCAACAAATAAGGAGCTTGCAGCAGGCCCTTGTTGAGCGCTTGGAGGAAGCCTTCCCCCAGCCTTCCACCCCCACTGTCCAGCAGCCAGCACAGAGGCAGCAGCAGGTGCCTGCATCCAGCAGCAAGCGCCCCACAGACCTGCTGTCTCTCAGCCACGAGCTCTACAGGACTGTAGAGGCTCCGGCAGCAGTGACTAGAGAGGAGGTGCATGATGCAGCAGCATCCTCCTCCGGTCACAGCCAGCGCCTGACCCGCATGGTGGCTGACTACATGGGGTCCTACAGCGGGCTTGACAGCGATGCCCCTGTTGATCCCATGGAGTATTGGGTCAAGCGCCTGGAGATCTGGAGCGAGCTGGCGCAGTATGCCCTGGAAGTGCTGTCCTGCCCCCCTTCCAGCGTGCTGTCCGAGCGCTGCTTCAGTGCAGCTGGTGGCGTGGTCACCGAGAAACGCTCACGTCTGTCTCACAAGTCTGTGGACAGACTGACGTTTCTCAAGATGAACCAGGCGTGGGTGGAAGGCGAGTTCCTGGCCCCTGTTGTCGGCGAGAGGGGGACATGAACTGGCTAAGAACCATCGTTAATGTGCCTTACCACCCTTTACCACCTCCTGGCTCCTGCTCACTAAGCCAGCCTGGTTCAGTTTGACTATTACGTCGCCTGCAGCCACACATTTTCCACCTACAGTGGGCTGCTGTGTACTGCCCTTCTGCTGTCTGTCTGTGTTTCCCACTGCCAGGGTACACAGAATTACCTTCTGCTGCCACACTGCCACCAGCTATTACGTCAAACAATAGCTGCTCACAATACTCCTCCATTCCTCCTGCTACTGCTGCTGTCGGTCTGTGTTTCCCACTGCCAGGGTACACAGAATTACATTCTGCTGCCACTCTGCCACCAGCTATTACGTCAAACAATAGCTATATATCTGTGTAATTGGTTGTACAAACAAAACCAAAAAACCATTAAAAAAAAAAAGGTTTAATTTTTCTGAGGTGCCCAGGTTGAAAACTGTGTTGTCCCAGTTGTGTATTGGACACGATGTGGGCTGCACGACCGCTGTCTGGGACCTCCTGTTGTGTTTATTTACATCCCTGGTATCACCGCTAGGTACCAGGGCTATTATGTCACGCTGCCTGCCTGCTGCCACACTCACACTACTCCTCCATTCCTCCTGCTGCTGCTGTCTGTCTGTGTTTCCCACTGCCAAGGTACACAGAATTACCTTCTGCTGCCACACTGCCACCAGCTATTACGTCAAACAATAGCTGCTCACATTACTCCTCCATTCCTCCTGCTGCTGCTGCTGTCTGTCTGTGTTTCCCACTGCCAGGGTACACAGAATTACATTCTTCTGCCACCAGCTATTACGTCAAACAATAGCTATATATCTGTGTAATTGGTTGTACAAACAAAACCAAAAAACCATTAAAAAAAAAAAAAAGGGGTTTAATTTTTCTGAGGTGCCCGGGTTGAAAACTGTGTTGTCCCAGTTGTGTATTGGACACGATGTGGGCTGCACGACCGCTGTCTGGGACCTCCTGCCTGCTGTGTTTATTTACAGCCCTGTTATCACCGCTAGGTACCAGGGCTATTATGTCACGCTGCCTGCCTGCTGCCACACTCACACTACTCCTCCATTCCTCCTGCTGCTGCTGTCTGTCTGTGTTTCCCACTGCCAGGGTACACAGAATTACATTCTGCTGCCACGCTGCCACCAGCTATTACGTCAAACAATAGCTATATATCTGTGTAATTGGTTGTACAAACAAAACCAAAAAACCATTAAAAAAAAAAAAGGGTTTAATTTTTCTGAGGTGCCCGGGTTGAAAACTGTGTTGTCCCAGTTGTGTATTGGACACGATGTGGGCTGCACGACCGCTGTCTGGGACCTCCTGCCTGCTGTGTTTATTTACAGCCCTGGTATCACCGCTAGGTACCAGGGCTATTATGTCACGCTGCCTGCCTCATTAACTGCCTGCTGCCACACACTCATCCTCCTCCTCCTGCTGCTGAATTTACCTCCTGCTGTCTGTGTGTTTCTACTGCCAGGGAGCACATACAATGGCGCTTCCAACATGCGTGCGCCACCAGCTATTTGTTACGCTCAAAAATAGCTGCATTTCTTTAAAAAAAAAATTGAAAAGAGAAATAAGTGAAGAAGAAGACGATATAGAAGAAGATGAAGAAGATGAAGAAGAAGATGAAGAAGAAGAAGAAGAAGATGAAGAAGAAGAAAATGAAGAAGAAGAAGAAGAAGAAGATGAAGAAGAAGAAGAAGAAGAAGATGAAGAAGAAGATGAAGAAGAAGATGAAGAAGATGAAGAAGAAGAAGATGAAGAAGATGAAGAAGAAGAAGATGAAGAAGAAGAAGATGAAGAAGATGACGAAGATGAAGAAGAAGAAGAAGATGATGATGAAGAAGATGATGATGAAGAAGATGAAGAAGATGAAGAAGAAGAAGATGAAGAAGAAGAAGAAGAAGAAGACAATATAGAAGAAGAAGAAGATATAGAAGAAGATATAGAAGAAGAAGATATAGAAGAAGAAGAAGATAGAAGATAAAGAAGAAGAAGAAGAAGTATATACAGTACTGAACAAAATTCTGGACACAACTTCTCTTTTCACCTTTTTTTTTTTAAAGGAACACCCCCACATAATCACTTGCTGTTGTTACTTGGAAAAAAAGATGTTTCTTGCATCGTTCACCCTCAAAACAAGTGTTGGAAGCTATTTAAGGCCAATTTGAATAGTCAGCTCGAATAATGAGCTCGAATACCGACTCGAATAGTGAGCTCGAATTCCGAGGTCGAATCGAATAGTAAAAATTATTCGACTCGAATATTCGACTGACCTCGAATAATTTACTATTTGAATTCGACCAAACTCGAATTTTAAAAAGGGGTATTTGAGCACCACTGACGGATATAAATATGAAATTATCATGGGGGTTGGTGGAAGGTATTCTATTGGAAAGGGAGTTTAGATACATGGAAGTAAAGGAATTTAACATTCCGACATTCTATATTATCCCCAAATTACATAAGAATTTAACTGACCCTCCGGGGAGGCCGATTATTTCAGCAAATGGGGGCCCTCTGGAAAGATTAGCCCAATACGTGGAAAAGAAGTTGAAGCCAATGGTGGTCTCTCTGCCCTCCTACGTTAGGGATACAACGGAAGTTTTGAATAAAATTGAAAAGGTGGAGTTACCGGAGAATTGCCTCCTTGTGACCCTAGACGTGGAGTCTCTTTTCACATCCATACCCAACGAAATAGGTTTAAGAGCAGTGTCATGGTTCTTGGAAAAATATTATGGGGAGGAAGAAGAAGCCCATAATAACTATGTATTGGATTTGATGAAACTAATTTTAACAAGAAACTTCTTTCAGTTTAATGGAGAGTATTACCAACAGCTACGCCCCGTAGCCATGGGGGCGGCATGCTCCCCGGCCTATGCATGCCTACACCTAGGTTTGTGGGAGATGGAGGAGGTGTTTTGCGTGCCGGGGTTCGGGGAGCGTGTCACCCTCTGGCTGCGTTATATAGACGATGTGGTTATGGTATGGAGGGGTGACAGAAATAGCCTCCAGGAGTTTGTGAATTGCTTGAATTGCAATCAAATGAACATATTTATCACTTACACGTGTGATGAGGAAAATGTGACCTTTTTGGATCTAAAGTTGTTTAGAAGAGGGAATAAATTGCTCTCCAGTACATATAGAAAAGAGAGTGCAGGAAATACACTGCTCCATGCTTCGAGCCACCACCTGGGGTGTCAGATCAGGTCAGTGCCCACAGGGGAATTTTTGAGAATATGACGCAATTGTGCCTCTGTTGAGCTATATAAACAGGAATCAGTGATATTAAGACAGCGTTTGAAAAATAGAGGGTACTCTAATAGAATGATAAGACGAGCTTATGTGAGAGCCCTTAAAACAGATAGGAAAGATCTGGTGAAAAAGAGAGTAGATAAGGAGGGACAAAAAAGAGAAGAGAAAGAAGAAGTAGTGAGAATTGTTACTAGGTATGGGAGCCACTGGGAACAATTGGTAGATTTACTTAAGAAAAACTGGGGAATTCTTACCCTAGATAAGGATATTGCCCAAATAGTAGTAGAGACACCCCATGTGACGGCAAGAAGAAGCAGCAGTTTGGGGGATATGTTAACAAGAAGTGAATTTCGGAGAGATCAAAGAACCATAAGGAAAAGGAAAGGAATGTTTAAGTGTCAGAACTGTAGATTTTGCAGATATGCACTGGAGGGAGACACTTTCCATGACAGTGGAGGTACAATTGAATATAAAATAAGAGATTACATTTCATGTGCAACTACTAAAGTTATTTACCAGTTGATATGTCTATGCAACAAAATTTATATAGGAAAAACGGGAAGGGACTTGGAGCCACGCATAGGGGAGCATATTAAAAATATCAAGGGAAAAAACGTTGATAGTGCAGTAGCACAGCATTTCTTGGAATTTCATGATAGTGACCCTAAGGGTTTAAGATTCAGAGGGATATACAGGTTGAATATTAGCCCTAGGAGGGGGGATTTTGACAAAGTTTTGTTGCAAAAAGAATGTATGTGGATATATAAATGCAACACACATGCCCCGCTAGGAATGAATGTGGACTTTAATTTGGGAGTTTTCCTCTAGGCGTGATATCCAAACCCCGAACCGGTTTAAATTGATGTCTGTGCAGGGTGGCTGCGGTGTGGCGGCTTTCCCATTGGGGTTGCTGGGTCCCCTCCCTCCACTTAGGATTACATGTATTTTAAAGTAATTCTGATAAGATATAGGAGACTCCAGAAATAGGTGGGTAGTAAAAGGTTGAGAACAGGCGAATGGAGAGATATCTGAGGTGTTAGAGTGGTAGCAGTTGAAAGGTATGAAGGGTGTCATAATGGACAAATCCAGGTTGGGTTGTTTATCTAATAAATTAGAACGTCATAATATGAATGCCCACAAGATGCCAGTAAAGAGCGCAAATAGCCGGAAGATCTTTCTCCAAACGAGAGGCCTGCAACTATAAAAAGGCCTACAAGAGGGAGCATCCTATATGTGTATTTGCCTTGAGAAAGTCAAAGGAATTTGATGAAACGCGTTGGATAAGTGTGGAACATCCAGGCTGCCATAGTTGAGCAACCGCGGAAATAAAGGGAGGGGGGACACCAAGAGCCCAATAGTGTGATATTGTATAGATGATAATTAATAATGAGTAATATAACAATTTAATACTCACAAACCAGGGTTACCATTAGGCAACCACTGTGAAGGCAGGTGGGGAGATTAACCTGACCCCACTCAGGATTAAAAGTCGCTCTCTGTAGATGGGAAGAAGATGGGTACAACCCTCCACCAAGGGTGGACTTAGCAATATGTAGAAGCTTTCCAGAGGCGCCAATAGAATAAAAGTCACTTAAACGAGCTTAAAACCGATGGGGCAGTGGTGGGCCTATCCCATCCATGCGGACAAAGCAAACAAAGGAAGGACTGTGGCATCAACAGTCAAACAACAATTTATTTATACTCCACAGTAAAAATAGGCAACGCGTTTCACGGGCTCAATCCCGCTTCATCAGGCCAATGAAAAAAGGAGCATACAGCTGAAAACAAAGTGTCAGAGGACATAGTGTAAGGCAGGTTTTGTGAGTATCGCTCATGTTCACAAACAATTCAATGTCAAAACATAACTATATGAACATCAAAACATATTCAGAGGTACTTATTATGCAACACTCTTAAATCATGCAATTCTATGCAAAGTGATTTTATGCAGAACATTTTCATGTAGAAAACTCAGGATTTAGCCTATTAGCTCTACTGGCCACTGTATTCCTTTTGCTTTTCATGCAACAGTTACAGTACGAGTCCTTTCCGAGCCGCTGGACCTGCCCGGCGTGTAGCGTGGAGCCGGGGACAGGAGTGTGCGGCCTTGTGGATCCAAATCAGCAATGCTGGAGGTCATGTGTCGAAAGCGGGGACGCCCGCAAACATGGGACATGTGAGTGTATGACCGGCTAACACCGGCGATAAGGCAAAAGTAGTACTAGCGGTTGCCAAGGGAACCCCCCAAGTGCACTGGGAAGGGTTACTACGGACTAACCTGATATGCATGTGATTGTATCCGCCTGGAGAAGTAGGTGAGCTTTTCCTCTAACCTCTACTAACACAGAGCATGCTATTTAAGGATTGCCAATTGATGATGGTTTAAGGATTGCCATTGTTGATCTGAGACTGTGAAAAGTGGGTGCCCGGCTGGGGGCAAGCAGAAGGAATCGTTCGTTTATTGTAGCCCTTCTTGGAATAGGACAGTGTCCATTATTAGTTATGCCGGCCGGCAGGGTGTCATCTTAGAGGCATGTTGGGGTTTATGGGGAAATTGTACAGGTGATCACCTGCTCCAGGGTTTTTATGAAAGGGGTAGTGCAATTCTTGGGGGTGTTTTGTATTGTGTGTATGTAACAATGTGGATAATAATACAGCACATTTAAAGCAATTTGTGTCCTCAAGGGTTTTTCTTATTCAGTAGAGTACACCTGTCCGTCACCTCACACACTCACCACCACCAGTCCCACCCCATTAAAGTACCCCACTTGTCCCACCCGCCTATACATACATAACTTTTTTTTTTAATTTGTATAATATTAAAAATATACGATGTCTGGCACTGGCAGCCGCGGTTTGTGCAGGGGCAGCAAGGGCATCGCCAAGAGAGGAGGTCGTGTGCATGGCAGCCGCGCCACCACCACCACCATGCGCAGTTCTGCGTCTGCACCAGTGGCTATTCCGCCATTAGCCACTGGCCGTGGACGCCTTGGCCGCCCAGCAGCTGGAAGTCACGCTGCAGAGACGCAGCAGCGTGTGGCGCAGATGTTCCTCCCACCGCCAGGTCGTAGCCATCCTATTGAGGAGAAGGACGCAGACTCTGTGGTGGAACTGATGGTGGATGAGCAGGCCACCATTAGCTCTGGAACCGAGTCCTCCACCCCTGCTAACACTCCTGTTCGCAAGAGCAGCAGCAGCCGCCCAGCACTGCCTGGGGAGCAGGAGGAGGAGGAGTGCAGTTCTCCAGCCCCAGTGGGCAACACTCAGCACCTTCTTATCCCCAAGCACAGCGGGGCTATGGAGTGCTGTTGTGGCAGAATTGGAGAAGGAAGAAATGCTGATGGGCACTTTGGGGGATGATGCTTTGGACAGTCAGACAGTGGTGAGTGTCCATCAGCCCATGCATGCAGAAGGGGAGTTTGTGGGGTCATCCCAGCAGGACATGTTTGCGGAGGGGGAGGATGATGATGACAGGGTGAAGGACAGAGACTGGGTGGCAGATCCTGGGGATGTCATCAGCTCTGAGGAGGAGGAGGAGGATGTGTCTGCGGGCCTTGCTAGAAGGATCAGCATCGCAGGCATAGGCAGGATCAGAAGTGGGTGTGGTATGCAGGCCACACAGCGTGCTGATCTGGAGAGTTTTGCCAGTTTCACCAGCGGCACCAAGAACACCCCCCCCCCCCCCAACCCCCACAGGGAGACCAGCGGCAGCAGCACCTTCGAGCCAAAGGGGAAACTTCACCTCTCCAATTTGGAATTTTTTCACGATGCCATATGTGGATTGCAAGTATGCCACCTGCAACCTGTGGCAAGCGGGGGGGGGGGGGGGAGCAGCATCGGGCACTGTCAGAGCAGCAGCAGTAGCAACAACGCAGTGGGTGGTGCCACCATGCAGGGTCAGTGGAATTGCAGCAGGTTCCTCTGATCCGCTTCCATCCTCCGGCACACCTGGCCAAACCCCCCGCCTCAGCAGCAGCGTGAAGCCCCGCCACTGCCAAGCGCTGCTGGAATTGGTCAGCCTGGGGAAGACCAAACTGACGGAGAACCATGTCCTGGCCAAACTCCAATAGCAGGAGAGGAATTGGCTGACCCCCAGAGGCCTCAGAGTCGGAGAGGTGGTGTCCGACAATGGGGCAAACCTGGTTGCTGCAATCAGCAGGGGAGACCTGACCCACATCCCCTGCCTGGCGCACGTCCTGAACCTGGTAGTCCAAAAGTTCCTGCGGACCTACCAGGGGATGGACCGACTCCTTGAGGCGGCAAGGAAGGTTGTGCGTCATTTCCGGCACTCGGCTGCAGCCGTAGCGAGCCTGGAAGAGGTGCAGAAGGAGCTGCACCTGCCATATGATCGATGTTCCAACTCGCTGGAACTCCACCCTGGCGATGTTGGAGCGTCTGGTTGAACAGAAGCAGGCTATCAGCCAGTACGTTGCACGAGCAACAGTTGCCGCCATTACTGCAACTGGCCGTGCCGCCACCAACCTCCCGTCCATCATCTCCACGGAGGACTGGGGGCACATGCAGCAGGTGTGCTCAGTGCTGGCACCCTTCCTGCAGGCCACCAACATGGTAAGCAGGGACCATGCAATGGTGTGCGAGTGGGTCCCCATGGTGTGTGTGCTGGACAGGGCCATATGCACTGCTGGAAGAGGGAGCGGCAGCCTTGGACCAGCAGGAGCTGCAGGCAGCTTCACAGGCCACCTCTGAGGAGGAGGGCTTGGAGTTGGTGGAGGTTTCTGACCTTGCTGCTGATGAGGGGGAGCAGCAGAGCGCAGCTGGAGTGATGCGGGGGTGGAGAGAGGATGAGGTGGAGGAGGCAGAGGATGAGGAGGACAGAAGTGTCAGCTCTGGGGCTGCCGATTATGTGCCAGCAGACGTGGCCAGAATTGGAGAAGGAAGAAATGCTGATGGGCACTTTGGGGGATGATGCTTTGGACAGTCAGACAGTGGTGAGTGTCCATCAGCCCATGCATGCAGAAGGGGAGTTTGTGGGGTCATCCCAGCAGGACATGTTTGCGGAGGGGGAGGATGATGATGACAGGGTGAAGGACAGAGACTGGGTGGCAGATCCTGGGGATGTCATCAGCTCTGAGGAGGAGGAGGAGGATGCGTCTGCGGGCCTTGCTAGAAGGATCAGCATCGCAGGCATAGGCAGGATCAGAAGTGGGCGTGGTATGCAGGCCACACAGCGTGCTGATCTGGAGAGTTTTGCCAGTTTCACCAGCGGCACCAAGAACACCCCCCCCCCCCCCAACCCCCACAGGGAGACAAGCGGCAGCAGCACCTTCGAGCCAAAGGGGAAACTTAACCTCTCCAATTTGGAATTTTTTCACGATGCCATATGTGGATTGCAAGTATGCCACCTGCAACCAGTGCTGCCAGCAGCTCAGCAGAGGGAAGGAGCCCTCTGCGTACGGCACCACCTCTCTGGTGAACCATGTGGCAGGGAAACACTTTCATGAGCATGAGGAGTTCATGAAGTTGAAGGAAGCTGGCAGTGGCAGACCCGCCACCACTGCAAAGCCGTCGGCAGCAGCCACCCGCCCTCCTCCACCTCCTCCAGCAGCACCAGCAGGAGTGCGTGAGAAACGCACTGCTCCTCTTCCCTCTGCAACTCCTGCCGCCGACACTGAGGCCTGTTCTGGCAGCCAGTCCTCAGTGGCCTCCTCTGCTCCCTCCAGTGATTCCTGTGCCAGCAAAAGGCGTCACCAGACCCTGCTCAGCGACACCTTCCAGGGGGTGGTCAGAGTTCTGCCTCCCAGCAGCCGTCGCGTGTGTCAGCGGAATGGCTTGCTGGCACAGGACATGTGCTCCCAACTCCTGCCTTATTCCCTTGTGCAGGAGGGGAGCGACATGCATGCGCTCCTGATGTGTGCAGCCCCCGATTGGCCAAACCCCAGCTGACATTTTTTTGCATGCACGGCCATCCCTGCACTTCACCGCTCTGTGATGGCCAATGTCGGGAGAGGGCTGGATCACGCTGTGGGTCAACGGGTCCACGTCACCATTGACTCGTGGAGCAGCCGGTTTGGGACAGGCCGCTATCTTGGTGGAAGCGGGGGGGGGGGGGGGGGAGCAGCATCGGGCACTGTCAGAGCAGCAGCAGCAGCAACAACGCAGTGGGTGGTGCCACCGTGCAGGGTCAGTGGAATTGCAGCAGGTTCCTCTGATCCGCTTCCATCCTCCGGCACACCAGCCCAAACCCCCCGCCTCAGCAGCAGCGTGAAGCCCCGCCACTGCCAAGCGCTGCTGGAATTGGTCAGCCTGGGGAAGACCAAACTGACGGAGAACCATGTCCTGGCCAAACTCCAATAGCAGGAGAGGAATTGGCTGACCCCCAGAGGCCTCAGAGTCGGAGAGGTGGTGTCCGACAATGGGGCAAACCTGGTTGCTGCAATCAGCAGGGGAGACCTGACCCACATCCCCTGCCTGGCGCACGTCCTGAACCTGGTAGTCCAAAAGTTCCTGCGGACCTACCAGGGGATGGACCGACTCCTTGAGGCGGCAAGGAAGGTTGTGCGTCATTTCCGGCACTCGGCTGCAGCCGTAGCGAGCCTGGAAGAGGTGCAGAAGGAGCTGCACCTGCCATATAATCGATGTTCCAACTCGCTGGAACTCCACCCTGGCGATGTTGGAGCGTCTGGTTGAACAGAAGCAGGCTATCAGCCAGTACGTTGCACGAGCAACAGTTGCCGCCATTACTGCAACTTGCCGTGCCGCCACCAACCTCCCGTCCATCATCTCCACGGAGGACTGGGGGCACATGCAGCAGGTGTGCTCAGTGCTGGCACCCTTCCTGCAGGACACCAACATGGTAAGCAGGGACCATGCAATGGTGTGCGAGTGGGTCCCCATGGTGTGTGTGCTGGACAGGGCCGTATGCACTGCTGGAAGAGGGAGCGGCAGCCTTGGACCAGCAGGAGCTGCAGGCAGCTTCACAGGCCACCTCTGAGGAGGAGGGCTTGGAGTTGGTGGAGGTCCCTGACCTTGCTGCTAATGAGGGGGAGCAGAAGAGCGCAGCTGGAGTGATGCGGGGGTGGAGAGAGGATGAGGTGGAGGAGGCAGAGGATGAGGAGGACAGAAGTGTCAGCTCTGGGGCTGCCGATTATGTGCCAGCAGACGTGGCCAGACTCTTCTTAATGGCAGCGCACATGCTGAGGTGCCTGCGCAAGGACCCAAGATGAAGCAGAGGGAGGACATCTGGATCTGCATGATGCTGGACCCACGTCTGAAGGGGAAGCTCAGCCAGTTCCTGCCTGCAGGAGGAGACTGTGCGCAACAAATGAGGGATTTGCAGCTGTCCCTTCTTGAGCGCTTGGAGGAAGCCTTCCCTCAGCCATCCACCCCCACTGTCCAGCCAGCACAGAGGCAGCAGCAGGTGCCTGCATCCACCAGCAGCAAGTGCACGTGCACCACAGACCTGCTGTCTCTGACCAACGAGCTCTACATGAGTGTAGAGCTGCCAGGGACTAGAGAGGAGGTGCCTGCAGCAGCATTCTTCTCCAGTCACAGACAGCGCTTGACACGCATGGTGGCTGACTACATGGGGTCCTTCAGCGGGCTTGACAGCGTTGCTCCTGTTGATCCCATGGAGTATTGGGTCAAGCACCTGCTGATCTGGAGCGAGCTTCCGCAGTACGCCCTGGAAGTGCTCTCCTGCCCCCCTTCCAGCGTACTGTTAGAGCGTTGCTTCAGTGCAGCCGGTGGAGTAGTCACTGAGAAGCGATCTCGTCTGTCTCACAAGTCGGTGGACAGACTGATGTTTCTCAAAATGAACCAGGCTTGGGTGGAAGGTGAATTCCTGGCCCCTGTTGTCGGCGAGAGGGGGACATGAAGTGGCACACACACATTACACCTGCTGCTGCTGCTGTATTTCTTCCTGCTGTCTGTGTCTCCACTGCCAGGGAACACATTAAAAGGTGCTGCTGCCCATGCGCCACCAGCTATTTACGCTCTAAAATAGCTGCATTTCTGAAAAAAAAAAATGTACTAATTTTGTGTTATTATTTTAGAGGTGTCCGGGTTGAAAACTGTGCTGTCCCAATTGTATATTGGACACAATGTGGGCTTCACGACCGCTGTCTGGAACCTCATGGTGTTCATTTACGGCCCTGGTACCACCGCTAGGAACCAGGGCCTATTATGTCTCACTGCCTGCCCTCCTGCCTGCTGCCAGTCTGCCACACACTCATCCTCCTCACGCTGCCTGCTGTTGTATTTCCTCCTGCTGTCTGTGACTCCACTGCCAGGGAACACATTACAAGGTGCTGCTGCCCATGCGCCACCAGCTATTTACGCTTCAAAAATAGCTGCATTTCTGAAAAAAAAATGTAATAATTTTGTGTTATTATTTTAGAGGTGTCCGGGTTGCAAACTGTGCTGTCCCAATTGTGTATTGGACACAATGTGGGCTTCACGACCACTGTCTGGAACCTCATGGTTTTTATTTACGGCCCTGGTACCACCGCTAGGAACCAGGGCCTATTATGTCTCGCTGCCTGCCCTCCTGCCTGCTGCCAGTCTGCCACACACTCATCCTCCTCACGCTGCCTGCTGTTGTATTTCCTCCTGCTGTCTGTTTCTCCACTGCCAGGGAACACATTACAAGGTGCTGCTGCCCATGCACCACCAGCTATTTACGCTCACAAATAGCTGCATTATTTAAAAAAAAAATTAAATTATTTTAGAGGTGTGCCCGGGTTGAAAACTGTGCTGTCCCAATTGTGTATTGGACACAATATGGGCTTCACGACCGCTGTCTGGAATCTCATGGTGTTCATTTATGGCCCTGGTACCACCGCTAGGAACCAGGGCCTATTATGTCAGGAATGGGAATACTTGATGGTAACTACATACAATATCCCAACTATATATGTTCTCCCTAAAGTGCATAAATCAATGGTAGACCCACCGGGGCGACCCATCGTCTCGGCGGTGGGTAGTCCGACTCAAAGATTGGGTCAATTTATTGATAAAAAGATCAGCTCATTGGTACAAGCGTTACCATCCTATGTACAAGATACACGGGATGTTTTGGGAGTTCTGGACGTTTTTTTGCTGCCCCGGGGTCCCTCCTTGTGGGGATCGATGTTGAATCCTTGTACACTTCGATCCCGCATGAGGAGGGGCTCCGGGAAATGTCCCTCTTCCTCCGCGAGCGACATCCCTCTGCAGTGGCCCATAATGCCTTCATTGTTGAATCTATGGAGTTGGTTCTGACCCACAATTGTTTTATTTTTGAGGGACAATACTACCATGAATTGAGGGGTACGTCCATGGGGGCGTCATGTGCACCAGCCTATGCATGTCTCCATTTGGGACTTTGGGAACGGGAGGAGGTATTTCCGAGTCCCGAATATGGTGCACACGTCGCCCTCTGGATTAGGTACCTGGATGATGTTTTGGTGGCGTGGACTGGAACAGCTGTGGAGCTTGGTGAATTCGTGGCCAAGCTGAATCAAAATAATAGAAATATTAGATTGACATACACATTTGGTATGGAAATCTCCTTCTTAGATCTCATGTTGAGAGTGGAGGGGGAGACAGTTATGACCACGTCCTTCAGCAAGCCCACAGCAGGTAACACACTTCTACATGCCGCCAGTCATCATCCAGTGTCCCTTAAAAGAGGTATCCCTTATGGTCAGTTCCTCTGTTTACGAAGGAACTGTGGTAGGGACAAGGATTTCAAGAAGGAGTCTCGCTTGATGTACCAGCGATTCCGAGACAGAGGTTACTCACATTCAGTATTGCGTAAGGCACTCAAGAGGGCATGGGGCAAGGACCGGCAAGATTTGCTGGCCCCCAGGGGGATGCCGCGAAGCGCGGAGGGGGAGGGACATACGCGGCTCATAACCGGATTCGGATCTCATTGGGATAATTTGAGGGAGTTACTTGCGAAATTCTGGCCCATTCTGACTGCTGATCAGGAGGTTGCCAAAATTGTGGGGCCGCGCCCTCTTATTACTGCTAGAAGGGCACCCAATTTGAGAGATTATTTAGTACATAGTGAGATACAGAGTAACCCCTCAACCTGGCTGGACCGTAGGAGACCAGTCGGAATGTATAAATGTTCTAAATGCAAACTATGTCCTTATGTTGAACGCACAAATGTCTTTTATAGTAGTGATGGAAAAGATGAATTCACAATTAGGTCCTTTATAAATTGTGAGACCACTAAAGTAATATATCTAATTCAATGCCCATGTAAACTCATGTACGTGGGCAAAACAAAAAGAAGCTTGAAAGATCGTGTATTAAAACATTTTGGAAAAATTACAGGAGGAAAAGCTACAGGGACAATATATGATCATTACAGGGAACATCATAATAACTCTTTAACCCCCCTGGCGTTATGATTTGTGCGGCTGCGCAGCCGCGGGAGGTTTTTTTCGCCTTTTTTTTTTTTCAGCAATGTAGCTAGCCTAGCGCTAGCTACATGCTTCCCCCCTCCCCGCGGCGTCCGCTCGTCCCCTCCGATCGCCGCCGGCGCCGCTTGCCCATAAGGAAATCCCGTTCTGAACGGGATTTCCTTGAGGGCTTCCCCCGTCGCCATGGCGATGAATGGAGTGATGTCACAGGGAGTCCCGATCCACCCCATAGCGCAGCCTGGCGGCGATTGGCCAGGCTGCGCAAGGGGTATGCGGGGGGGGCCCTGTTTCCGCGGCGGGTAGCGGCGCATCGGCGGCGGCGATCAGAGCAAACACGCAGCTAGCAAAGTGCTAGTTGCGTGTTTGAAAAAAAAAATTATGTAAATCGGCCCAGCAGGGCCTGAGCGGCACCCTCCAGCGGCTTACCCCGTGTCACACACGGGGTTACCGCCAAGGAGGTTAAGGGGGACTTTGGTGAAGGGACTATATGGTCTAAAAATTTCTGGGAGGAGGGGGGACTTTGATGAGGTTCTCTATTGCAAGGAGGCAATGTGGATCTTTAAAGAGAAACTCCAACCAAGAATTGAACTTTATCCCAATCAGTAGCTGATACCCCCTTTTACATGAGAAATAGAATGATTTTCACAAACAGACCATCAGGGGGCGCTGTGTGACTGATTTTGTGCTGAAACCACTCCCACTAGAGGCTCTGAATACCGCGGTACTCCTGGCAACTGTAACAATGTTCACACACAGGAAATGGCTGTTTACAACTGTCTAACAGCCAGAGCAGCTAGAAACAGATACATAACATGCCCACAGTAACAATGTCACCATGTAATACATGTCAGAATGTGAATCTGGGAGAGGAAAGATTTTACAATGGGCAAACACTGACTAAATCATTTATACATAATTATGGTAAAAATGAAGCACTTTTTTTATTACATTATTTTCACTGGAGTTCCTCTTTAAGTTGGGTACAGTGGCCCCCCTAGGTCTCAATGCTGAATTGGACCTCTCTCCATTTTTGAGACACAATAGATATAGGTAGTATTGGAATAAAATCTAGGTATATCCACTGTGTGTTGTATTTTATCCATATTGCAGGGGTAATGCATGCAGTGTGAATGGTACCGCAGTGTTTGATATGTCATGCCACAAGAAGATGTGGATTTTTGCTTTTTCCATCGTCCCCCTTGAGAGTTACCTGTTTAAATCAATATGCAGCAGCACACACTGGATTTTGTATAACTTTGATGTGTGGACTTGTCCTGTACAACGTATATACTTACCTCAAAAGAACTATTGACTTTCCGTTCCATATGGACATTATACATATATATATATGTGTTTCTTTGAAAATGTACAAAAAATGGCAGTGACAACCTGAGAGAACTTACAAACCTGTTTAGGAGTCATGTATGCAACAACCAAAACTGGCTTTGTTTATGTCTGTGACCCAGTGCAGCCTCCGTGTGAATCAACGGGACAAGTTTGTTGGTTGCTGTGGTTACATAATAGGAGGAGTCATGGGATTGCTTTTAAGTGTACGCAATGGCCGTATAGGCCACACCCTGATACGCATCAGTGGGCGGAGTTCCATCTGGCTGAGTGGTTGCATGCTAGTGACGTCACCTCCGGCGGCCGCATCAATCCCGTACTCAGTACCAGCGTGTCTGGCGTGGTTAGCGTGTGGCGAACAACACGCAATGGGATCATCTATACCGGCAACCTGAAGGGATACTGGAACCACCATGCGCACGGCCTCAAGAATATTGCATCTTCTGTGAGGAGTAAGCGGTACTGGCTGTACATAGAGGGGACCATTGCACGGGTGAGACCCATCCACATTTGCTTATGCTTAAGGCTGTGATGTGACAAGATATCCGGAAACCATTGATTGTCTAAACTGGAACTTGTTAATTGAAAGTGGATTTCCTTACTCCCAAAAACAGGCAAAGGGAGAAAAAAAGGGGGGGGGGGGGGGGGGCCCGTTACACAATTAGGACATTGTGGCAGATTGGAAGGTGTATGTATGCGCGGGCGATTGTGTGGACATATATAGTCTCATGGGCTGAAGCCAATGATTGATTTACCACCTAATTTGCAGGCATTGGACCACTCATGCATGATTTAGGCTCCGCACTGCTTCTTGGTTTTAATGTGGGGAGGGTTTGAGGGGTTTTGAGGCCTATATCTAGGGGATTGTGCTTTGTATTGAATTATATTGGAATAAACTGATTTTGCATATTGGTATAATTATGGTGGCCGTATGACCTTTTGTTGCTTCAATTAATTATACCTATTATGTCTCGCTGCCTGCCCTCCTGCTGCCTGCTGCCAGTCTGCCACACACTCATCCTCCTCACGCTGCCTGCTGTTGTATTTCCTCCTGTTGTCTGTGTCTCCACTACCAGGGAACACATTACAAGGTGCTCCTGCCCATGCGCCACCAGCTATTTACGCTCAAAAATAGCTGCATTATTTTGAAAAAAAAATTTTTAAATCATTTTAGAGGTGTCCGGGTTGAAAACTGTGCTGTCCCAATTGTGTATTGGACACAATGTGGGCTTCATGACCGCTGTCTGGAACCTCATGGTGTTCATTTACGGTAGGGCTGAGCTCTCGGATTCCGAATTTCGAGTTTGCCATCGGAATTTGGCAGTTCCGAGTAAGCACTCGAAACTCGAAAATTCTGCAATTCCGAGTACCGAATTCGTGTTTACATTGAAGTCAATTGTGCTAAATTCCGTGGTGAATTGTGAAGCCCCCTTACATGCTATCATCACCAAATTTGGCATGTATATTAAGCAGATGAGTAGGAACATGGTAAAAAAAATTTGTGAAAAGAGCTTATAGTTTTTGAAATAAACGATTTTAAAGTTTCATAGGAAAAATGATTTTTAAACTGTGTAAAATGACACTGCTGCAGAGCAGGTTACTGCATTCCGAGTTCTGTATACATATTGTATACATTTCATGAAAACAGACAGCGTGGGGTCCCCCCTCCCAAGCCTCCTTAACCCCTTGTCCCCCATGCAGGCTGGGATAGCCAGAATGCGGAGCCCCGGCCACGTGGGGCTTCGCACCCTGAGCTATACCAGCCCGCATGGTCCATGGTATGGGGGGGCTCTGGAGGAGAGGGGCGGCCAACCTCCCCCTCTCCTCCAGAGCCCTTGTCCAATCCATGGACAAGGGGCTCCTCCCCACCTCCGGTGCCCCAGGAGGAGGTGGGGGCCGCCAACGTCCTGGGGGGTTCATGGTGCCACCCGGGGTTCCCCTTTAACAAGCGGACCCCGGAAGCCGCCCCCTCCCCAGGAGAAATGAGTATAGGGGTACACGGTACCCCTTACCCATTTCAGCAGAGTTAAAAAAAAGAAATAAAAACACGACAACGAAAAAAGTCCTTTATTGTTCTAAATTAACCAGGGATACTTACCTTGGGATAATCTCACGCCAGTAACCTCAGGAGTGGTCCCACGCCAGTATCCTCTTATCCCACCTCCCTCCCACACTGACTAACTCCCACCACTGAATGGTCACAGTCAGCCTCTGCATCTGTATAGCAGAAGCTGAGAACATGAAAATTTTGCCTTTAAAACAAGAAATTTCGGCAAACAGTGATGCAATCAAAATGGCCACTGGGAAATCCCCGATCGCTGGAGGCCACACTAGAGTGGCGAAACCAGTGATTTTTCACATAGATGGTGGGTCCAGGTGACCAGAGCAGGAGGTGCCCTAATCCCCTGGACCCACCCATTCATGTGAAATAACGCGTATTCTGGCACTCTGAGGTGACCTCCGGGGAACGGGGATTCCCCAGCAGCCATTTTGTTTATGACACTGTTTGCCGAAAATTCTTGTTTTAGCAAACAATTTTCGTGTTTCTAGTTTATGCAATACAGATTGCAGAGGCTGTCTACAGCCATTCATCCCCAGGAGTTCTGCAGGATCGGCAGGTGCGCGGGACCTCCTAAGAGAATAGAGGGGGGCACAGCGCAGGAAGGTGGGAAAGTGGGCACAGAGCGGCGGGGAGGGGGGGAAGCCTCCCCTCCCTCACCTAGGGCCCCCCCTTGTGCACTCCCCCCCACCTCCAGAATTTCAGCCAGCCAGCGGAACAGCTTACCGAGAGCGATAGCTCTGTGTGCCGCTGGTCTGGTATTCTGCACTGACACTGTCCAATCACGCTCTCGCAGTACTTCCTGTGAGAGCGTAATTGGACAATGCAATGCAGGAGACCAGACCAGCAGCGGCACACAGAGCTCTTCTCTCGGTAAGTGATTCCCGCTCGCTGCCGCTGCTGGCTGCAATTTTGGAGGGGGAGCACGGAAGGTTGACCCTAGGTGAGGGAGAGGGGAAGGCTTCCACTCCTCCCTGCCACTCTGTGCCCACTGCCCCCCCTTCCAGCATGGGGGCCCCCACTAACTGGTGACCTGCCTACCTAAACTGGGGACACCTATAGACCTGGGTATATCTATACTGGGGACACCTATATACCTGCCTACCTAAACTTGGAAACTTGGCAGCGAGCGGGAATCACTTACCGAGAGAAGAGCTCTGTGTGCCGCTGCTGGTCTGGTCTCCTGCATTCCATTGTCCAATTACGCTTTCACAGGAAGTACTGTGAGAGCGTGATTGGACAGTGTCAGTGCAGAATACCAGACCAGCAGCACACAGAGCTATCGCTCTCGGTAAGCCGTTCTGCTGGCTGGCTGGAATTCTGGTGGTGGTGGGGGAGTGCGCAAGGGGGGGCCCTAGGTGAGGGAGGGGAGACTTCCCCCCCTCCCCGCCGCTCTGTGCCCACTTTCCCACCTTCCTGCGCTGTGCCCCCCTCTATTCTCTTCGGAGGTCCCGCGCACCTGCCGATCCTGCAGAACTCCTGGGGATGAATGGCTGTAGACAGCCTCTGCAATCTGTATTGCATAAGCTAGAAACACGAAAATTGTTTGCTAAAACAAGAATTTTCGGCAAACAGTGTCATAAACAAAATGGCTGCTGGGGAATCCCCGTTCCCCGGAGGCCACCTCAGAGTGCCAGAATACGCGTTATTTCACATGAATGGGTGGGTCCAGGGGATTAGGGCACCTCCTGCTCTGGTCACCTGGACCCACCATCTATGTGAAAAATCACTGGTTTCGCCACTCTAGTGTGGCCTCCAGCGATCGGGGATTTCCCAGTGGCCATTTTGATTGTATCACTGTTTGCCGAAATTTCTTGTTTTAAAGGCAAAATTTTCATGTTCTCAGCCTCTGCTATACAGATGCAGAGGCTGACTGTGACCATTCAGTGGTGGGAGTTCGCCAGTGTGGGAGGGAGGTGGGATGTCATAAGAGGATACTGGCGTGGGACCACTCCTGAGGTTACTGGCGTGAGATTATTGCAAGGTAAGTATCCCTGGTTAATTTAGAACAATAAAGGACTTTTTTCGTTGTCATGTTTTTATTTCTTTTTTTAACTCTGCTGAAATGGGTAAGGGGTACCGTGTACCCCTATACTCATTTCTCCTGGGGAGGGGGCAACTTCCGGGGTCCGCTTGTTAAAGGGGAACCCCGGATGGCACCATGAACCCCCCAGGACGTCGGCGGCCCCCACCTCCTCCTGGGGCACCGGAGGTGGGGAAGAGCCCCTTGTCCATGGATTGGACAAGGGCTCTGGGGGAGAGGGGGAGGTTGGCCGCCCCTCTCCTCCAGAGCCCCCCATACCATGGACCATGCGGGCTGGTATAGCTCAGGGTGCGAAGCCCCATGTGGCCGGGACTCCGCATTCTGGCTATCCCAGCCTGCATGGGGGACAAGGGGTTAAGGAAGCTTGGGAGGGGGGACCCCACGCTGTCTGTTTTCATGAAATGTATACAATATGTATACAGAACTTGGAATGCAGTAATCTGCTCTGCAGCAGTGTCATTTTACACAGTTTAAAAAACATTTTTCTTATGAAACTTTGAAATCGATTTGCTGAAAAACGATAAGCTCTTTTCACAAATTTTTTTTTACCATGTTCCTACTCATCTGCTTAACATACATGTCAAATTTGGTGATGATAGCATGTACGGGGGCTTTACAATTAACCGTAGAAGTTAACACTATTTAATTCAATAGAAATGCACTCGGAACACGAAAATTCAGAACACGAAACTCGGTTTTCGCATGCGGTACACGAAATTTCGACGAAATCGGAATTCAGCTGTTCCGATCAGCCCTAATTTACGGCCCTGGTACCACCGCTAGGAACCAGGGCCTATTATGTCTTGCTGCCTGCCCTCCTGCTGCCTGCTGCCAGTCTGCCACACACTCATCCTCCTCATGCTGCCTGCTGTTGTATTTTCTCCTGCTGTCTGTGTCTCCACTGCCAGGGAACACATTAAAAAGGTGCTGCTGCCCATGCGCCACCAGCTATGTCTCGCTGCCTGCCTGCTGCCAGTCTGCCACACACTCATCCTCCTCACGCTGCCTGCTGTTGTATTTCCTCCTGCTGTCTGTGTCTCCACTGCCAGGGAACACATTAAAAGGTGCTGCTGCCCATGAACCACCAGCCATGTCTCGCTGCCCGCCTGCCTGCTGCCACTGCCACACACTCATCCTCCTCACGCTGCCTGCTGTTGTATTTCCTCTTGTTGTCTGTGTCTCCACTGCCAGGGAACACATTACAAGGTGCTGCTGCCCATGCGCCACCAGCTATTTACGCTCAAAAATAGCTGCATTATTTTGAAAAAATTTTTTTTTTATTATTTTAGAGGTGTCCGGGTTGAAAACTGTGCTGTCCCAATTGTGTATTGGACACAATGTGGGCTTCACGACCGCTGTCTGGAACCTCATGATGTTCATTTATGGCTCTGGTACCACCGCTAGGAACCAGGGCCTATTATGTCAGTCACATCACTCTGCCTGACACACTATACTCCTCCTCCTGTAGCTGCATTGAGCTTCTGCTGTCTGTGTGCTGCTACCACTGCCAGGGAGAACAGAAGAAGAACTATTTTATGCTGCCACCCACTCTCCTACCAGCTATTACCACACTACAATAGCTGCAACTACTTCCTCCTCCTGCTGATGTCTGTGTTTTACCACCGCCAGGGTACACAGAAAAAGGCGCTGTGGCTTGCAATGTGCCACTACC